>NW_019737098.1:674356-704437 GCF_002891405.2 Cryptotermes secundus
ATGTTTCGGCCTTTGCTTAGGTCATCATCAGGGAAATTCCATAACACGTAAACTAAGTTACTTGAATTTAGTTGTCCTAATATGGATCCAGAAGGCAACGAGATCAGCGCAGAGATAAGAGCACGAATTGCATCTGGAAACAGATGCTTCCATGCCTTTATTAGTCTCCTAACGGCTTCAACGCTCCCTAGAAAACTAAAGTTCATCGTGTACAGTGCCATTATTCATCCAGCGGTGCTAGATGAATGCGAAACGTGGGCTCTCACAGAGAGTGAGAAGAACCGGCTTCGAGTGTGGGGGAGGAAGGTCCTTCGCAAGATCTTTGGCGCAATTTGTGAACACTACAACAGGGGATAATTCTTCTCAGTTTGCTTTATCTTCATTTGTCTTTGCTTAACAGTGGCTTCCAACAATGTAGATTCCTCAGTTTCCGTACTCATGTCTTACGTCTGGGCCTAAATTAGGGTGATATTTACATAAAAATTTAATTACTCCTTTGAGAGATTCTGATTATACGTTATGTAAATTTCTGCACGTCTGTACTATAAAATCCATTTTATTTACCGTTTTATTCCATTCTTTCTCTCTAGTGTTTGCTATAAGATCATATGGATCATAATACTTAGAGTGACCTATGTCCAGCGCTGTTTTATCAAATGGCAAGCATACACAGTTCAATGCACAAAAAATACTATTGGGTTTTTACGACGCACATCGTGATGTGACGCCATGATGGTGAAAATTGAAATGATCCCTGGAGTCACGTCGTTTGTATTTTGAACCTCTTAATAACAAGTAAAAATAATTTGGGGCTCGTTTCTTGCAGTGCGCAAAACACAAGAACATGGATGAATGTGAAACACAACCATGTGTAAGTAACAAATATTTTAACAAGTAACAAACAAACTCCGTGGTTTTAGTCCGCAAGCATACTATACCTACCTAGCGACCGGCGCCTCTCGGCGAAGTTTAGTGCCAACTTTAGCTGATAGAAGGTATCGCGTGGTCAGCGCAACGAATCCCCACGACCGTTAATCTCGGTTTTCTAGACCGGAGCCGCTATTTCCTTGAAATAACTCCTCAATTATCCTCACGATGCTGAGTGGACCTCGTTCCAGACCTGATACTTCTCAGAAAATCTGGTAGAGCCGGGAATCGAACCCGGACCTCTGGATCTGTAGCTAGGAACTCTGACGACTAGACCACAGAGGCGGTCTTTTAACAAGTAACTTAGGGTATATTTTAAGCGGTAAAGGGACGAGTTCTAGATATAGAGAAGAAGGAGGAGGAGGTAAAGGAAAGAGGAAAAGAAAATGAGTACTCAACAATCGAGAAATCTGTCTGTAGGAGACAAATATAAAATTTCCCACACCGGGGATACGATCTTGTTGGAGAAGAAAATCCAGGTCTTCCTCATTTCAAACAATCTTGCGGTCCAATGAACGAGCTGAAGCACAAAAACACAAGCATACCGTCTTTTGTTCATGTGAATACTCTTACAGCACAAGTGTTTAAATTCCAGTTCTATCCATTCTACACTTCGGTGCAGGTGATCAAAGCAATTATGCTAAGTGACTGATCAAAGGATAGTGAAGGAAAATCGTTTTGAAAATGGAGCTTCAGTCACTGCTGGAAATTCACTTTAATCTGAAACAATTTGTACAATATGAAGTCATCTCACCTTAAAGCACTGTGACATCCAATTACAGATGCATAAGCAGTAAAAAAAAGGCGTTGCTTTTCTTCTATTTAATTTCAAAATCCACATGAGAAGAGACGTGTTAAATAAACGTGAATACCGACATGTCTGTATACCTCTGTCTCAAAACTGTAAAATACTGAATAACGTATTTTTTGAACGAATTATTCTATACTTGATTCTATTTAGAAGTGTTCACCTACCAAGGCGGCCGCCCAAGATTTACAAATATAGTAATGTCTCTTCGTGTATGATTTCCGTTAGCATGCATTCAAGAAATTTGAGAGTGTTCAAAAGAGGAGTGGGGCATTGAGGAATGTCAAAGAACACATTTACTATGAAACTAATGTGTACGCTTATGTAATACTGTACCATTTATTTCTAGTTCTAGTGACCTAGATTTTAGGGCTCGAAGTACTAATGTTTCTCCTTTGTTAACTCATTACTCAGCTATGCCTGTTTATCCGCTGATTCAAGAGTACAGAGATCTTGAACCTGGGATGCATATATTAATATTTTACAGGATTTGAGGTTTCGACAGTCGTGAGTCTGAAGAATGCCGTCTTCTGGGATGTGGCGCCGTGTAGAGCTTGTGCGAGTCCTAAAGATGGAGGTGATACATTCATCCGAAACTTCGGTTCACACAAGATCTACACGGCGCCACATCCAAGAAGACGGCATTTTTAATATTTTATAATTCACGATCATCTGCCGAAAACATAAATTTTAAATGGGAAAATCTAAGTGCCCACAACAATATTTGGAATAATAAAGTAAGATAAAATAAGTGGATAATTTAGGCTATACATAACGAGAAACATCGCGATTCATATTGTAACATTTCAACGCATTACCAGGCAACAGTTCGATAAACACCCCGCAATACACGCACACAACAATAGAACAAAGGAGTTATGCTAAGCAATGGCTCGGTAAACACACTTCCGCGTAAGAGGTGACGTCACAAAAGTGGGTAGCGAACATGTGACGTGGTTTCTGTAAGTCCGCGCTGAAGTTTTATAGCGGACAACAAAGGTCGTTTGCAGGCAGTAGTAAGCTGGAGGAGTGAGTAATAGACGGAGTTTTGAGTTCAGTTCCGAGGTTCTAGGGTGCTTAAACAAGAAATGACAAGAAAACTTCATAGTGATTTGAAGTGCTAGTTCCCACGTTGAGATCTCTTGCCAAGAGACGGCTAGTGGAAACTGAAAATCAGAGGGCGTGTGCAGCGGTGGACTGTAAATTGTGTAAATCAGCGATAGCGTTGAAATAAGCGCGATTATGAGAACTTGTAAGCGCATTGCCAATAAATCCAATCATCCGAACTAGAACCCGTTATTTCGTCACGCGTAACCCCCTACACGGGACAGTATACAGGGCATCTAGGACTGTTAGGATAGAGAAATCCAGGAAGTTTCGATGGATGAGAATGTAGCTTCAAAGCAGACACAAGAAGTGCATATAAAACACTGGTGAACAAACGTATTAAACCATCGCCATGACACCTCCAGATGATGCGAAGGTAATGTGAAAATGGATCTCAGGAGAAGATATAGAACTGTTGCAAGATCATGTCAGTGGCAGGCATTGATATTAACGGTGCTCAAAACGTTGATGATGCTGTCAGAAATCTGGTTAGCAGCTTGGTTGGTTAGTAGGTTGATGGGTTGGTAACTTAATTACTCGACTGGTTGATACCCTGGTTGGTCAGTTGGTAGCGTGGTCCGTTACTTGCTTAGCTGTACTTTTGACATCTTGATTCGTAGGTGGGTAGTTGGGTAGTTGGTAGCATGATTCGTCCGTTGTATTTTGAATGGTGGTCGGGTCTATAGGCTGGTCGGTTAGTTGGTTGGTTAGTTAGTTGCTTGGTTGATTTGTTGGTTTGTTAGATGGTTGACCGGCTGGTTAAGTAGGTAGTTGTGTGATTGGTTGGTTGACTGGGTGGGTGGGTGGTAGGTTGATTGGTTTATCGGTGGATCGGTCGGTTGTTCGGTTGGATGGCTGGCTGGTTGGTTGGTTGGTTGTTTGGGTAGTTATTTGTTTGTTTGTTTGTTTGTTTGCTTGGTTGGTTGTTCAGTTGGTACCTTAGTTATGACGCTGGTAACTTGGTCATGTGTTAGCTTGACTTGTCGGTTCTTCGGTCTGTCAGTGGGCGTAGCGCTGAAAAGTGTGGTTCAGTACGTGCGTCTTTATGCAAGAAGTAGTTTGCATTTCTATTGGAACACGCTGAAGTCCTTACTTCTCAGTTTCAGCAGCACAGACTCAGCATACACAATGACACCTGCTGGTCCCTGTAAATGGAATACTAGCGCTATGGGCTTAGTCCGTGTTTCGAAGTCTCCCTTCTCTGTTGTAGCGCTTCACAATCAAAATGTTGTCATGACCTTGGCCGTACTGAATGAGAAGTAGATATGCTTGCTCAAAAGGATTTTAGTCATGGGAAGTTTAAGTAACTTAGTTATGTAATGAATTTATCCAGTGTACACAGAACAAATGTTTTATACGTTGTTGAAATTTGGAATTCCTCCCGAAAAGAAGAACAAGGACTGACTGAAAACAGGGTGGTGAGGAGAATATTTTGACGTGAGAGGGAGAGGAAGTGAGAGGATTGTGAAAGAGATTCCATAATTTGTTTTCTTCGTCGGATATTATTACCGTAGTTAAAGTAAAGACAATTTGATTGGCGGAGCTTGTATTAATCATAGAAGAGATGATAAATGCACACAAAATTTTATTAATTATGCAAATAGTTGCCGACAAACACGACGTCTTTGGCATATTCCTTTCCGTAAGCTTTAAGCAGACAGTACCAATACACAATATATTCACATGGCATATACAGGTATACATTTTCACAACTATAACAATTTAGAGTGTAGATATTTTCCAAGGCACATTATATATTCCTTTGGTTTAACAGCACATATTAATATTAAAGCAAAGTTCTTAGGGAAATAGACGTATGTGGACCCAAATAGGATGTGGGAAATAAAGAATAAGTGTTAATGTATGAAGATAAATACAAGATTTTACACAATTCCACAGCTGATTTCGGTCAAATTGTGAGATTTTAATATCAAGGGAAGATTTGAGTGCTATTAGATGTGAAGTCCAGAAATCTGTTTATAAAGGCGGCTTCTTGGAAGAGAGTGAAAGAAGTGGGAGGATTACATTAAACAGGTTAAGTTAAAATTATTTTGCCAATAATGTTATATATTATGCATGACTTTTATTATTTTGGACATTAACCATCGTCAGAGTTCTATTAAAATTATTAAGGTTCGTACTTTGAGGGTAGATCCAGTGAGGTTTCTAACAAAGCAGGTTTACTTTGCATTCCGTTCGTCTGAAAACAGAGCCATTTTCTGAAAAGCTTTTTTTTTTAATTCCGATTCTGAATACAGTATAAAACAATAGAATTGTGACGTGTCCGGGGTTCCATGACGAATCATAACTAGCTCTGGATTGAATTTATTACTGCCTTCTTGTTCAGTCATTCGTACTTGCAAGCAATACAGCGCTATCGCCGATTTACTTGTACACCATTTGCAGTTTACCGTTACACACGGACTATGATTCTGGGTCTTCACTAGTCGTATCCTGGTCAGTTTTCACAGGCCGACTGCTAATTCTTCTTCAACTACGAACTTCCCGCATTTATCTCCTGCCGACAACTCCACTGTACTCCTTCAGTTCTCATTCTCGTACTGTCTGTTGTACTCCTTGAAGTCGAGCACCGTCCTGGAACTCATATCCAGATATTTATTACTCTTTGACAGTGACGGTCTTTTTTTGTGGGAGCCCTCTCTGACGAGAGGACGGGTCTGTCTTTTGTATATGCTGCTGGTCCTTGCCAGCGCAGTCCTTCTCGGGTCCGAGTCCCTTGGTACTCGAGACCATATTTTACTGTCTCAAATTTGAGTCTTCCCTTTTCGTCGCCTCCTACGACTCGCAGGGTCACGGTGAAGGTATTCGACCCCGCCGCCACACGGAACTCCTAGCTCCGGAATTCGACTGTCTTATATAGTCGCGCGGACCATGCAGCATAGAAAACACAGTCCCTCTATTGTTATAGAGGCGTGTTACAATTACAGCTGCCTAGCCAACAGTCTCGGCGCAGACCACATAGAAAACACCTTTCATTCTTGTCGCGTATTGTTATAGCCGCGTTTTATTGGTCCGATATCCAGCAATGGATATCCTTTATTATCGCGCAATGTTATATGCATTACCCAGCAACAGGATGCTTAGCAAGACACTCTCTTCGTGGGAACGTGTTTATCGGGCCGTTGCCTAGCAGTTGGTAGATAAGTCACAGTATTAAACATCTAGGATTGGTCTCGATGAATCAAGTAGTGAGGTATCGAGGTGGATAGAACTAGCTCCGAATCGAGTCAAATGACAGGCAATCTCGTCATCGATTTGAAATTCTGGTCCTAGTAAAATAATTGGCTACTAAGATAGAATACATTTAAATTAATATATAAAAATAAATTTCTCTGTAAGAAAAGATTTCACTAATATTAATCATCTATATCCGAATGGAAACACGCTAGTGTATTGAGATTTAATTAATTTTGGTCAAAGAAACGGAAAGTTTGCTTGATCACATAGCGGAAACACGGCTTTAATATATTAATTCATTTTAAAAATTCTAATCGTAATTGGAATGACATGCCTTCGTGTAGCTCCTTCCTGCAGAAAATTGGAAAGGGAATCAAACTCTATAGGGAGAGCGCACAGAAAGATGGGACAGTCAATTTGGAGGAAACTCGCTTATATTGAAATTACTTCCAATATTCTGACTAAAGAGGAGATATAGCTGAAGTTAAGAGGAAGAAAACAAAAAAGTTCTCCTTTGATATAAAAGAAATATGTAAAGGGCTTGTCTCATTAATTTAAAAGGAAATGGAAAAGGGGCTTCTCCAAATATGTTTATGATTCTCGTTTTCAGATGATATGATGGCAGCGAATGTAGCATGCATGAGAGATATTCTTCCAAATATTTTTATGATTCTCGTATCCAGAGAATGTGATGGCAGGGAATGTATATCAAAGATATTCTTATCTTGCTACGAGTAATTTCGCACTTACGAACCTTATGCGCAACCTTCAAGAACATTATATTAAAAAAAAAAATGAATCCGCAGAGGCCCCAATCTGGCAAAGAGTTAACCCATTTTTAAAAAGTCTAAATTTCATTGTTAGACACAAAGAATTTTTAAAGGTTGCGTACTTCTTAATATACACTAATAATTGTTTAGGAATATTTCCAAATGTCTTGGCATTAAAATACTACTAATAATTAGTCTCATCATATAATATTTAAACATAAGGCGTCCACAACCAAAATGTAGTGTATAGGTAAAGTTGTCCCTGTGCTTAGCTAGTTGAACACGTATAGGAGAGTGGCTGTATAGACCCACGTTTTGTTTGTTCTCGGCACTAGTTGGAGATGAGGGGTCAGCTTCACGCCCCGGCCAACTTATAACCGTACCCATTGGATTGGAGGCTGGGTGGGCTCCATTGCCGGTATGGACGAAGTGGAGAAGAGAAAAATTCGTGACCCTACGGCCGTCCAGCCCGTAGCCAGTCGCTATATAGACTACCCTATCCGGACTCCCAATTAAGATGTAGGAACGGACAAAAATTTCCTGAGGGCCGAACAGGCCACGCATGGCCTCATTCATGAAGGTGATAATGGCGATAAAATATTGAATCACTGAACATTTCTCTGCAACTTAAGTCCCGAAACAGACTAGGAAGGTCGTGGGGATCAGTGGATTCTCCAAAGGTGATTATGATGTTCACATTTTTATTAATGCTGAAATATGGGAAAGTCGAGCCTGGGGGTCGGCGTTCTTTTTGGCAGCAAAATTAAAATTGCGGCAGAAAAGGTTGGGAACTGCTGTCCTGCATCTTTCGTGATTATCACGAGAATATGAATAGCCGCCATGTCAAAAGGGAGTATGAAACATGGCTATGGATTGTCCTTAAATGACACAACCTTCGTACTGATTATAGTTTATTTAGATTAGCAGTTAAATCGTTATTATTCCGGACGGACGGTACAGTTTATGGCCTTTCATGACAGAATAACTTAGGTCAACTTTAAGACCTAAATTTCAATATAAATGAAAAAGAAACTGACCCTAAGAGATACTTCATTTCATGATTATATTTCGTGGAGAGACATAAAGCCTCTAACTTGTATAGAAAATTTAAAATTGAGCCTCTTTCCTAAAGCATGAGACTATGTTATGTCCTGAACTGCAAGTTAATCTCCTTTCTTATATTCTTCTCTTTTTCTTCCTTAAAATATTTGATCTTTGCCTTCTTTGGAGTCACTGATGCAATCTTCTTGTCACTGCTCTCATAGTCATACCAGATAACATTTCGTTGTCATGGTAACACAAAGAAGGTGCGGGCACAGTTTGGGTATCGGATTAAGGAGAATGAAAGACGTTCGAAGAACTTAAGAAGTAGAATGAACTTACTATGTAACACTTGAAGCGACGTCTTTCTAACAGGAAAAGGCAGCGGCTTGGAAGCAGAAGAGGCTACAGAAGTGTCTTTTGTAACTTCAGTGGCCAAAGCTGAAAATTGTGTTTGCTTATGAAATTTCTGATTAAATCAATTTACACAGCGCTAAATGCGGGGACGCGTGCATCGGAAAGCAGGCCTACTTCTTGCGTGGAGCAAAGTTTTGTCTTCTAAAATTAACTTTTTAGTCGTTATGGGAATATATTTGGTGAATCTGAAGTTTTGCATCGGTTCGGTCATCATATTACGATCATATTTTCACGTGTAAGATTTGAGGTTTTCACGGCGGTGACTATGAAGAAAGCAGTCTCCTGGGATTTTGCACCGTGTATATGTGATGTTAACCGACGTTTCGGAGGAACGTATCGCCTCCATCTTCAGGGTAGAAGGAAAAATATAAGACTGCTTTTACCGGTTCTCACGGTTTCTTCGCTTGCAGATTTCTTATATTTTTCCTTCTACCCTGAAGATGGAGGCGATACGTTCCTCCGAAACGTCTGTTAACATCACATATACACGGTGCCAAATCCCAGAAGGCTGCTTTCTTCATATTTTCACGTGTCCGGGATTCCGTGACTAATAATAACGGATTCTGGATGAGATGATTCGATTAATTGGCTATAACAGCTCATAATTAGTGACTGCCTACGACTCGCTCCATTTCTCACTGGGCTACGAATGTCTTCCCTTCCACCGTGACGAATGACGAACGAAGAGTCATTTGTGACTGCATCCTCCTGAACTGAACTAACTTCGAGGCGAACCGAATACAGATCATCGTCTCGAACCGTTCGTTTGTTACTGCGTTTATTCGTTGCCGCGGGAACGTGCTTACCGAACCGTTGCCTAGTAATGAACTATTAGACGTCTTCCGTTGAAGCGGAATCATGTTAATTTCGTGGCGAGCCGATGGTTAGCAATGAACCACTCCGGGTTTCAGGATTCACGTCACAATTTTATTTTCAGTTTCTTTTCTTCATATTGGCATAATGTAAGATATCGCACTGATTTCTTTTTATCCTTTCAGCTCTATCAGCAAGATGTACGGCTTAGTGAAATAACTGGCCTCACACAGTAGATTACTCCTTTCTTCTTCCTGAAGACGGAAACATATCCAGCCTCGGAAACTTAACACGTGTTTGTCCCAGACAGAAGGCAGTGTCAAGAAAAGATTACAGTGCCAACAGCAAACAATCTTCACTACGATTCAGAGCGTTTGCTGTTAAAACTATGGGAGACAGTGGTAAATCGTGATCTAGAAATCATGGCGTACGGAACTGAAGACTGCAACCTCATTTCTCAAAGCGACGCATGCGCGAGAGCACAGTTCTGGACCTATGGTCGAGCGGCTGATCAACCCTCTTCATTGGACTAACACGTACGGAGCGAAGATACTGTGACGTGACGCCTGAAAGCCGGAATAGTGGAGTCAGATCGAAAGTTGATTTCCTAGGCAACGAGTATTAACAGAGCATGTTCCCGTGCCAACACTCGACTAGGCATATTGGTTACCGTGGAACAGGAAGTGTTTCCGTGGTAACGTGTGCTTAGAAACTCAGTTACCGCAGATATGAAATAAAGAACTTTCAAGGAGGTGTATCATATCAAATCCGCCGAGAGGTAATCCATTTATCCTATCTAGAACGCATTATTTTCGTCATGCGTTCCCTCCTACGTGTGACAATAACCCTCTTTCCAAAAAGTATCCGACCTTGGCCGAGAAAACAAAGTTCTATATCAGGGTGGTTACAATACCTAATCACATTCAAAGTGACAGGGGGGCGTGGAGGTATCCCTCCTTGCCACCACATCTCATGCTGTAAGGGGTTAACAATCCTTGTTAATATCGAGATTAGGACACTTACCTGTTCTTTTAGAAACCGTTCCAATTCATCATCAATCAGTTACTTCTGTGTATGGAAGCTGAATAGTCTGCACATTACCAGCGCCGTGAAAGAACCCGTAAAAGCAAACACTATGGCGTAAAAGTATAGAATAAATGCAGTATCCAAGCAGAATACTAGAAAGCGTATTGAAGGAACAAAATATTTTGTTTATACATATTATTCCAGTTTCAGTGGTGGTGGGGGGACACATTATCGGCTGAATATTCGATACTGACGGAAGAGATGAGAATTCTCTCAAGAGTTATGAGAGGTGCAGAAATATTTTAGTCATATAACTACTGAACAAATGCGAGATTATTTGCACAGTATGTTAGAATACACATTGAAATATCAGTCTTCAAACAGAATGATACAGTAAAGGCTTCAGAGCTGTTCAATCAAAAAGGCATTAGGAAATTATGTAAATATGCAGCTCCCACACCGTGCATCGAGCAACCATACCAATACGCTTCCAAATGAGGAATGTTTCTTCGGAAAATCATCAGGATGGAGTGGAGAACCCGCAAATGTAACAAGCACAAAACTGACGCCGGGAGAGAAATTGCCTTTGACAGTGACCGCGAGATATATACTGGCACCAGATTATGTGTTTAGCCGGGATAGCCCAGTCGGCATAGCTACCGGCTACGGGCTGGAAGACTTAGGGGTCGGAATTCGAGTCTCGGTGGAGGCAAGAAATTTTACTTCTCCACGTCGTCCAGACCAACTCTGGGGTCCACCCAACCTCCTCTCTAGTGGGTACATGTGGCTCTTCAGTTGCCGGGGCGTGAAGCTGACCACTCACCTCAAACAAATACCGAGGTCAAGAGAACGCGGTTCTATACATCCACTCCCCCATACGCCTTCATGGCGTAGTGCTTAATTAGTGAAACACAAGGACAACTTTATCTTTTTACCTTTAACTTTTACCAGAGTATGAGTCTGCAACCTTGCAAACTAAGGAATTCAATAAAAAATTAACAACTGACTCAAAATCTATTCAAATTTAAGCATCTTATCTAAGCAAAGGAACCTGTACCTTCTACAAATGGCTGTACATATATATAGCTCAAGTCTTGCCGAGCGGGTTGTCTAGCTTCCTGCAAAAACCGTACATGCTGGAGGAACCAACAGAACAATGTCCTTGCCGTGGCCGACACTTATTGAAACGGATATCAGGAAACCGACGACTGTTTTGTTTTATATGTGTAAGAATGAATTCGAAGATTCGAAATTCTAAGTCAAGTACATTGACGGCATAAACACTGATTACTAAATATGATAAGAGGAAGACTATGGCTAATCGCAAAATCGTATATGTTTAGAAAATGCTGAAGCTCTAAAATGTATTAAAAGATGAAAATCAAAATATCAACCAACCGGACCTAACAAACACAATCTGTTAATGCAACCCAACCTGACCCCAAATAAAAGAAGCTATATCAAGGACAATGACTACTTACCATCTACAAAAGAAATTAAAAAATTAACCTATATTTAACGTAAGTACGACATTTGCAGATTCATGTCAAAGCGGATGTGCAAGACGAACCATAGCTTAATGTATTTCGGACAGTGTTGCCGTTGCCGAGGCTGGTCCTTCCACATGAAAGAATGCTTTTTCTTGGACTGAGAATGCAAAACAGAAGGGAAGGAATGTGGGCTGTGGAATTTGCTAAGAGGGCAACTGTGGCTAGACACTGGCACAACGCATACGTCTGCATTTTTTGAAAACTGAAAGAGAATGGCGCATTATTACACTACGACATCATAAACTAACTTGATTTAGCCAGGTAACCCAATCCAAGGTAACCTAAGCCGGAGCCACACTCTGTGGTATCTAACCGTGTACACTGCAGCGCAACGACTGTTTACCCACACCACGAGATGTATAGTTCACATGCAGGGGGCATAATGACGACGTTACCGCGGCATATACTTGAAATCGGTGAATTCTTGCCTCTTACTTGCCTGAACGGTGTGGAGAGACCAAACACACAAACAAGGAAATATCGACGTCGACGACTAAGCTGATATCGATGTCGACTTTTCCTTTGACTGTGACTCGTACACAAAGGAGACCACTGTGGCTCGGAAAGGATTCTTTTCGTGAACTATAAAACTCTGTATATTCACTGCACCACTTACTTACTTAATTACTTACTTACTCATGCAGCTGAGCCCTTCTTGAAGAGCCGCCAATTCTGCAGCTACTCAAGAATTTCCCAGCATTTTATAGAACCCGAAGGTTCATTACCGTGTTCACAAGAGCCCTCCACTGGTCCCTATCCTGAGCCAGACCAATCCAATCCATACCATCCCATTGTATCTTATATATTTTAATATTGTCAACCAACCTACGCCTTGGTTTTCCCAGTGGTCTCTTTCCTTCTGGCTTTCCCACCAATATCCTATATGCATTCCTCGTCTCCCCCATTTGTGCTACATTCCCTGTCCATCTCATCCTCCTTGACTTGATCATTCTAATTATACTTGGAGAAAAGTACAAGTTATGAAGCTCCTCGTTATGCAGTTTTCTCCAAACTCCTGTTACTTCATCGCTCTTCGGTATAAATATTCTCCACAAAATCCTGTTCTCAAACACCCTCAGTCTATGTTCCTCCCTTAATGTCAGAGACCAAGTTTCACACCCATACAGAACCACAGGCAAAATTAAAGTTTTGTATATTCTAATTTTTATGTTTTTGAACAGCAGACGAGAAGACAAAAGTTTATGGACTGAATGGTAGCAAGCATTACCCGAGTTCAATCTCCTCTTAATTTCTTCTTGAACCAGGTTTTTATACTTGACGTTATTTCACTCAACTGAACCGATGACAACTGACTGCAGCAAAGTCGAGGCCAAAGTCAAAGTCACATTGTGACTGACGGTCAGTCAGTAAGTCTTGGTGTCGAGCCCCATCTGGGGCTCATTACCAGATATTTATTACTCTTTGACAGTTTTGATCTTGTTTTTTGGGGCGCCTTCTCTGACGAGTCTGTCTTTTGTATTTGTTGGTGGGTCTTGCCAGCGCAGTTTTCTCGGGTTTTAGTTCCTTGGGACTCGCAAGGTCACGGTGAAGATAATTCGACCACGCCTCCACGCGAGAACTGACCGCAGTTCGGAAGGTGCCCTCGTTATATAACCTTGGGGCGGACACAACAGAAAATACCGCCTCCAACAATACTTCTATTCTTGTCACGGTGGTTGCCTAGAGACAGACTGGATATTGTTTCCGCAAGAACAAATTTTCCGACCATTACCAAGCAATGTGTTTTCATTCTCGCGATCTTTTTCAGAGCTACGGTACTACACGCTACAATACTTTACATTTAAATTTATACACCTGTCCAAAATCGCGTTAATGCTGAGTTTTAAGTTTAGTTCTAAATCACATTAACAACGGGGTTATTGTCCTGTTAAAATTATGTAGTATTGCATTTAGAGATCTCTCCGTAAACATATTAACACTGAGCTTGCATAATTGTCCAAAACCATGTTAACAACGAGTTAATCGATACGTTGTATTAACGAATTAAGGTGGTATATTCCATACTTAATCTTAATTAACGTAGATGCAAAGGAAGACAGCTTCGAATATTGTTTGTCCAATATTGGTAAAACAATCCAGAAAGTAACACGAAGACAGAAACTGGTCTAAGTGCATGGGGAAACCCACCCTCTCCAACAGCAGCAACAACAACAACAACAACAACAACAACAACAACAACAACAACAACACGAAGACAAAAAGTTAACAGAATCGAAGGGGAGTGAGTCCATAAAGGTGCTGACTTGTAGAGATTCGCTAGAAAGTAGACATCATTATAAGCCAATGAAAACTGTTTTACAGATTGGCGCCAATAACACTAGCAATAAGTGTATTTCCGAAGGGAACTTAGTGTTTACTCAAAGGATTTCTAATACTACGGAAATCGCAGTTGCGTATCCTCAAAGTACATCATATACAAATATTTAGATAATTCAGTATTTAACATTTACCTCACACCGAATCTCCTTTCCTTTTCGAGCTTTTCAGAATATGCAAATTTTCCCAGCTAGCATTATGCCTTTTCCATTCTAAACGTTTGATTTCATTTTAATTTTCTACCTTTCAGTGTACAACCAAATATTCATAAAGTGGTTACAGGAGAGCTCGGGTCCTTTTCTGACTATAATGTGTCAGTATTTCATTAGTCACATGGGCTGAGGTTTTCATACTGCTTGAAATTCTTGAAAATTCGTGAATTCATTTTATTGCTGACAGGTACAGAAAGAAAATATAAATATTAGAATTAACAAGCAATTCCCAGCGAAGGAGAATAATGGAAAGCATTCATATTTAACAGGCAGACAAATGAGACAGAAAAAGTAAATCAGAATTAAATACGAAGCCTGCAATGAAGGAATATAATATTATAAATAAGGGAAAAAGAGTCAATATAAAACGAGAAATGTAGAAAATAAATGTAATGAGGAATTAAAGAAAGGAAAATATAAATAAAAACGAAGAGACAACTGCAATAATTGGGTCTACATGCATTCTGTCTTGCAAGACACTATAAAAGGAGACGGGACGCTTCTTATGCATACATTTTAGTAGCTTAATGTTTGACTAGCGTCTTATGAATCCTTGCACAATTAGAAGCTTCAAACTTTTACTCTTTGCCGACTACTGCTCTTGTAAACAAATGTTGAAGCGATGACACTCAGTATGTGGGCAGAACCTACGCATTGCACGTAAAAGTTTAATCTGAAAGAAAGAAAGAAAGAAAGAAACAACTTGGTGGACCTAAGCCTTTAGCCTACATGAGAATTATACGAAATTGACCTCTAAGGATCTGGATATAAGATATGAACTGGATTCAACTTGGTCACGATAGGTTGAATTGAAACTTTCATGAACGAGGGACCATTACACTGTCGAGGTCTCTGCTTCATGTGGGTTACTTTATAAATACAGTACACGAGTCCTCCCAAGTCGAATGTATGAGTCGCAATAGTCATTGACGCCAATCACAGTGGCGCGCGGTCTGAGGCATGAACTGACTTTGCTTGCTCGAACACTGGGATCGTGTGTTCGAATCTCACTAAAGACATGGATGTTTGTGTGAGGGTTTATTCTGTGTTTGTGTTGTCCTGTGTGTAAGTAGCGACCTTCCGTTGGGCTGATCACTCGTCCAAGGAGTCCTACCGTCCGTGTAGAACAGATTACGATACTGGAGATAAAGCCAGTGCCGAACAAAGGGCTGTAAAGCCATTGATGAATGAATGAATTTCCATTGACAACAAATTTTGCAAGTACAGTACACTCAGAGACAGACCTACTATAGTCCCAGAGGTGTCCTTTGTTTATCATGGTTTCGGATTCTGTGTCGGTAACTGCTTTACTATACTGCCACCCTTCTTAAGCATGGGCTTTCGCATGAATCTGAAATTCTCGTAGTATGCTTTAGTATGGGTTGTGTTGTATTGCCATAGATCTTAGTATAAGTAGCTTGATTTGGGATTAAGTGAGATTAGGGCTGGATAAGTTACTGCTTTCGGTTAATTGATTAGTACAGACTTATTGTGAGTTGGTAGGCAATTCTCTTTCGGCGAGCACCGTGGAAGCTTTGTCTGGATTTGTGAGACACAACTGACTTCGAGTGACACGTGATCCGTGTGTCGGTGACCTCACACTGCCCCCATGCAGCGGGCCTAGTCAGTGCACAGTATCACGGAAGTAGCTGACGCGCTGCATCTCAGAACATCAACTTCAACTTCCGCCCTGCTGACAGTAGGAAAAACTTTCATTAATCTTGAAACTAACAGAAAGGTAGGCGAGGAATAAAAAGTATAAGAAACTGGTATTCCAGAAAGAAAGCATGGGCTAAGAGAGTCTGATAAAGTAATTTAAGAGGATTGTCGACGAAAATGTATTGGTAATATTTTCAACTAACGGGAAAAAGTAATTTAAAGAGGTGTGAAGAATGAGACTATGGGGATATATACTGACGTGAAGAGAAGACTGATTGATTAAAGTTGTTTAACAAAAGTTGTTCCATCAGTCTAGCTTATTTAGTAGCGCATGAAAATATGGTGAGGTCATGATGCATTTGCAGGCATGAACTCAGAATTTGCTAGAAAAGACTTTGGAAAGGAGTGGAAAACCTAGAAGAATTCTATCATCTGGGATATAAAACCGATATCCCAGAAGAGAGAACTGACCAAAACCCACTGTGTGAGAACCTCAGCTCCAATGGAAAGCCCGTTTAGCCGGTAGTCCGCTCGAGATTAAAATCGGTAGCCTCTAAATACAAGTCTACAGCAATCTGATCCTTCGAAGGAAAGATTACCGTATGTCGCGTGTCCGGGTTTGCGTGACTAAAAATAACGATTTCTGGATGGGATGACTGGATTTATTGACACTTCTTTACAATTACAGTTAATTATGACAGCTCACAATCAATGAATAACTGTCTAAGACTTGCTCATTCCTTACTGGACTACGAGTGTCTTCGCTTCCACTGTGACTGACTTGGTTCTGATTTACGAATCGGTCACTTCTTCAGCTTCCGTTGTCAGCTGGTTAACACTTCACAGGTGAACATTCAATTCTCTTACGAATGAACCCGAATGAATTCTCTTTTATAACACGGGGCGAACAAAAAGAGAAACCACCACTTCGAACAGTTCGTCTGTTATTATCAGTGTTTTGTCCGTTACTATGAAACGTGACTAGCGACTTGCTACACAGCGACGGAGGTCCTTCCACTGTTGGCTGCGTAACCTCGGGAATGTCTTTAAAGAACCATTGTCTAGTAATGGTCATATTCGTCGCATTTATCTATTTCTGGTTAATGTAACAACGCTGTCGATATTCCAAACTACATAACGTCGAATAATAGGATAATTTATAAAAATGATTTGGAATGGACGTAGGAAAAAGGTGCCGTGGCCTAATTTATGGAAGTTTCCTGGAGAAACGAAAGAATGCCACAAAAAATCCCCATATCTTCGGGCCGAGATTTAAATGTGGGATCTGCAAAACACAGAGGCACGAGTGCCACGTTCTGAGCGCTACCACCATATATACGGGTCCAGTACAGACTTGTATTCACTCGTTGCCATCGTGTGTGCGCCGTGACGTAAATCTGAGTGCCTTCAAGAGCTCCTTCAACAGCGCTCCAAAGCCACGTGTAGCCACCTTCTGATCATGTAATTAATTAGCTTCAAAAAGCAGCATCCAACGTAACTACACTCCAAGCTAAATTAAATTTAGGAGGGACTCCCAGGATGAAATCTTACATTCTTGAGCTCTGAAAGAATTCGTGCACCGATAACCACATATTGGACCCGGTCTTCTGCTCAGTGTACATTACCGCTTTCAGACACGAGATATCAGGAGGAAGACTTATCTTCCTCTTCACTCTTGTCTTTCTGTTCTCATTCCCGTCTTCTTATTATTCTTTCCCTTCATTATCTTCCTTATCTTTACTTCTTATTTTCCTTTCCTGCCTTTTCATCTATCCCTCCTCTACATTATCTTGTTCTTTATCTTCTACTTCTCATTTTCCTTTCTTTCTTTTTCATCTCTACTTCCTCTACTTCTCCTTCTCTTATTCATCGTTTTCTCCCTTCCATCTCCTCGTTTTCAATGTCCTCTTCTTCAACTACTCTTTCTTTCCTACTCCTCAATCACTTTCCACTTCATCTTCTGGATCATGACAGCGTGTAATATCTGGGCGTTTACAGATGTTTCGTAGGAAGCAGCTGCCTCCATCTTCACTCTGGACGTAGCACACACCTCCGAAACATTTGTAACAACCAGATGGTGACATAACCAACAGGAACACACTCCGAGCTGTTACAGCCGTGAGAACCTCAAGTCGCAACATTTTGCTGTACCGGAGAATGCACACAGAACGAGACGTCTCAATGTTAAATAATTTACAAGGTGTAACTAAGTAACTAAATAAGTAAGTTGCTGGTTTTCTGAAATATAGTTACTTTTTAGAAGCCGGTAGTGGCTCAGCTACTTAAGAAACGAGGCGATTCACTAATCATGACCACAAGAACCCATCACTGATCCTTATCCGAAATCAAACGAATCCAGCGCGCACATTCACACCCTGTTACTTTAATGTCATCGTCCCATCTACACCCAAGTCTTCCAGGCTGTCCACTTCATTATGATTTTCTGACTGATCTCGTAATACGTACAAAGTCATACAATTTAACTGTGTTCATTTATTCAATATTTCTTGTACGTTCTGAATTTCCCCCTTCCCCTGAAAGTAGGCAACACCCCTTTCTCTCACAGTTTTCTTTCAAGCAGTGGTGTTGAGGAAGAGAGTCTGCACTTTTGCACAGCAAGACCCAACGGGAGAAGGGGAAGTAATCCCCTAATCCTGAGGACAGACGCGAGGGGAGAGACAAGGTCTGAGGCTATGAAATTGTTCACCTGGAGTTGTCTCGACAGCTCAGAATAGAAAGGAATTGAAAATGTAAAAGAGGGGCAGCTGAAGATGCAAATGCTTCAATTTGAAATTATGGTTGACATAAAACATTCAATTTGCATTTCTCTTCTGCAAGAAAGCACTTTCAGCGTCTGTAGTTCTTAAAAATTAATTATTTTACAATTAAATATTTTAATCATTTATGAGTACACAAGATTTCGGAAAAGAGTCATGATTCTATTGTTTTCAACAGGTTCCTGTAGAGCGATACTTCACCTATTATGGTCGAAGTGAGGCTTACATCATCCCAAGGTACATATTTAACAAGAAGAGCATTTTAAATTCCCTCCACTGTCACCAACGGTTAGACAAAAATACTTGCAGCGGCCTCAATATTCTTTCCAAAATTTTGCTTCAATTTTTTTCCATACTTTTCGCCTTGTAGATTTTGAATTGTACACTATCTTCGACCATTTATTCTCTTTATTTTTTTCCCAAAAAGAAGAAACATTTCATCTCTTCTTATAAGTCTACGTACGCTGTAGTTCATATTTCATTGGGGCGTCTCTGAAGCTCACCTTTCGAAAGTTAAAATGCCTATGAATGATTGTCCCTTCATTCCCTATATCTATATGCACTTCTGTAGGATTTCACACAGAGAAATGAGGCGGCTGTCCAGAATAATCTTCTTAACTTAGTTAATATTCACGTGATCGATTGTCTATGGGACCGTGAGAGAGATTTTTCGCCGTGTCATGCGTAATCCTGAGTCCAGTAGACCACACTAACACCTACGTTTTCGACACTGCATTATACCCGAACTTTTCTAAAAATCTTCGATAAGTATCAGCCGATTCGAACCTCCTTTCATCAAATATTTGATTGCACATCACTGCCCCACATACTTATTCACGCCTACGGACGCCATCTTGCCGTATGACTGCGCGAATGAACATGAGGACTGGTTATACGAATGCCTGACACTTATCAACGTCGTTGTGTACGAGAAACAATCGAGAAACAATGATAATTCCGCGTGTATTTATCACCTCGTACGTCTTGATCTCTTCAACTGGACACAGGAAATATATTTATCGCATATTTCAGGTAGTCCTCTTCTTATTCTTCCCCTATGTACCCAACAAAAGGCATTAAAACGCTGGAAATGCTTCACACCAGTTGGGCTAAAATCAGGTTGCGTTTGTGCTGAAGCACAGGACTGTGAACTGATAGCAGGTACACGTGTAAGCCCTCCGGCCGAATGTTCCATACGCTGATAACGGAGCATTTCCTTCCTCTCGTATTTATCAACTTATTTTCTCTTAATACCCGAAATGTGGCTGTTTCTATTCCATCCATATATATCCTGAACAAAGCTTCGAGACTCTCAAGTGAATGAGCACTGGGGATAAACGGTGAATGGTTGTGTGTGATAAGAAAGAATTTGTTTAAAAATACAAGTGAATAAATGCAGCGAAGACAAATGGGATAAACTAAGACGCCGAACAAACTGCACAAAAATATGGAAAAAAGGAAGGACACAAATTCCTCTGGGAGAAAGCAGTTATATGATAGCAGCATTACGGTTTTGTGATTTATGAAAGTTGATCTTTTGTTTTCCTGGAAGACAAGAGTTATTTATCAGTGCCATAATCTTGTCTGGTCCGACGTGTTATTCTTAACGCATGTCTTACTGAGAGAGCACGCAAAACACGTACACACTATTCAGTGTATCAAAGACAATTTTAAAATAATAAAACTTTACGACAAATGTAGTCATAGCAACGTCAGTGTCCCGAGAGCTTAAGTGAAAAATAAAGATCCACAACTCAACTGTGCCTGTTTAGGCTGATACATGTTATCGTCCTGGATTCTGTTAAAACATTTGGACGTCTCTGTGGGGACAGGAACCCAGCAGAGAAATAAATACAGACGATTTTCCGCTGTCGACATGGTCGGTATAGAAGAGGTCGCGAAGGGTAAAATTCCTACTCCTGAGAGGAATGGAAAGCCGATCATCCTACCCGTAGGCAGGTCGGTACGCACGTGGAGCTAAACAGACTTTTTATTGATTATTATTATTATTATTATTATTATGAAAAACTGCCCTCACAAAAGCTGAATATATTCACTGATGCAGAATATCGGAGGCCTGTAACAAGCAGCTCTAAAGCAGCGATCGCCAACCTTAAGCCCGCGGGCAACTCGATGCCCGCGAAAGGAATTTCGCGTAGCAGAGAGGAATTTTTACAAATTTTGTAATATATTGTGACATGCCGGATGAAAGACTGGAAAAGTGGAGCCAGAAGGAACGGCCGATAAACTCGTTTGCGCTGCAACGAACACGTGACGCCACAGTAGATGACCTGTTGGAAACGGTTTTTCCTATTTGGTCCGTCCTGCGGCTATATAGCTGCAGCATCCTGGCAGTTCAGAGGAACCGGTGATAAACATCTGCGTCCCTTATCCCTGTTTGTAAGATAATCAGCTCTAAGATCTCTTTACAAGTAACCGGATGATTGAAACTCCCCAAACGCCCAGTACGCCCGCGGCCACATCGACCAGCCATCACTTATACTGGACAAGAAAAGATGTGATAAAAAAAACGAATTGTAATCATAAAATCCTGTCATTGGATGAGCAACAAATCTTTGCCACTCCACAATAGAGATCTAAATTTATCAATACTTAAACAGTTACAACCCTTTGAAAATATGATATACAAATGTTTGATGCTCACCCAAATTCTGCAAAAAAAAAATGTAGAAACATGTATAAACTTTTAAAATACAGCAACAGCACAGACAGGGTCTAATGTTAGGATTCGCGCATTTACTGCCGGACTGCTGGCTAGAAGTCACTTTGCATCCGGAAGGTCCTGCGACCGGCCAGCTCGGTCAAGGTTTTCCGTGGTTTTCCTCGGTCCTAGAGCAAATGCTGAGTATGTACCCATATTCCACGTTGCACTGCATGCCTCACATGCAGCCCTCCCATTGTTAACATCAAAATTTCGCCCTAATATAGCCCTCTCAACGTTAACAAAAATAAAAAAATCCGATCATATGCTCTTTACCAGAAGGACAAGCGGGCACTGCCTGGGAACCTTCAAAATCGGAGATATAGTTTCGTATCCCCCCGCCAATATAGTGTCTCTTACTACCACCCCCACTTCTTCTTCTTCTTCTTCTTCTTCTTCTTCTCTCTCAGTTCAGAGAAGCAGGTTAGAAGGGCAGTTGAGGAGGCTAGAGCAGGAGAGTGAATCAGTGAGTTAGTGATAATTAGTGAGAAAAACGAACAGAGGACAATTTCTACATAAAGTTACCGGAGTAAGCTATACGTAGTGAATTCGCGGCCTTCTCCTGTTTGTTGCATCCAGTGCGAGTGAAGGCCGCGGGCCTGTGCAGATCAAGTGCTTTGTGTGGTTCCGTATACAGTTAACTGTTATAGTAATAGTAGTGGTAACTCGTACCGTGGCTAATGTACCCATCCCAGAATTACAGAAGCTCTGCTCAAATCTGACTGAATGTCTGAGGTTCGAATACGAAGACAACATGCAACAACATTCTGACGTCGATGTTGTCATGGAACGTGTACGCGCTGTACTCACCGCCATTGTCCGCCTAGCGGGATGTACCCCTGCGTCAGTCGGCGAAAGTCCGAAATGGACTCTAAATCATCCAAAACATGGCGGACACCAGGAGTCATCTCCACCGGTTACTTTGAGGAAAACAGCTATATAGCCCCTGTATGGAGTATACACAGAGGTGCTACACGACTTGATGGCAGCCAAGACCACAATTACTGCACCTCCGTCCATAGAGGAATTCCGTGAGTAAAGAAGAGGAAAGCAGAAACCTACAGACGACGCCGACAAAAGAATTAAGAAGCCTACAACATCCACTAAGGGAGTCGATGACAACCAACTTCAGTCGAAGCATGAAGTTCTCATCCGGGATTTCTTTGTCCCTCTGGTGTCAACTGAAGTGGAGGCTTGCCATGGCGACAATGCAGACAACACGGCCGAGAGTCAGCAACATCAGACGCCATCCAGCCAGGGAGGTAGGCCGCCTCCCGTTGTGCTAACCTCTCAGGTAAACTGATATAACTGCAAAGACAACTGAAGAGTTTATTTTGAGTTCCTAACACCAGAAACGAGACCAGAGTTGTCAAGAAAGGAATGGCGGATTTGACAGTCATCCGCTTTCACTTCGACAGTAATTACCTCCCTTATTTCACCTTCTATCCCTAATCCCAGAAGCTTATAAAGGCTGTGATACGGAAACTTCCAGTCTCGGCCCCTACAGAGGATATCTTAGATGGGTTTGGAAACCCGTCAATCAACTGTAGAAGGAACAACCACAGTAGGCCGCGCCATAGCCCAAGCGGTTAGTCGCTGGCTTCCCACCGCGGCGGCCCGGGTTCGATCCCGGGGTCTGGTCAAGTCGGATTTATGGTGGACAAAGTGGCACTGGGGCAGGTTTTCTCCGAGTACTTCGGTTTCCCCTGCCAATCTTCATTCCACCAAATTCTCCATCATCATAATCACCCGGGGCAAGTACAATAGGCCAATCAGTGGCCGCCGTGCCCAGTGGACCCAGTTGGACTCCACCCCCCACTAAGCGAATTAAAATTAAAATTAAAATTTTATCAGATCTTAGAAAAGAAAATATGAATGATAGGAAAATGAAGCTACAGAAAATAAAAGAACTAAAAAATTTTATTTGACACAATAATAACCCTCTACATGTGCANACATCCTTAGTTGTGGACGGAAGTCACTGTGTCCAATTCTAAAGAAGTAGTCGCTGAGAGCCGAGAAGCGGTGGTTCCCTTCTTTGGGGTATGGTGTAAATCGAACAACCATAAACATAAAAATATCTACTATATCATGAAGCTTTATACAAAGCCTTGGACTTGGATCAGAATAGAGACCAATTATGTGCTTTTGTGAACACGGTAATGTACGTATCTTCAGGTTCCATAAACATGGAGAACTTCTCGATCACATGAGTGACTATTATTTTTTCAAGAAGGACCCTAGTTCATGAAGTTATTTTAGTTTGGTTTTAATATGATAAGATTATCATGAAAAATTGTGTGGCACAAGGTGGAACGGAGTTTTATTTTAACAGGCTAGTGCCAAAATATTGGGTGTTCCATTCAAACCTCGCACATTTTATCAGATCTTAGGAAAGAAAATATGAATGATAGGGAAATGAAGCTACAGAAAATAAAAGAACAACTAAAAAATTTTATTTGACACACTAATAATCATCTACATGTGCACCATTGATAGCACGAACAATATCTAATCTGTATTCAATTTCTTTCCACGTTCATTCCAACATGTCCATTGGTACAGTAGCAATTATTTCACGGATGCGGGCTCGTAAATCAGGCACGAACACACGGTCCTTCACGCAACCCCAGAAGATGAAATCGAGCGGAGTGAGGTTCGGTGAACGTGGTGGCCACCGAATTGGTCCGCCACGTCCAATCCAGAGATCTTGGAAGGTGGCATTGAGGGACCTCATAACATCCAGACCCCAATGCGGGGGCTCCATATTGTTGGAATATTATGTTAGGCTGCAGATCGGCTACATGGGGATATAGGAATTGTTCTAATATGTCAAGATTTACGCGGCTAGATACTATAGCTTCACCGAAGGAAAACGGAAATAAAATTCTTTGGGTTTTTCTTTCATCTAGTGTTAATTATAATCCATAATTTATCAAATTTGTTGGCAATGGTTAATTAAAATGTGGGAGGTTTGAACGGAACACACTGTATTTGTATCATGGAGAAGGTACAGGCAGAGCTACGTCCCATATATACAGAAGTTAATTTCGTTTCAGTAATCATTACTTTAACTGACGAATACGTTATGTTCTTAATAATTGAAGAAATATCTTATCTTGCTGTTCCTAGCTATCCTTTCGTATTTAGCATGACATTGCAGTAGAGAATGAAAGAGACCTATTTTGGCTGGGGACGGCGGCATCTGAATAAAGAACGTTTCCATATTTCCTTCTAGATATTGCTTTACTTTCGTTATTACCATTTCGGATTCCTGGAAGCACCAGAAACTTTTGAAAAATGCCTGAGTACAAAATTACTTTTCCTAAACTTTCACGTTTTTTGTCTCTCTCCCCTTTTCGGGGTGATCTGAAGAGCTACTGATTCCTGGAGCTGCCAAGGCTACTTTCAGAGATGTAAAGCAAAACCTTAATACCCAGCCATCTTATATATATGACTTTATAGTTTTGTACCTTCCTGTGTCAGTGTGTTTGTGTGAAATTGATAAAATGTGTTGTGATATATTTCATTCCCTTGCTAAATCATATAATGCAAACCCCACCTACCCTTCCTTCTCTTGGCTGCGACTCAACAACTTACGTCTATCGACTCACTTCTCTGGGGTGGAAAATGTAGAGGGGAAGGTGTTAGGGGTGTGTGTGCTTTACATATAATTCTTAAAGTTTTCTCTAAACCAAACAGAACCGAATGAAAATATATCTCGGATTACAAATAAATGTATAATTTATTATCACTTCAAGTGCACTTTACAAACAACACAAAACACTACGGTCTTAAATCCTGTGCATAATTTCTCGTATCAATAATATTTTGTTCGTAAGTAGAAACAAGTTGGAGAGAATATAAGACAATGCAACTTACTTCAGGATGATATACGTACAGGGTCTATAACTTTTTAATTTCGGGGAAGTAAAAGTAAAATTGGCCGGTCACGGTAGCCGAGCCGTCTAAGGCATGCACTGTCTTCGNATGGTCTATAACTTTTTAATTTCGGGGAAGTAAAAGTAAAATTGGGGGCACGCGGTAGCGTAGTTGGTTTGGGCACTAAGTTACAAGCCGGAAGGTATCGGGTTCGATTCCCGATTAGATCACTGGATTTTTCGATCGACGTAATCCATCCAGCCGTACTATGACCTTGGGATCGACTCAGCTTCTAACAGAAATTAATACCAGGAATCTTCCTGGGTGTAAGGGACGACCGGAGTGTAAGGCTGATAACCTCACCGTAATCTGAGCCGACTGTTATAGATAATATGGGAGTCTCGACGTCTCAAAACCCTATGGGCCTCCATGGCCTGTTACAGTCATAGCCTAAAGATAAAATTGTCCCTGCACCAATGCAAATTGAAATGAAGATATACGGGGAAGTNATCGACTTAATCCTTCCAGCCGTACTATGAGCTTGGGGTCGACTCAGCTTCTAACAAAAATGAATACCAGGAATCTTCCTGAGTGTAAGGGGCGACCGGAGTGTAAGGCTGATAACCTTACCGCAATCTGTGAGCCGACTGTTATAGATAATATGGGAGCCTCGACGTCTCAAAACCCTATGGGCCTCCATGGCCTGTTACAGTCATAGCCTAAAGGTAAAATTGTCCCTGCACCAATGCAAAATGAAATGAAGATATACGGGGAAGTATAGGTAAATTCTTAACGCTTGCACTAGATAGGGTGAGTGCTCAGCTTCACGCTCAGGCCGAATTATTACATTTAGAAGTGGGGGGTCTTACTGACGTTTTAGTGGTTTACTCGAAGAGGATGTTTCATTTAGTACAGCGCGTCTTTCCGCCGGATTTGGAGCCCGGAAGGGAGAGGGGTGGAAGGTCTGGTATAGGAAACAAGGAGACGCAATCGGTCAGCTCATGAAATCGTCACTGTAACCAACAGAGACCCGCCTTAATGCATTGCAGTCGCTCAAAGCGATTTGTTATTATAACCATAAATGTAATTATGAAATGATTCAAGCAACATAAACTAATTAGGGGATACACAGGCCAACAGATACAGACAGCATGGTGATATAAGATTCCATATATCTTTAAAAATAAAGTACGATAAAAAATAGTTATTTTCGAAATATGGAAATACTAACCAGATATTATTAAACTACTGAAATGAGTTTACTTCTCTTGCTCACTCCATTATTTAGCCTGAAGATACCGGAATATGACATGTGCGGAACCTCTCTTAGTGAAATTGACTTTAGGAAAAATAGAGTTTGAACTGTAAACTGGTTTCAAATCTCCAAGGTTCGTATCTTGACTCAGATCAATCCAGTCTATACCACCTTATCCTATCACTCTAAGGCGCATTTTAATATTATATACCCATCTATTTCTTGGTCTTCCTAGTGGTCTCTTTACTTCTGGCTTTCCCATCAATACCCTATATGAATTCCTCTTCTCCACAATTTGTGCTACACGCCCTGCTCATCTCATCCTCATTCACTTGATCATTCTAATTACACTTGGCGAAGAGTACAAGTCATGAAGCTCCTCATTATGCAGTTTTCTTCAGCCTCCCGACACATTATCTCTCTTCGGTTCAAATATTGTCTTCAACGCCTTGCTCCCAAACACCCTCAGTCTATGTTCCTCCCTTAATGTCAGAGACCAAGTTTCCCACCCACACAGAACCAAAGGCAAAATTAGAGTTTTGTATATTTTCATTCTTACGCTTTTAGAGAGCAGACGAGAAGTAAAAATGTTCGGGAGTGAATGGTAGCAAGTGTTACCTGAGTTCAATCTCCTCTTAATTTCCTCCTAAATCAAGCTTTGATTTGTTATACGAGTACGTGTATATAGTCTTGCCCAAATATCTGAACTGTGCCACATTTTCAAAACATGTTACCTATCTTCATGTCATGAATTTCTCTGCGTTCTAGTGACGAGACAGAAACATATACTTAGTTTTCTCTGTGTTTCCTTCTAGATCAACCCCCTTACTAGCGTCAGTTAGCGTTTGTGTTTCTCTTTATGGTATCTATATTACCACCCAGTAGATTCACATCATCAGCATAGACCAACAGCTGATGTGTCCCGTTTAGTTTCAGTCCCACCCGGTTTCCCCGCACCTTCCTAAAAGCATGTTCTAAAGCAAAGTTGAAAAGCAATGAATTCGAAGCATCTCCTTATTTAGAGCAGTTTGTATAGGAAAATTATCAGACAATTTTTACCTATACGGATTTCAATATTAGTCTCCTTTAGACACAATTTAATCAGTCTAACTTTTTTCAAGTGTNAATCCCTATGGATATTCACGTCCTTTTATATGGATAGCTTTACCCTTTATCTGACATTTTGGGATATTACAATTTGCCTAGATTTGAGAATGACATGATCGAAATTTAAATTGGTTTTGTAAGGATTAATTGAGGGACATCTATGTAACGTTTTTGTTCGGACTGTACTTTGAACAGTGATAACTGTAGAAGGGAAACAACAAGAACAGAACGGTGAGTAATATAAAATTTTGCTACTAGTTGAAGTAGAAAATGAAATAATTTGAAAGCAAACGGTTAACTTTTCAGTAACACTTGACGGAACAAACTTTTAGTCGATTCAGTAAACTATCATAATAGGCCGCGCCATAACTCAAGCGGTTAGTCGCTGGCTTCCCACCGCGGCGGCCCGGGTCTGGTCAAGTGGGATTTGTGGTGGACAAAGTGGCGCTGGGGCGGATTTTCTCCGAGTACTTCGGTTTCCCTTGCCAATCTTCATTCCACCAATTGCTCCACAATGACCCTCACCTATCATCTGGGGCTGGTACAATAGGCCAGAAATGGCCACAGTACAAGGGACTTAGCCTCACCACACTAGCAATAAAATGTCCCACCCCACTAGCAATAAAAAATCATATTATCGGATTTACACCTTGCATATGAATGTCTTTCACCTCGCTGTAAGTGAAATATATTGTCAAGTGACTGAGTGACTATAGACGGGGTTTGCATTGGTAACTGGACTTAATGGACACTTTAACACACAACTCGTGACTACACCTTACAAACCACAATCTCATAAAGACTAGTGCTGTCAGTCACGGTCTTCACTGCTCTGCTTGGTAACGTCTTCCAAGAGTCATTTTAATTAAATCAGTCTTACGCGTATACGCATTTTAATCTACACGCATTCAATGCACGAACCATTTTCGTCCTGCATAATTCGGCAGAATTCTATCATCTTCATGGTCATTTAACCGAGCTTAAAGGTTATTAAAACCTTAACTTTTCCAACTGAACTTTTGAATACCTTAATAATTCTTTATGAAACTTTGCGTGCACTTCATGGTACCTGAGCCCCAAATCCCTCCCATCGTTGGACGAATCTTTTTCTACGAGGTTTCTGTCACATGAAAAGAAGGTAAGCAATTATTTCTACCCGATACTTCTTCTTTAAGCATGCCGTTGTTATGGTATCATGTGGCGTGATATACATAAATTCCGTGGCTTTGGTCCGCAAGCGAACTATGCCGACCGAGCGACCCCCGTTTGTCGGCGAAGTTAGTGCCAACTTTAGCGGATAGAGGCTATCGTGTGGTCAGGGCAACGAATCCCCATGACCGTTAATTTCGGTTTTCTAGACCGGAGTCGCTGCTTTTCCATTTAAGTAGCTCCTCACGCACACCCACACACACACACACACACAGGCACACGCACACACAGCAAGCTGATCTCATGAGCCTAATTTTATTATTAAAAACGAGAAAAAGGGGCTAAAATAACCCGAGTATTGAATAAGTTACAGAGAACAATTTTATTAAATTTACTGATTCGCTTCACAACTTAACCGTCAGCTCCTACTATACTCGTACATTTAGAAATATAAGAGACTGGAACCTCCGAACTGTCTTTTCCACTCCACTTTCCCCACTAGTTTTCCTTTTTTACTTTGTTGATTCTGTTTTCGAATGTGTCTAGGAGAGGAATTTACGACCGCACCATGATAAACCTTCTTTAGCGGAAGATATACGTACTGCACACCCACGGCTCTTTCTGCTCGTCCCAGCCATGCGCAGTCTGAGGAAGCATCGTGCTCATGGCATGGTGACTAGCACAGACAGATCGTGTCTCTAACCATCCCTACAAATGGACGTCCACTGGCGTCAGACAGGATTCCAAGCTGTCTTGACCAACCTACTGACCAAGGTTTGCAGTTTCAGAGGAGATGGAATTCAAGGAAATTGTGTGTCACATTTTTCTGATCCTGCATGATAATAAACCTCCGGGTTCCGTAAAAGATGGAGAATATCTTGAGCGGCTAAGCGACTATCACACTTTCAAGAAAGTCTCCTCACCATTAAGTTCGTTTGTTCATTAATTCAATTCAATTCATGTTTATTTACGTGCAATAACTTAACAGCACAGTGGCCAATTACAAAGTTAGCACGAGTATATAAGGTACAGAAAATAATTAAAACAAAATACAAATATGACAAATAAATCTGTGAGCATAAATCTAAAGAAGACTGAAATATATACATACATTGATGAAATATTACGAGTGTTGCTAATACTGTTAGTAACTAAGTACTAAGATAAGACAACTGGGAGTGATAGCATAAAATTAATAACAAGTCAATAAATTAAAACCAATTACATAAGAAAATTAAAGTTAGCCGAGGTATACACATTTGTAGTTAATGAAAACACTAATCAAGTAACACCGTAAAAGGTTTGGTACATGCTTGTAAAATAT
>NW_019737098.1:704552-717984 GCF_002891405.2 Cryptotermes secundus
GAATATAATAATAATAATAATAATAATAATAATAATAATAATAATAAAGATTATGTACAGTTGACCCTGTGCTTAATTATTTAAGCACCATGTCATACTGGTGACCATTCTTGATTTCGGCACTAGCTTCACGCTCCACCCATATTAACCCCCAGGAAACTGCCTCCCATACTAGTTGTATAGGAGGTTCGTTGGTGCCCAGAGGCGCTGGAAGCTATGGAGTAAAGAAATACATCTTGCCCCTGCCGGGAATCGAACATCGGACGTCCAAACACTACCCCGTCTATATACGCAATGAGCTATTCTAGCTCACAATAATAATTAAATTCACTTCCTTATTTATTTGCCTGCTCCGCAAGCGAAGAAACAGTGAGAAGCTTGGTGATTTTCTTATTTTTCCTTCTACCCTGAAGATGGAGGCGATACGTTCCTCCGAAACGTCGGTTAACACCATATCTACACGGCACCACATCCCAGAAGACTGCTTTCTTCATAGTCACCGCCGTGAAAACCTCAAATCTTACAAGATATATGATGTTCTAATCGAGATTCGAAACATGTACCTTCAGAACAGACCTAAAAGTCAGAAGTCACTGCGTCAGCTTGCCAGGTAGCATGCAGTGAACCCAGTTTCAGCACGCTAGGATAAACAGATTGCAGCCCTGCTAATTCAACAAATTAAAATACTGTGCATGACTGTTGTGGTGTGAAAGAAAAGGGGACAGACTACTCATAGAGTTGTCATGTCGTGACACAGGAACGTAGTAAAAAGCAAAAAAGAATCCTGAAATGAAAGGTTTCTTTGATGGAAGTGCAAACTATGTCAGATCCACAGGAAAATGTGATACCAGCAAATATTGAACCAACTGGAAGCAAGCATCAGAACAACACCTGTCATGCACGTTCCGTGAAGGAAGTGCAGGAAGGGGTTAAGCCTCGTCTGTGAATGGCAAATGCACTAAGCGAAGTACTGATATAATTCACGTTATAAAACTTAGATAAAATTGCAGTAAATCGTACATACAGCTATTTCTCTTTGCACCTCAAAATATAATCATCGATTCAAACAGGGAAAAGAATTCAGTTCAATTATCAGGAGTTGCAGGACCCAACTGCAGTCAGCACAAATATAACAAATGCACATATTAGAAGAAACAGTATACACTTGTAAGACAATTCCTTTTTTCCCCCTTGGCACTACAGCCCCAGTGGGCCTAGGCCTACCTCCATGAACTCCGTTCACAAGACAATTCTAGCATTTGTAAATATACCACAACTTTATAATAATAATAATAATAATAATAATAATAATAATGAAGATAAATAAAAGTTGGTTACCGATTAACCAAATTATACAAAAGATTAATTTTAAAGAAATGATTATCGAACATGTTCACGCAATTAAAGATCTAATTTTCAGATATGGCGCAGAAGACAAGAAATTTACTACGTGGACACGAAGTAGAAATAGATTACAATCTTAATTTCTTATTGGAATTCTGATACCAGCGTCTAAAAGCGCAGAGTAGGTTACGCGGTTATGAAAACGACTTATAAATGATGTCTCAAAGAGTGCCATCTCTCGACTAAAGTGTGCAATTTTAAGTCATCCAAAAAATAACCTCTAAGTGTAAGCAGTGTGATTTTTAATGAATCTATTCTAACATACAACAGTGACTTCTCTGAACACGTTCTAATTTGCTGCAGTCAGTGGCAGTAAAAAAGTTCCAAAGAACAGAAACATATTGTCACGTGTATGTGTGTGTGAATAGACGGAGTTTGGATTGGTGACTTGATTTAATGGACTGATGACTACACTTTACAGATAACTGACACACACAGACAAGTGTCCTCAGTCTATTACAGTTTTCATGAGTCGTTTCCTGGCAACGGATTTTAACACAGGAATTATAACAGTCACACTGAATAATACAGACATATAAAGTCGAACTTTCAACTGAGCACTCTTGTAACTATTTTCTTCACAGCCTCCCATACAGAACTGCCATGAAACTGACATTTTCCACTGATTATAAAATGTCGGCACGGACCACGTAGAAACACCCTGTTTCCAACAGTTACTCTATTGTTGCGTGCTTATTCGCTGCATCGGGAACGTGTTTACCGAGCCTTGGCCACAAACGGCCGTTGTTTACAGTCACCACTTAGCAATGGGTCTATACTCCACAATATTGACAGAGTTGTGATTTAACTAGATTGCTGTACGGCATTAATAGACATTCTGAAGTAGAAAAAGTCAGTCAACATGCTGATGAAAGCATACAGTTTAGAGTCAAAAAGGACACCAAAGTTTTTAATATGATCTGTAAGCAGAATGCCAGAGAGTTTTACATGACATAGTTAAAAGTCATCATAGCTAGCAATTTTACCGCGAAAATAAATACATTTTGTTTTATTAGCATCGAGTTTCGCGTGGTTTGAACACACAAGTTTTGCACAGAATTAACATTGATTGCAAAAGCAAGCAGCCATCAGTTCAGATAATAGAGAAAACAGAAAAACATGTTTAATAATAATATTCTCTAATGCAAGTAAATAAGAAAAAACCAAAATATGCCAAGCTAGAAAACCCCATATAAGCGATGGATATTACTGTGCTAAGGGACAACCTGTTACAAACGTAACATACTTACACCCTGAAAACAGTAAATAAAGCAAGCAGGCTCATAATATAAATTCAGCTTAAAAATCAGCGAAGACAGTCACCTTAATCAGACTAAGAACAATTTTAACAAATTAATTGATTAATTAACGGTTTTACCGCCTCTGTGGTCTAGTGCTCAGAGTTCCTGGTTACACATTCAGAGGTCCGGGTTCGATTCCCGGCGTTCACAGATTTCTGAGAAGTAGTAGGTCTGGAACGAGGTCCACTCAACCTCGTGCGGATAACTGAGGAGCTATTTCAAGGAAATAGCGGCTCCGGTCTAGAAATCGGAAATAAACGGCCGTGGGGATCCGTTGCGCTGACCACGCGACACACTCTATTAGCAAACGTTGGCACTAACTTCACCGACAAGCGGCGGTTGCTCGGTCGGTATTATCTTTGTTTTGTTTGTTTTATTAATCGTTTCTTAAAGCTGTTGTCACTTGGTTAGCGTCAACCGGTAGGGTGATTAGTGAAAAAATGAATTGAGAAAGCTGTGGAGGTAGAGGACCGTGTCCTAAGTTGAGATTACATTTGCCTCCAGATGCTGAGGAAACAACGAAAATATTCAGTTAGAGTTGCCCATCTCCGGGCCGACATTTTTAATTATGGGACCTTCCGATACGAAGTAGAATGTTATCTGCTCGGCCGTTATTTTCGGTGATTTTAAATTCAATCAATATAATGTTTTATGCAGAACTGATTCATAGCCTAGTCGGTGTAGCGACTGCCTACGGGCTAGACGGCAGAGGGATCGAATTTCGAATCCCGGTAGAGTCAAAAATTTTTTCTTCTCTACGTCGTCCAGAACGGCTCTGGGGTCTACCCAACCTCCTGTCCAATGGGTATCGGGGGCTCTTTCCCAGGGGGTAAAGCGGCCAGGGCGTGAAGCTGACCACTCACCTCCAGCTAGTGCCGAGGCCAGGAAAATATAGTTCTATACATCCACTTCCCCATACGCCTTCACGGCGTAGTGCTTAAATGGTTAAGCAAAGGGACAAATTTACCTTACCTATACCGGTTCAGCACGTCACATTTTTACAGTAATTGCACACATATAAATCTGCATATATTTAATGTCCATTGCCTTGACTCATCCCTGTTATATGACAAACGAATGAATCATTAACCTAAACAGACAGATGCCATGCGTTGAGCAACGAATTTCATTTTAATTCATCATGTTACATAGCCGGCTTTTGTCCCATACTGTTGTGTTGATTGTCTATTGTTAGTGAGTTGTTGTGACGCAACGTGAAGCAGTGACCCGCGTCTAATATCTTCACAGGGAATCAGACGTGTTGCTGTTATCGGAACAAAAGCGAGTATCTGATGGAAATACACGTACACCCCACGGGTGGCGCTACTGTTGTATCAGATGTTCCTCTCGATCTGTGGCCCATAATGCAGAGTGGGTAACATTCAGATGGTATTCACAATGCTTCGCTAATGGCAAGGCGTAAAGGGATTACAGGGCCAGTTACGTTCTAAACACGTGATGTGCGTTAATGCCAACGCGTAGGTAGCACAATTGATTAACACACCCACTAAAGGGTGGAGCTGAGCCCTTCTTCAGAAGTCACCAGTTGCTCATCTGCTTAAGAATTTTCCAGCATTTTATGGAACCCGAAGATTCATATATGTGTTCACAAGAGCCCTCAACTGCTCCCCATCCTTAGTCAGATGAATCCAGTCTATATAACTTCACCCTATTTCTCTAAGATCCAGTATAGCATCCTCCCACCTACGTCTAGGTCGTCATAGTGGTCTCTTTCCTTCCGGCTTTTCCACCATTCCACTTCTTACCATACATGCTACATTCCCTGCCCACCTCACCCTCCTTGGGTTTCAAAATAAATAACAAACTTAAAATACATTATCTTTATCTCCTACAGTCAAGTAGATGTACAATATGTTTCACAAAGGTATCTATGTACAATAAACAGCTATCTTCATCATTCAAAAATTACGTTCATTTACGTCCCCAATATTGACTATGTTAATATACGTCGCTCAGGGGGCGGTGATAGATGAATATGAGGTAATGACAGAATGATGAGGGGGGCGGAAATCGAAGAAATCTGGAAATAAACCTTCGACCACCACAAATATCACATGAAATCACATGGGCTTGAACGCAACGTTCTGCAGTGACCCCTTTGAGCTATGACAAGGCCAGTTATGGCATATTTCAAATTAAATTCAGGCGAGGTTTTTTACAGTTATTGAACCCACAGGAATTTTTTTTTTTTTTAAATTTATTACAGTCTTGGAGGCTAATGAATGTTAGTCTCGGACTTTTCAATGTACAGCCTGGAACACTTTCGTGGAACTTCACTCACAGAATCCTTCTCTAGCTGTGTTTGGCTCAGAAGATCAGAGAAGAGCAGTAGCTACATGCCAACATGGCCATTCTTTGTGCCAAGCTCCTGATGTAGGTTCACTACAGTGTTTTAATCTTAGTGTAATGCCCGTTAGTATTTTTGTCACTGGACATCCTCCGTAACAAGAGGAGGTGTAAGTTCTGTTGGAAGCACGTATAATTTTCTGCACATGAACACATGAACATATTCTTTGCATTCCTGAGGTGTCCGAGAACAGTAATATATACATACATATATATATTATAATTTCATTGTATTCACTCTACAGCTGTCTCGTCATTACATGCCATTGGTTCTCTCAGCCTTCCTTCTCCTTATATCCGTACAAGGCTTTCTATACGCTCGGCTTCCTCCTGTACCCTGAAGTTCGAGACAGCGTGGTCTTCCGAAACGTCGGAAAACATCCATCAGACTACACAGTGGCAAATCCCAAAACAGAGTGTTCTTCATTCAGTTGAGGTTCATCCTTAGGCACTCTAAGTCTTCTAGAGACATAGATCGCCTCATTATTGCCTTAATTGACCCTTATATTTCGACCCACTTATACCACTATTCACGATTCCAAACTAGTGAGACCGCTCTGCAGCTTACTAAGAATAAGGCGTCCAAGATTCTCAATTCCGTACAGATAGACAAATATAATCTGCGAATACAGTGAGGTAGCTCAGTTAGACAAAGAAATTCCCCACCTTTCATGGAACCCAAACGTTCATTACCTTGTTCACGAGAGCCTCTCATTGGTCCTTATTCTGATGAAATTTAATTCAGTTCACACCCGTGAATTTTATATCTTCAAAATCCATTTTAATACTTTCCTCCCATCAAAGCCCAAGCCTCCCATGTTGTCTCTTCCCTTCAGGTGTTTCGATTATAATTTTATTTACATTCGAAACTCAGAATGCAAATTTAATACAACGAAACAACACTCGACATACCAATTGCTAAGCAAACAGAAAGTAGCAGTATATTTTCATAAGAAAACGCAACAGAATCGAGAACAGAAACCCGAGAAATGTGCGCATCTGGGTTTTCAATGGCTGAATACCTGAAAACTGCAAAAAATGAAGACCGTTGTCAGTAACTGTTCCAAAAAGTGTATTCATACCAGACTACTCTGGTAAGAAATTTGACGTACTGACATTTCGTATATAGAGACTATAATATCACAGTCTTCGAAATAACGCACTTCAGGAAAAGTGGCACACACTGTTATATTTTTTATGATTAAGACTCATTTAACAATGTTCTGTGACATGTAAATCCATTGCTAGGTAACGGCTTGTTAAAACATGTCTTCGATGTTATGACAGAGACATCGATTCCTAGGCAACACATACAGAAACGTTTCCGTTATAGCAGACAGGTAAAGGTTGTTCAAACAGCAACGAAAGACAAATACACGAAGTAAGAACCCTTGAAAACGACGATCTCTATACGGTTTGACCAAAACCTACCTCAGGGAGAGAACTGACCCGAAGAACATAGACTACAGAAGTAAAGGGGTTAGATACTGCAGAGCCCAGTCCCAGAACAAGACAGAAGAGAGGAGATTGGGTACAGACCTGCTCACCGAATTCATACACGGAGCATCAAAGAGTGGAAGTGTTGAAGCATTCTTGAGCTATTGTTCCAATGTCCTTTCGAATCGTTACAAGTGTTTGAAGATCCCCATGGTGATTGTTCAATAAATCGATTCATGAATCCTGAGAACCTATTAATTACTTGTCGCGTTACCAAGATACGTGACAAAATTTTGTATTTCTGATTATAATACATAGCTCCAAATATTGGAATGGATAGTGAATAATGCTTTACAAAAGAAGCGATCTTCCTCTGTACGAGGAGCTATCCTTGAATTTTCCTGGAGGGACTGAGGAAAACCACAAAAATTAACTCAGAATACTCTGTATCCCGGCCGAGATTCAAACCGGCCACCTCCAGAATATCAGTCCCAATCGTTACAGTTTTGTCGATCGACATTTCCTAAAAATCCTAAATAAATTTCAAGATTCGTTGCAACATAAATATCATTGTAATGTTGTAATAACACAAAATATACTGCAAATACCGATTCAATTAAATTCATTCCATTCCATTTATTTCATTGTTTGGTATAAGCCAGTAATTACAAACCAGCACTCGAAATAGTTCCGGTCTAGGAAACCGAGATTATCGGCAGTGGGGATCCACTGCGCTGACCACGTGACACCCTCTATCCGCATAAGTTGGCACTCAATTCGCCGACAAGCGGCGGTCGCTCGGTCGGTATAGTTCGCTTGCGGACTACATGCCACGGAGTTTACTGCAAATAGTAATTCAGTTCACTTCTACATTCACATAAGAACCACAAGAAGCATAAAAGATTTTTAAAACTGACGCTTTCTGAACCGTCGTATACGATGCAATCTTGTTACTCAGATCAGCATTTCCAACGGCAACAAATAAATTGCCCAACTATGTAAAACTATCTGCGTAAATTTAATAAAATTCCGTTCAACAACAAGGAATTTGTACAAATTTTAAAATGTCAGATAACAGGAGGAAACACCTTGTATTTAGAATAAGAAATCTGAGAGACAGTAACAAATGCAAACGAACATCACGTGTGTCAATTGGACAGATCTTTATTTTGTTCTCATATCGGTGTACCATTCCTGGCACGGTACTAAATCAGGAAACCTAAATGACGCTATTCAGATTCAGTAAGGTCTACAGTGTGATTAAATTGTCTTAGAAGCTTGAACCATATTGGAAGTCAAAGTTTGCACAAATGAAATGTTTTCCTCCTATGGAACATATAACTCGTTAAATGGAAGTCTGACCGGGAATCAACACAAAGGAGTACTTAGCCTGCAGGGCCTCAATTAGGAAATAGACACAGGGAGAATTTAACGGACGTGCACAAAGAGTGCGCAGACTAGCACGAGGCCGTCTTGCGCAAACCACAGAAATTATGTTATTATGGCCTGGCTGTCATGCCTTTCGTGCTGGGGCAGGACGTCGGAAAACTGCTTTGAAGCGGTCTTCAGGTCTTAGCGGCGTTATATATTTCTGAACAAGAAGGGCATATATACCTGTACGTAGGGAACAAACTCCTCCGCCAGTCAAAACCCCGATTTGTCCATATTATCTGAGAACAGGCCTCAGCGATTACAGTTAACTCAGTTGTTCCTCACCATTGGTCGGTTTTCTAAGGGTATAATTTCCATTGAATAAGCTCTTATAGTTGCATACATGAGCCGTCTGGTGAAGATGAAGCAGACCTTTCGAAGCGTTGAGTTAGTGAAGAAAATATGACACGCCATTTTACAGCAGTAATAATATTAATGTTTTATGATGTGCTGGTACAATTTGTATTGTTTTAGAAGCACTGCCGTCCAGCGCTAAAAACCAGTTTCTGCGTGTAGGCCTTCACTAAAAATTTCGCTTCATATCTATGTTTCATGTGGCTACAAGCCGGATTAAATTTCGGTATTGCTCATGGGGCCAAATGATATGTGCCGTAATTAAAATATAATAATTAAATTCAATTCTTTATTATTTATGTGCCGAGTCAACAGATATAAGTCCAATTACAGACACAGCACAGTGTAGATACAGGTAATTACATTATGGGCAAACACAACATAATGTCAAAGACTAATTAAAGGTAAACACTGGAGAAAAACACATTAATGCTGATAAATAAACAAACAAATAAAGTAATAATAATAATAATTTCATTAATACAGGTCTAAGATGTTATTGAGAAATGAGAAATGTAAAGTATAAATATTTATGAATAATAATAATATTAATAATTCAACTTAATTATTGTTTATTTACGCGCAAAACTTATAGGAAGAAGAAGAAAGAGAGAAAGGAAGAAAGAAAAGCGAAATACAAGCTTTTCATATTGATAGACGTATCAATATCCTCGGAGAGGAATGTAATAGAAAAGGAGGCTTATAAGAAATGAAAATACAGAAACTTAAGCATAGAAATTCAGAGAATGTGAAATATGAAATTCTTTTTCATACTCTTAGTTATTTGGGCCAGGCGAAGAGTAAATAAGGGACTGAAAATATCTGGAAGCAATAGCATGAAAGCATTCGATCGATTCTCTGCATAAAACAGCTGAACTGAGAGCAGCGCGCGTAACGGGGAAACTACGACAATCCTGAAACTTGGTTGGTGGGTTCACCCCGGGTTCAAGTACCAGAAAAAGCGACTGTGATAGAAAAAGAAGATGATGACGATTATGATTATGATCGTGATGATAACAATAATTCAATTTTGAAAGGATTTGATGTGATTAATGTATTATTAATTTGACGAGTAGAAATTCACATAATTTTTCGAACCCAACGGACATGGTTTAATTAGTGCGAGTATGTATGTATGTATGTATGTATGTATGCATTCGTCTGCTGTCCAAAAACATAAAAATTAAGATATACAAACTCTAATTTTGCCCGTGGTTATGTATGGGTGTGAAACTTGGTCTCTGACATTAAAGGAGGAACACAGACTGAGGCTGTTTGAGAACAGGGTGTTGGGGGGAATATTTCGACCGAAGAGAGATGAAGTGACGGGAGATTGGAGAAAACTGCATAATGAGGAGCTTCATAACTTTTACTCTTCTCCAAGTATAATTAGAATGATTAAGTCAAGGAAGATGAGGTGGGCAGGGCATGGGGGAGACGAGGAATGCGTATAGGATATTGGTAGGAAAGCCAGAAGGAAGGAGAGCACTGAGAAGACCAAGGCGTAGGTGGGTGGACAATACTAAAATGGATCTTAGAGAGATAGGATGGGATGGTTTTGATTGGATTGATCTGGTTCAGGATAGGGACCAGTGGAGGGCTCTTGTGAACACTGTAATGAACCTTCGGGTTCCATAAAATGCTGGGAAATTCTTGAGTAGCTGCAGAATTGGCAGCACCTCCAGAAGGGCTCAGATCCATGAGTATTGTACGTATGCATACACGCATGTATGCTTGTGTATGATTTAATGAATTAATGAATGAACGTACGGGTGAATATACATGTGTGTATGAAGGGACGAATGTATACATCACTTTATTCAGTTTACTGAGACGTCAAGAACATATTAATTACCACCAACCTACAGCGCAGTGCTGCCATCTGTGATCATTAGACTAGACTATGAATATAGTGAGTAATCAAAATATGTATAAATTATTTAAATTTCAAATGACGCACCCATTTGGCGATAGGCCAATCCTCTAATGAAATATCATGCAAACTCCCAAAAAGTGTTCATCACTAAAGCGGTACTTGAATAACCACTGAAGTCAAAATCTCTATAAAAAGATTATAAAAGTATACAATGCGAACTCGGAAGGCACGTCCTTCAGAGAGTATAAATGGTAAGCTGACATTACACTAAAACATTTCAAGTAAAAGTAAAAAAAAAGTGAAGCTAACCCTGTAACAGGCCGTGAAGGCCCATAGGGTTGTGAGACGTTGAGGGTCCCACATTATCTAGACAATCGGCTCAAAGATGGCAGTAAAGTTGTCAGCCTTACGCGCGGGCCGCGCTTTATTCCCCAGGAAAATTATTTAAGTACTGGAAAGAATTTATATATTCTTCACGGATTAGGCTTTCTGGCCGGTTCCCATTCAGAATCAATTCCGAAATTGTGAATCTTATAGACAGTCGGTAAACTCATTGGACGGGGGATCAGCCCAATACAAGGCCGCTACCTACACAGAACTACAGAAGAAACGTAGACAAGAAATTAATGACTCTGAACCCGCGACCACTGTTACTGAAAAGAATTTATAACGTTCTGTAACATAATGTGTCTATTACATATATATTCAAGTAGCACGTAAACCCATAAACTCAGGCAGGAGGAAGCTTCTTTGTCTAGAATAACAGACTTCGGTAATCTTCGTCAACCACTGTTGACTATTCGATAATCTTCGCATGAATTCGAGAGGACATTGTTTATTGTTAAATATACAAGTTAGGAAACCTACGCTCAATAATTCTTGTTTAATTGTATCGAAATTCGTAAGACTTTGATGAAGGAAACAGTATTTTACGTGATGCGTGTGCCTTAATTTCTCTGCGTTTTTTTTTAACTTTTATTTTCTCCAATTAATATTTAGCGAGATACGCCCAGGAATATATTTCAAATCTCCTTGTAAAATGTTAATCATTGTTGCGTTATTTTAATCAACATTGGAAAATCTTAGTAAAAATCAAATATCAAATTTCATGAAGATCTTTTCAGCGGTTCCTCAGATGTTTCAAGCGTGAAGATAACGGAGGATATTACTTCAATAGGCACTACGCGGCGCTGCGAGAGCGCCTGAACTTCTTATCACTTTATTTGGTTGCCGTTCGTGTGTACGTCCTGTTCAGCCCTATTTTACTGTACTCTGAACGCTTCAAAACCGCATATTGCACACTGGAAGTGAGACAGTTTATGAATAGCAGCCACACATTTCGTTTGCCACGGAATTACCTAATGCATTATATTGCGTGCAAAAGGGCCGGGGAGCGAGGGCTATGACGAAATGAATACGACAGGGTTGGGCGAAATGAAACTGGGATTACACTAGTCTGAAATACTTTTGAGAATATAAACCGCATTTTGGGGGATGAAGGGAATTTGAATTCATCCATCAAGCGCTCAATGCAGCCTTTCTATAACGAAGGTTTAAAATATGGGAAAATTTAATTTCATAGTTTAATATTTATTGGTTTGACCGCCATGCGTGGTAATTAAAAGTAACGGATTTATTGGAACCATATCCAGTGTAGACTTGTTAGAATTAACGTTAAAATTCATATGATAACTTCATCGCAGACATGTTGTTATTCTCAACACACAAAAGCAGATTCACAAACAGTTTTATCTCAGGCCTGTGATAATAAACGGAAACCATAACTGCTAAATTTCGTTTCACTTCTGTTAACGTCATCGAATATAAACGACATTTCACCCGTTACATTTCCTTTTGACTTACAAGAATTGCTTTAAAACGCTCTGAGTTTGACCCTCAAACAGGAGGCCGATTATATGACAAGTTATATTCGATTTTACTCTGACACAAGTGTCTTAAAATTAGTCAAAATCGCCCCTTACCATACCCTTTCCAATTAATAATGTCATTATCTAGAGCACAAACAGTTTATATAACTCCGTGGATTTAGTCCGCAAGCAAACTATACCTACCGAGCGACCGCCGTTTGTCAGCGAAGTTAGTGTTAACTTTATCGGACAGGTGTCGCGTGGTCAGGGCACCGAATCTCCACGACCGTTAATTTTGGTTTTCTAGACCGGAGCCGCTATTTCCTTGAAATAGCTCCTAAATTATTTTCACGAGGCTGCGTGGACCCCATTCCAGACACACTACTTCTCAGAAAATCTGGTAGCGCCGGGAATCGAACTCGGACCTCTGGATCTATTACCAGGAACACTAACCACTAGACCACAGAGGCGGTCAACAGTTGATATATCATCGTTAATATAGGGCTAGGGCGAGAGACATGTATCTCTAATGCCTCTAGTGTTATATTTTATCTTATTTAGAGCACCATGTTTACCGTAATTATCATGGCGAAAGAAATCTGCCCATTCGTTCTCATTTGATAAATGACAACTGGGTCTAGTTACCCAGACAGCATTGCAGAAACCTCATGACACTCCGCCAGGAGAATAAAAGTAATTTCTCTCGAAAAGGAAATGAGAAATCCCCCCCATTTCCATTCCACGGTTTTAAAACGGCAGAACAACGCCAGCCGTCGACGGTAGTAACTCTTCTTCCAGCATTCGGCCAAAGAAATGCTTACGGCCGAAGCCAACTTGGCTATATACAACAGAGCTCTTGCTAGTAATATTGCTGCCAGAAGCTACTTTCATTCCCTTTTAATTAATTTTCCCTTCGAATAAATTTTCTGAACTATTGAATTCAGTCTTTCTTAAACATTGCAGCAATGAAAGTTAGTATGAAATGAACACGGTAAAAATGACGCTAACCAAGGTGCAGATGATTTAGGCGCCTGGGTGTCATGATGGAAGCCTGAGTTCGACCACGTGTGGGTCTAGTGGCGTACACAGTGGCACTGAAACAGCATATACTCCGACCACTTTAATTTCTCGCTGTCAATCATCGTTCCACCAATGTTACACACTCATTTATCAGGGAAGCCTAGGTGAGTGAAACACTATTTCTGTAATATCTGCATTTTTCCAAAAAGTACTTTGAAGATTCTTGTTTTCCAAAATTTGTAATTTATGTTCTTTTAAAGTAACCGACGAATTCGTGTAACCAGATATATATTACTCACAACTTACAAATGTTTTTCACATAAGATACTTATGTGAAAAACTTACTTCCACTAAGCTTCCTCATCCCATAATTA
>NW_019737099.1:0-16953 GCF_002891405.2 Cryptotermes secundus
GATGAGAGTGGCTTCATGTACTGGAATTATAATGATTATTATTCAGTTGTATTGATGGCAGTTGCCGACTCCAACTTCCGGTTTGTACATATAAATATTGGGAGCTTTGGGAAAGACTGCGATTCCACTATTTTTAAGCGCTCTGCATTGTTACCGGCACTCATGATCTACCTGAACAGAAAAGTTTGTCAGGGACGGAGGGTCAAGCTGTACCATTTGTCTTGGTGGGAGACGAGGCTTTCGCACTACATTAGCACTTTTTGTGGGTCACAGCTAAGTGACCACAAAAAATTTTTCAACTATCGCCTGAGCAGAGCTCGTAGGTTTGTTGAATGCTCCTTCGAAATTTTGGTTAACAAGTGGCGAATCTTACACAGAGCGATTAATGTTGAGCCGGATTTCGGAATTGACATTGTGACGGCTTGTATGTATGGCTTTCATAAGGAACAGAAGTGGATTACCGATCGAAGAAACTTCAGTAGAGGCCACCACAAACATATCAACGTTGGACGACTTGCCTCCAGAGAGCGAGACGCGTGGTGGACGTTCAGCGAACCATACAAGACAAATATTTTCTGAATATTTTGAGGGCGTTGGAACTGTTCCCTGGAAGCTGTTAAAAATATGACATTCAACTACGTACACTAAATTCGTTCCCCTAATTTCATATCTTCATTATAACTTTGTTCAACAAATGCAGATATACTGTGAAAGTAATAAGTGTACTACTTACCAAATACATTTCTTTCTGAGTCTTTCAGTGTTTTGGAATCTTCTTTCAGCCCCAAACAAACTTCATTCCAAGCTTCCTTCGTAGGATTTCTGTCTTCGTATGTATCATCACTTTTAACCCATAATACTCTCCTTTCTTCAATCAAAGCTATTAACAATTCCTTGTTAACATCAATGCCACTCATTTTCACCAATTTCACAACAACAATACAACGATAAGAACTAATGCAATAACGCGAAACAGACGACCCAGGGTTCGTACGGATGAAGTCGCGTAATGTGAACCACAGAACGGATTGCATCACCCACTGAACCTGCGACAGTTGGACAGCTGTCGCAGTCCGTGTGGTTTGGTCCGACTACTCTCCGACTGTAGTACGGTAGATGTCGCATGTCGTCACGTATGAAAGCTAAGACTACACTTTATATTCTACTACTTGATGCGACATGAACCGTACGACGTCGTACGACCGATGTCGCTGTGTTTAACGTGCCTATACGCTCTTCCAGTAACTTCAAAGTGATTGAGGCAGTGGCCGATCACAGTGGCCTCGCGGACTAAAGCATGAAATGTCTGCGCTCGCTTGAACACAGGGATCGTTGGTTCGAATCCCCTTCAAGTCTGAGTTTGTGTTGTGTATGTAGCGATCTTGCGACCGGTTGATCATCGATAAGGTCATTGGATTTCTTTTCAATTTACCTAATCTTTCCAGCAGCAGTATGGCCCTGGGGTCGACTCAAAAATGAGTACCATGAATATTCTTGGGGATAAACGGCGGTTGGCGCGTAGGGCTGACAACCTTACCGCCATCTATGAGCCGATTGTCTAGAAAATGTGGGAACCTCAACATCTCACAATCTTATGGGCCTCCAAGGCCAGATACAAGGATACACTTACTTTTATTTTACTTTACGTATAAAAAATTGTTGTGCTTTGGTCTTCTGAATATTTCACATCGCAGTCTACTTTCCAGTGACGGGGAAGTTCGGCATCATTCAACGTAAAGAAGTTAAGTATACCGACATAATGTGGTGAAAAAAAGAATCCAGTAGCTCCCATGCTTAGGTATTTGTTTCCGTGGCAGGCCATCTTCATCCAAATCCATTTTTAAACAATTATATTACAGGACTGTGAGCGCCCTCGTTTCCACAGTCGGACGACTTATATCGGTCGTGTCAACATATCACGATCCACAAGAACTGTGGGAAGTGTCTGCTCTCACTCACGCGCGCTGTCTTTCAAACCTTACAGACCCACGTTTGTTGCAGGATTCCTTCGACTAGTGGAGGGAAATATTAATTACAAAGAAATTCATGTTTCTCTAAGAGAAGCACCAAACCAGAGACAAATATTGATATTATGGTAAAGGGTGATGACACAGTACAGTAGGGATAATAATATTGACAACGTGTCAAGGAGTTTCTAAATGACTTCTGTAAGAGAGTTCCTCGTTTTCTCGGGTCAGAAAAATATAACGCCTTAGTAAATACAAACGCAAGTGAGATCCTCTGACGGCATGACAACGACAGTCTCAATAGTGGTCACAGAAACAAACGCCGAGCAGACTGACAGAGCAGCAACGCTATAAACTTGTATCTTATACGTGATCGGATCGAATCTTGAAGGGAACATGACTATTCTGAGAATCTTCCTGCTTTCCCGCAGTCCTTCCGGGAGAATCCCGGATACTCTCTTAGTGAGCACATCATAGCTTCCTCCATATCTTTTGCAGTTCATTATCTATCAAGGATGCTACTAAATTCAAGGCTATACAGTCCGAGATACTGTAGTAATAGTAGTAGTAGTAGTAGTAGTACTAGTGAAGTATATCTATTAGAATGCTTTCCAGCATTTACAGTCCGTAAGAGGCTGATTATTGAGTTTTACCGCGGTTTGTTTGATCCCTCTATGAAATACTGCGTAGCACCTCAAATTATGGAACGGCCCTTTCCTTCCGCATCCTTTCTAATTAATTACTCAACCATCACTTTACCATCCGACGCTATGTAGTCCGAGCTACTGACAGCGTGGTTAAATAATCCGTAAACGAATCCCGTCATATGCTTCTGTCCAGCGGACACATTCCTCGCGCACGCGCTCTTCTACACGCCTCGCCTGCTTCCTAGCCATTTCACCAAACGGGGCAGTTTCACATGCAGCGTGGGTTCAATGGGGAAATGATAGTTATCAGTACAGCGTCTGTGTTACCATTGTTCTGACAGAAATTACTGTAACATTTTAAGTATAATACAATGCCCTATTCCCATGCAAAGTATGAGTTGTTATACTGTGTGATTATGGCTTGGGGCAGTCACTATTTTCATGAAGGTAACAGTGTCATCACAGCAACTGTAAAGCAACAAGACGTCAAAGTATTCATATTAGGAGCACAAAACACTATCAATTCAGTTACACCACAACGACACAACACCCAACAGCTCGTAAACTGCATGACTTGCACGAGCCAACCTGCAACACACAAAGAGGTGCTGCCATCATGCTGCTGTTCAAAGAAACACAAGCAGTTATGAAAATGTGTCGGTGCTTTCATTCACGAGTTCTACTGTAATATGACAAATTCATGTTTCTTCCTTCTGTGTTGCAAATATAAATATACGATTCTATAACTTAGTTGAATATGGAAGATAATGTTTTTTTGCGATCTGTCGCTGCGTGATGTGGTACCAACTTTTAAGAGGAACCTGCTGCCTCCACCCTAACCCTATATAGGCAGCAAGATCCTACTAGACGTTTCTACATACGTATAAACCAGAGGCGGGAACGTCCCAAAAGACGGTATTGTTCACATGCATCGCTGTGAAGACCTCAGAACACAGCTCTAACAAGTATACAGTGTCCTGTAAAGTACACAATTATTCTTTGAACGGGGCGAGAATGACAAGACCTTGTCTTAAAGCCAAATTACCGCACGCTTCTGAATTTAGTTACTTTTCCTAGTTTTACGGTGTTGTTGAATGGGGTCAAACTGACTACCCTTGGTTTGTGGGCCTCTAAACGTCTCCCGTTACCAACACGTAAGCAAAACGAAGCGTTCGTGGCAGATTTCAAAACAAGGAATCCACTAGGTCAGTCCATTCACACCGAGACTGGAACGTACACACCGCTGATACGGGTGATTGGAACTCAGAGCCGCTCCATCCGTGCGACTGCAGTAACTGGCCGGTTCAGTGTCGGCTGGTCGAGACTGCCGCCTCTCACGGCTGTAGCTACGCAGTCTCTATGTAATGGTGCGGATATGAGACAGCCAGAGAGACAACGGGGTCCCGAGCGAATCGGTACAAATAAGGAGAATCATGAAAGAATATTCGGCCAATAAAATGATTGTTTTCTAATAACAAGAGAAAGGGAAATTAATGGCTTTGACAGAGTGGGGAATTCAGGAAATCCTGCAAAGAGTGCGGAAACAGCAATCCTAAGGGCCCCCTTCAATATTTCAAGGGCAGAGTGGATGGTAAAAAAAAACACAGAATTGAATGGGCTGAGGAGGAAAATAAAAAAAATGAGAGAGAGGATGGAGAGAAGTGCCCCGAACCTCTATGATCCGTTCCTGTAACTTCCATCGCTTCGCACAGGTTCCGGTTCTGATACTGCCTTACTGTGTATCCGTACATCTAAAACCCCTGGCTCACTCCTCTATCCTGAAGATGGAGGAGTAACTTCCGGCGAAACATTCCTAAATATCCGGCTACATGGTCGCTATTGATAGAAGACAGTTATCTTCAGTCTGGGTTGGCCATGCCTGGCGTACAGATACATAGGAAAGCGCGCCCGCAGTCATGCTGTGTGAGCTCTAACCGGATTTCATGACATTCGCCTCGCATCTCAGCCGACTCACCGTACGCATTCCAATTGCTCACTGTCTCCTTGTACAAACCAGCCACTGAACATCTTTTTCAGAAACACTGAATTTTATGTGATCCCTTTGTCTACAATTATACGTATATACATAATACTGGTTCCTCCAGTCCATACTTACACACAACTTACGGCTGATTCCGGACCGAACAGCCGGAATTCGATTCTCGACAGAATCAGTTATCTGCCTCTTTACAATCAAATCCACACTGGTCACCTTCAGGCCAGGCCTTCAAGCAGACGCGACTGTGAGCTAGAGAGATCAGTGTGTTTTGCGGAACAAAGATGAATGTGCTGTGTTGCCGACCATCCGTATCCATTGTCATGCGTCAGTTGAAATCAGTCAGATGCACAGCGGAGGGACGAACTGGAACTGGAACTGGAACTGAAACCCGTTGTAGCCACTTCTACTGTCCCTCCCTTGCGGAACGTGTAAGCTTACGAGTTCTCAATGTTGTCTGTAGGATTGCGTGTTCTCACAGCAAGGGATCCATCTTATGGAATATAACGCCCCTGAACTCTTCGGTATGTTGCCTGTCCAATTCTTTGTGACCCGAACCAAAGGATCCATTTTTAGTAAATATGCTACGAACATTATGCCACATGGGAAAACCTCAACCTTGTGGCCTTCAGCTTCCTGCAATCGGTAATAATACGTAACTTTTGAGAGTGCCTTTTGGAGAATATAGCAACTGATTGAAGCCTCCACAACATTTCCATTTAACTTCTCTTTTGATGAGGTAACTAAAGGACTGGTGTTGCTAGGCATATGAAGTCTGGTATGAATTACTTACTTACTTACTTACTTACTCATGGAGCTGAGCCCTTCTGGAGGAGCCGCCAATTCTGCAACTACTCAAGAATTTCCCAGCATTTTATGGAACCCGAAGGTTCATCACCGTGTTCACAAGAGCCCTCCACTGGTCCCTATCCTGAGCCAGATCTATCCAATCCATTCCATCCCATCCCATCCTATCCCTCTAAGATCCATTCTAATATTGTCCACCCACCTACGCCTTGGTCTTCCCAGTGGTCTCTTTCCCTCTGGTTTTCCCACCAATATCCTATATGCATTCGTCTCTCCCATTCGTGCTATATAACCTGCCCACCTCATCCTCCTTGACTTGATCATTCTAATTATACTTGGAGAAGAGTACAAGTTATGAAGCTCCTCATTATGCAGTTTTCTCCAACCTCCTGTCACTTCATCTCTCTTCGGTCCAAATATTCTCCTCAGCACCCTGTTCCACACACCCTCATCTATGTTTCTCCCTTAATTTCGGAGACCAAGTTTAACACCCATACAGAACCACAGGCAAAATTATAGTTTTGTATATTCTAATTTTTATGTTTTTTGGACAACAGACGAGAAGACAAAAGGTTCTGGACTGAATGAAAGCAAGTATTACCCGAGTTCAATCGCCTCTTAATTTCCTCCTGAATCAGGTTTCGATCTGTTATCGTTGTCCCCAAATATCTGAACTGTGCCACATTTTCAAAACATCCGTTTCCTATCTTTCTGTCATGATTTTGCCCTGCCTTTTGGTGACGAGAATATGTACCATAAAAGTACATACAAATTCTGTATGTACTTTGTATTACTCTAGAATTACAGACATAGAAACATTATGAATCCTTGCGTTTATATAGCTACCCGACAAATTGAACGTAAGCAACTTCTGTAATTAATATCGTCACGTACTTAGGGATGTCTGACTACAGACAAGTAATGGATTGGGTGAACTGAATTTATTGACCACTTTTATACACCACTCGAAACTACACTTTACGGATCACTGACGCACACAGGCTAGTGTGCTCGGTCTGTTACAGTCTCCAATATCCTTTTCCAGGCAACGGATTTTAACACAGGAACTATAACAGTCTCGCAGCACTACAGCACACGTAAAGTCTTCTCTTTACAGACTGACTGCCAACTGAACTCATAGGTGTCATGTTGTCAGGCTCCCTTTCAGAGCCCAACTCTCGACTAAATGCTCACTTGGAACTCCGGAACTCGACTGCTAATTCTCAACTGAACCCTTCCTTATAACTACTTTGCACGTACTGAATAGAAATCATCGTTTCCAACAATTCGTCTATTGTAGTTTGCGAATCCGTTACCATGCCAACTTGTATACCGATCCGTCTCGCACAAAATAAATAAAATCCATGATTTCTGTGCTGCTTTACGTGAACCGAGCAGAAGAATCTCACAACAAGTGGAAAAGTTTCAGTAGTCTTTCCTGAGACAGATGATAAGTGAACACAGGAGACGAGAGACTTGCCAGGCTTCCGATATTAATGGTTAGCCTTCTTGTTTCCTATTCAGGACGTCCCGGGTTCAAATCTCGACCATCTTGACAGAGGAAATTTGTTGGCTTCCTCACTTCTTGCACCAAACGGTAGAAAAACATCTTAAACACTTCCTTCCACATCCTGTCCAGTTCCATGCATATCCCGCAATCTCGAGAACAATCACTCACAAAATAATGTTTTCTTTTCTGTTGCTTGGGGTGGGGTGATACCGGGTTCACTTGGTACGTCGGCCACTATTTGGGCTATTCCACCAGCCCCTATGATGTATGGTGATGAATGTGGAGCACTTTGTGAAATGAAAATCGTGACGGGATACAGAAGTACTCGGTGAAAACCTGCCCCAGTGGAACTTTGTCCACCACAAATCTCACATGACGTGACCTGGGGTCGAACCCGGACCACCGCTGTGGGAAGCCGGTGACTGACCGCCTGAACTATGGTGACATTCATAAAGCAATATTGCAGGCATTCCCTCATACAGTTACACGGTGCCACCGCTAGCCAATGTCTGAAAAATGGCTCAGACCCTGAAACTGTTGAGTAGGCCTCTTTTATCCATTGTACTACAGACCATTAAGCTGAAGAAGCAGGCGGCAAGCTCAGCTCAGGTCAACTCAGCTCAACTTGTCGCTTGGTTCTTCCGGATTCTTGCTAGGCTTACATTTGACCGTAAAGACAGTGGCAATATTTTCCGACGAAATTTCGGGCACGCTCTAAATTACCAGACATCAGAACACAGAACACAGAACACAGAAATCTTCAAAAGGAATTCTAAATATACATTGAAAGTCACAACAAATTGTCAACAACTTTCCATTACACGCAAGGTAAAAAAGGCAAATTTGTCCTTTAAGCACTCTGCCATGGGGAATGGTTGTATAGATCCACATTTTCCTGACCTCGGCACTGGTTGCAGGTGAGTGGTCAGCTTCACCCCGCGGCCGCTTTATCCTAGCTAGTCAATGCATGAGGTGGTAGATGTGACCAAGAGCCTGTCTGGATGACGTGGAGGAGAGAAAATTCTTAACCTTACCGGGACTCGAACCTCGACCACTTGGTCCGTAGCGAGTCGCTATACCGACTACGCTATCCCGGCTCTTCTATAACACTTTCGAAAGAGAATATTTTTGCCTAATTCAGGCATGCCGATAACAAGAACGACAGTCAACAAGTTGTGACTCACAACATCTGGGTGTCCCCTATTTCATTTGAAGACACAAGAGCTGTATTTTGTTGCATACCACTTACTGGCCTGTTGGTAACAAAGACTATTAGATGAGAAAGCTTCTGTTTACTTGCTGCTGAAACATCGCGTTCTCAAGCTGCGGTCGATAAAAACGCAGTTTTCTCGAAGTCGAGCCACAAACTGTGACGTAATGGAAGACTTTTGTGCCCAGATTTTTAATCATCTTCTCACAATTAATTAAAAAATTCGACTTCTTTTACAGTCGATAAATAGATAGAGGTTGTCGCGTGGTCAGCGCAACGGATAGTCACTGCCGTTAATTTCGGTTTTCTAGACTGGACCCGTTATTTCCTTGAAAAAACTCCTCAACTATCCTCACGATGCTGAGTGGACCCCTCTCCAAACCCACTACTTCTCAGAAAATCTGGTAGCGCCGGGAATCGAACCCGGTACCTCTAGATCTGTAGCCTGGAACTCTGACCACTAGACAACAGAAAGTAGGCACTAACTTCGCCGACAAGTGGCGGTCGCTCGGTCAGTAAAGTTCGATTGCGGACTACTGGCCACGGAATTTTTCCGTAACGTTGTGTTCACTAGAAATACTACACAAAACATACACACTAGTTCCAACTGTCAATTTAGGACTGCTATTAAATACAAGATCCACTTTCGCTTAAATTATGAGAAGCAAACCATTTCTGGTGCACTGTTCTTATCCATACGATGTAGTATCACATTCATAACAGATACAGGTCTACACATGGACATGGGCCTCCTCAAAACTGAGCTTGTGCAAATGTCTTTCATATTGTTACATGTACACCCATTGCTAGACAACGAGTTGATAAACGAGTTCCAGCGAAAACACATTCTTGGTAAAGAGTCCGTTGTTAGGTTACGCAAAAAGTAAGGGAGGCTGTGTTTACTATGTTGTCCGCGCCAAATAACAGAAGAACAACGGTGTTATGAAATCCGTTTCTAAGCAATGGAACTGTAAACACGTCTAAAATAATGGGTGTCTTCCGTGGTGTCTGTGCAGAGTGCTTATAAGAGAAGTGAATTCAGATGAAAGGTCAAGTGAATTCATAAGAGACAAACGCATCTTCTCATCAGAGTATGTTACATAATGACTATTGCCGCAAGAATTCAGTTGGAAAGAATAAAATCTCTGGTCGTGGTCCCCAAGGGGCCTGACGCCAAGACGAACTGATTGGCAGCAAATCGCCAGCCGTAAAGTAACTCCGACTCTGACTCTGCAAGTTCACTAGTGTGGATTAACCCGTGTGGAGGCGGGGTCGAATGCCTCCACCGTGACCCTGCGAGTCGTAGGAGGCGACGAAAATGGAAGTCTCTAATCTCAGACAGTAAAATATGGTCGCCAGTCCCAAAAGCCTAGAACCCGAGAAAGACTGCGCTGGCAAGGGCCAGCTAAATGTACATGGATAGACCCGTCCTCTAGTCAGAGAGGGGGGCCCCACAAAAACAAGACCGTTACTGTCAAGCAGTAATAAACATTTGGTCATGAGCCCCTTGACTTACTGACTGACTGACTGACTGACTGACCGTCAGTCGCAATATGACTTTGATTAGATGGAAGTTCAGTTGAGGGCAGTTACGAATCGTAGCTAGTCGTAGCTAGTCGTAGCTAGTCGTAGCTAGTCGTAGGCAATCATAGCCGAGAACCCGTGAGTCAAGGACATGAAGTCATCAATATTATATTTAAGCATCCTGTTGCACTCTACACGATAAATGATACAAACTCCGTCCCAAGTGCAAACAATATATATTATATGTCTTTGATCTTGCTCTCTTCTACACTACATGTTTCGGCCTCTAACGGCCATCATCAGGTGTATACTCTTACGTTGCTGCCACACCGAACCCAGTCTAAAATTTAACATTTAAAAACACTTTGTTATTTTCTTCGTTATTATCAACATCTACTTCGTTGATATCTGTCTGGTTTGTAGTTTATTTTGCACACGTCAATTTTGATTTTCCTGTAGTAGCACTATAAAATCTTTAGTTATAATTTTAAAGGATTTTAAAATTATAACTAAAGATTTTATAGTGCTACCATGAGGTAGATTACGTACGGAGAATTGATTAGAAAATTAAGAATGTTTTTAAAAAATTCAATGAAGCTTGGAACTACTTTTAACCAAGTTTCATAAAAATTAACTAAAAAATGAAAGCTTGCAGGACTTAGGTAAAAGGTATCTACTGACGGTGACCTTAAAGGAGCAAAGCACTTCGCCGAAGATACAACTTATAGAAGTGATAAGGTAGCACACAAACAGTTTACGAGCCCGACAAGACTGTCCTTGCAGATGAAATTGTCACCCAGTGCGACAGGATGCTAAAGCATAACATTATTGACAGAAAAGTTGAAAATCCGCCACTACAGAGCCTAACTGAATGATCGATTAGTTAAGACAGATGTAAACCACTAAAACCCGCCGCTAAATAACCGAAGAATAGATAAATCAGAAATGACAGGAACCACAAAGGCCAACCTCTGCGTGACATAACCGAAAATCGGTGAATTTAGATTGCTAGAAGCCATGCGAAATTCTGGGTTGTGCTTCAACCCGACTGCGGTGTGTGGGAAGCAGATATTCCCTGCATACGGTACCGGTAACCGCTTCTTTTTCTTGTTCGACAGTCGAGCTACTCTCTGGCTGGTTCCGGTGTAGGGCAAAGGATCGATAGAGCACACAGTCGGCAATGTAGCTGCGTCTAAAAACAACTTAGAAGGTGCGTCATCAGATAGTGACGTAGTTCGTTACGTCATTGTTAGACAGCCACTGTGGTACTTATAACGAATGTTTAAACCAAAATTACCATACAGGAGACCTCACGATACGTTTCTTCCTGAAGTCTGTCCACTCAAGATGTGACGTGCCCTCGTACAGACGGGCTTCTGTTTCAGTTCGTTCTGTGATTCACAGTTCGCTGCAGGAACCGGTCGCCGTCGCTGGCATGTGTGGTCCTTATCGTAGCGCTACAAGCTTGCCTCTACTTCCGCCAGGGGCGTGGGTGTCTATGCCACTGACAGTCACGCTACTCATCAACGTAATTTTGGACGTGCCACGAGCATCTCCCTCCCTGATGCTGAAGACAACTCCCAGAACACAAGTTCTCTGACACCGAGGTACAGTCAGTTGCTTGTATCAGCTACACACAGTGCAGAATTTAGGATGACAGTCAATAACGAGTTGGAAAGGACGTGGAAGGAAATGGTCATGTCATAATTTGAGATACCAACCTGACATTTGCCTGGTGGGACTGAGGAAAACGATGAAAAACTATGAACAGGATAGTATGTCTCTCGACTGGGATTCGAACCGTGAGCCTCTTGAACAAGTTTATCTAACGACTGTGCATCAGGCATGTGAAGTGTGAGAGCAGATAGAACCTGTCACTCGTAGTTCAGGTTGGAAAGCGTTATGGTGCGCCTCTTTCCTTTTCAGATGTCCAGACGAATAGTCTCGGTCGTGACTTCTTGGGAGGAGGGTTCCCAATGTGCTTCCACTCCATGGACTGGCGTTTCTTTTTTGGAGTCTCGTGCCAGAACCATGACTCGTCGACGGTGAGTAGACGCTCAAAGAACTCCGCCGGATCCGGGCTATACAGCTTCAGCAATTCTTGGCATGTCTCCACACGCTTCTGCTTCTGCGCAATGGTGAGAGAATGGGGCACCCATTGAGCACAGACCTTTTCATCATGACAAACCTGTTGCGTTCTCTAGTTCATCGAAAGTGATCTGCCTGTTCTCCAGTATCAAGTCGGACACGCGCTGGGTACTGTCTGGTGTGCACGCTGTTGCTGGACGCCCACTGCTCTTGTCTTTTTCCGCACAGTCCTTGCCGTCTTTGAACTCTGCTATTCAGCGAAACACGGTTCTACGACTTGGTGTTGCTTCCCCACATATGGCTGCTAACCTCGTGTGAATGTGTGAAGCAGCCACTACTTCCCTCCAGAGAAACCACACAGACCACCGTTGTCCGTGATTGTCTGCTTCCATGTTGTCTGAGCGTTGTCCACGACTGCACCTGCACACCGCCACGAATGACGCAGAACTGTTCGACCTGTTCGCAGTAGCAACGTCACCTCGTGGCCATAGGTGGCACTTACCACGTACACCGGCTCGTATTTGACACTGCTACTTTTCCGGAGTTATGCAGGGAGTGTCAGTCATTTTTGAACTACCTGAATAAGTTTAAGAAACTGAAGCGCTACGAAGCGTTTCACGAATGCCCTATGAGTTCGGCCATTGTTTGGCCTATTCTACCAGCCCCAGACAATAAATGATGAGTGTGGAGCAGTTGATGGAATGTGTATTGGCAGGGGAAACCGAAGTACTGGGGGAAAACCTGCCCCATTGACAATTTGTCTAAAACAGATCCCACATTACTTGACCCAGTCTCGAATCCTGGCCGCTGCGGTGGAAACCCAGCTACTAACCGCCTGAGCTATGGCACGTCCTTTACGAATGTCCTATGTTTCAAGTGGAGCAAGAGGAATAGCAGCCTTAAGACGTGCTGATCCCTCGTCTAAGGAGTCCTGTCGACTGTATATATTAAGATATTAAAAACTGAAAAAACGGCCGAGGTCCACAGGGGCTTTAGAGATAGTGATAGCCTATGTTAAATTAATTGAGGGGTACAGTAGGATAGGGACCAGTTAATTAGTTTATTACAGAAGAAGATGGGAGAGGTAGTTTCATTTTTCGGATTAGAAAGCACACCATTCCAGTCTTGCATTCAGTTACAAGACAGGATTCCGCCCCAGTTACTTGAAATTTTATGACTTTCACGAAAAGAGGGTTAATTTTGGAATATAAATTGTGACGCCAAAGTCATAAATTTTAGGAAGGCGTGCCAGGAGATAATTCTGTGCTCGTTATAAATTCTTAGGTTGTCAAAATTTGTGTTTGCAGTTTTTAAGAGTACAAATACGGTCAGTCATGGTAGTTGACTGGAATATTCTAAATTTTGGACACTGCTAGATTTTAAATACGGCACAATTTGGATCCGAAAAGGGGGCATCCCATCTGCGGATACTGCATATCCAAGAGGGGCGCTTCCCTGGAGTATTTAGTTCGGTCCAGACATTCTGTAACAATTTTCTGTCGAATAAGGACGTACAAAGTCACGTCACAGCGGGGAGGGGCGGAGAGTTTACTGGCCTGTTACTCTAGCAGCGGAAGCGGTTCCTATGCTGTAACGTCATCGAGGGCAACATGACTGGCAACGCGTGTGTTATGGCGTCGCGCTGAGTCCACGATTCCCAAGAGGTGTCGTCCGTCATAAATTCTAAATTAACGTCAAATTTATTATTTAGAGCTTCACAGACAGTGACATTTGAACAGTGCTGCAATAGTCATCTATTTTGGGAACTGAAATAAATTTAACTGTGAACAAATTGAAAGTGTAAGTAGACGGAATCAACTATGCTACCGCGTTCCACTCTTTAGAGAAGCGAAGTATACTGTTTCTACTCTAAATTCTGCCCTGCACAGGTGAAGTGGATGGCAGCCACCGTGGTTGGGCGGAACGGAAGTTGCGTCAGTGGAAAGCGCAGCTCATAACTGGCATCCATTTGCGCGGCCTTCCTAATCTTCTGAGGACAGAACAGATTATAATAATGGTTACTGTAGTATGAGGTTCCTGAGCTAAGGGGGCTGCAGCAGGCCGCAGTTGTATCGCATGAAGCATGACCAGACAGACACCACTCTTAATAATTACCGGTATTTCCCACAATAAGAAAAACCGACACTTCCTAAACACACCGTTTCAGTTGCAGGAATCAGCATAAGATACACTGTATGGAAATACTCACGACTATAAAAACTTTCTTACAGTTGCGAAGTATGAAAGTCAGATCTTCAAGACATTAGTTGGTGCATATATACCAAAACCGTCCAACCAAACAATCAATTGTAAAATTGTAACATGACGCCTGAAAGCCAGAACAGCGGAGCCAGAGTAGGCGTGCGTTGGTAAGCAAAGACTCGGTAAACAGGTTCCTGGGGAAATGAACACGCATGCAACAATGGAAGAACTACCGTTTGTTTGCAAGGATGAAGTAAACACGCCTCTATAACAATAGACGAATTGTTACAAGACGCTGTTTTCTGTTATGGCCGCCAGAGGCTATATAACGAGAAGAACTGATGGAGCCTCTTGTGCCTGTATACGACAGATCGCAAGGAGGGTTTTGATGTTAGAAAATTCCAGCACGGTCTCAGCTCAATAGAGACTTGATGTGAGCGCTGGAATATTAAAATTAATTAAAATTAGACTCTGGGGGTCTACTTCTCTCGTGGTCGTCGACCGCGTGAGTGTTGTCTTACTCTAAATGGAAGAAAAATTCCATTTGTAAATAGTGCAAAATATCTAGGTGTAATCTTCGATAAGAGAGTGACATGGAGATTGCACATAGAAATGATCTAAGCCAAGGCCTTCAGAACAATCATTAGAGTATATTCCATATATTCAAAAGTGAACGATGAAGCTCTAACATTAAGCTGACCCTCCACAAAGCTCTCATTAGATCCGTAATGACTTATGCTAGTCCCGCCTGGGAATTCGCGGCAGAAACACATGTAGTGCAATTGCAGCGCCTTCAAAACAAGGTTCTCCGCAGCACAGGCAATTTTCCAAGGCACACAGCGGTCCGCGATTTGCACATGACATTCGAAATCCCATTTGTACACAGTGAGTCCAGGTTCTGTTAAGACTGTCTTCATTAAAAAATCAAGACGTTAATTATTCCCAAATTTCACTTCTTTTATTAAAAATAGTTTCCTTCTGAATCAATACATAACAGGTATCGACTGAAAAGTTTCGAAAACAGTCATTGTACTCCTTTTGTGGAATCGCATTTAAAACTGCGGTACATTCCCTTTGGATATCCTGGATGGTGTCGTGACGGTCTCCTTTCATCGCCAACTTAACTTTTGGGAACAACCAGAAATCTGCTGGGGCCAAATCTGGCGAATATGGAGGGTGATCAAGGACTGTGATCCCTTTTCTGGCCAAAAAATCGAGCACGATATTCGATTTCTAGGGTGGATCATTCTCATGGAGGAGTGACCAGGAACCTTGCTCTCGATATTCAGGACGAGTTCGAAGAATTCTCGCCCACAAACAGTTGAGGACTCCGAGATAATAATCAGAATTCACTGTTTGACCTTCTGGCAGAAATTCCTTGTGAATGCCTTTGGAATCTAAGAAAACGGTTAGCAGTGTCTTTACTCGACTCTTTTCAATGCGCGCTTTCTTTGGTTTCGGCTTCTTTGGGCTCAACCACGCTGCTCTCTGCCGCTTTGTGAGAGGCTCATATTGAAAACACCATGTCTTGTCCCCAGTAAATCGATTTTGTAAATTTTGTATCACTTTGGGCCGACCGTAACATGTCTTTACAGTGTTCCACTCTGGCATGTTTTTCATCGTCTGATAGCGCATTCGGTATAAACCGCGCACAGATCTTCCATTTGACCAAATCACCGGTCAAAAATTTGATGCACAGTACTTTTTGCTATTCCCAAAAGCTCCTCGATGAGTCTCACAGAATCACATCTGTCTGCTGCAAGGATTCCGGTCACTTTTTTCACATTTTCTTCAGGGCGACTTGTTCTCGGCTTTGATGCACGTGGAGAGTCTTCAATGTCCTCCCTGCCGACACGAAATGCAGCATACCATCGAAAACTGTTTGAGCGACTCAAACAATCACTACCGTACACACTCTTCATCATATCATACGCTTCTCCGGCTGTTTAACCCAGCTTCAAACAAAATTTGTTGTTGGCTCTCTGTTCAACCGCCATTTTCCGACGAGCGTCAGAACAGTACTGTTACATTCAAGGTCAGAACATATGATGCAGCTTTTCAGCCATAGCTGAAACTTCAAGAATCTTAATGCCACAACTCGCCAACAGATGGGCAGGGCAAAATGTAAAAAAAAATGAGTCCTAACGGATCCTGGACACACCGCGTATATGACTACATAACAAAATTATGCAGGCAACAAGCAGAAGTCGTATCAAATTATGATAATTAGAATGTTCGCAACATCGGACAAGGCGAAGCCCGACACAGAAAGTATAAGAGGCTTAAACTTGGCGGCGGTCAGGCATACTACCGTTCAAGTGACTAGACTGCCGTGGTAGAGAATACTACTAGAAATATGGCAAAGTGTGCTGTACTGAGCCTAGACTGACAGAAGCCTTATATATATTATAAATACTAGATATTAAGATTCAACTGTAAATAAGTGTATATAGTGACAATGGACTAAAACTATCGACTATGACTGACAAATGACAGACCCGACCTCTCGTCAGAGTGGGCGCCCCACATGGACAGAACAGTAACTTTCATCTAAAAAGAAACATCTGGTCAAGGAAGTGATTGCCAGTTGCAGCAGAGAACTCGATTGAGAGTTGCAGCAGAGAACAGAATTGAGTGTTCCGGAGTTGGCAGTTGCCGCAGAGAACTGGATTGAGAGTTCCGGAGTTGGCAGTTGCAACAGAGAACTGGATTGAGAGTTCCGGAGTTGGCAGTTGCAACAGAGAACTGGATTGAGAGTTCCGGAGTTGTCAGTTGCAACAGAGAACTGAATTGAGAGTTCCGGAGTTGACAGTTGCAACAAAGAACTGAATTGAGAGTTCAGGGGTTGGCAGTTGCAACAGAGAACTGGATTGAAGGTTCCAGAGTTGGCAGTTGCCGCAGAGAACTGGATTGAGAGTTCCGGAGTTGGCAGTTGCAACAGAGAACTGGATTGAGAGTTCCGGAGTTGGCAGTTGCAACAGAGAACTGGATTGAGAGTTCCG
>NW_019737099.1:17312-20174 GCF_002891405.2 Cryptotermes secundus
CAGAGAACTGGATTGAGAGTTCCGGAGTTGGCAGTTGCAACAGAGAACTGAATTTAGAGTTCCGGAGTTGGCAGTTGCAACAGAGAACTGAATTGAGAGTTCAGGGTTTTGCAGTTGCAACAGAGAACTAGATTGAAGGTTCCAGAGTTGGCAGTTGTAGCAGAGAACTGGATTGAGAGTTCTGGAGTTGGCAGTTGCAGCAGAGAACTGGATTGAGTGTTCAGGAGTTGGCAGTTGCAGCAGAGAACTGGATTGAGTGTTCCGAAGTTGGCAGTTGCAGCAGAGAACTGGATTGCGTGTTCAGGAGTTGGCAGTTGCACCAGAAAACTGGACTGAGAGTTCCGAAGTTGGCAGTTGCAACAGAGAACAGGATTGAGAGTTCCGGATTTGGCAGTTGGCAGCCGATGGAGGAGTCGAGAGAGCTCAGTTGAGAGTCGAGAGTCGAAGAAGAGTCTTTATGTGCGCTGTAGTGCCGCGAAATATGGAGTGTGTAACTTAGTGAGACTGTCATACTTCCTATGTTACAATCCGTTGTCATGAAACGGATAGTGGGGACTGCAATAGACTGAAGACACTGATCTCTAAATTGAGGAGATTAGCGGTAGCGCCGTAATCGCCTATACTTTCGAGAGGGGTGTATACAGTGTCAATAAAGCCATTCATCCAACCCTAACACTTTTAATAATCATAACCTTAAACACGTGACAATATTATCCTCCCATTTAAACCCACGTTTTCCAATGGTCTCTTCCCTTCCGCTTCCATGAAAACAAATTTTTAAGAAAATCGCATCTCTACATATCACCAATCTCATATCATATGGTGATGTGTACAAAGTGTTAATCTCCTCATGCAGCTTTCTGCAAACTCCTGTATCTTCCCCCCTCTCGGGCTCAAATATTGCCCTCAAAATTCTTTTGTCAACCACCCTCATTGGGCATACAATAGTGATATATCATTTGTCATTCATTTCTTGATGTTGTCAGTAGCCCGAGCTGTAGATATACAGCGTCGAAATTTGGGAGAACTGAAGAAGAAATTAACTGAGAAAGAGGCAGAAGGAAGGGATCGTGGCCTAATGTTTGACACTACACAAACTGTTCCTTGGAAGAACTAAAACATGCATGAAAATCCGCAGTCAGTGTGGTATTGTTCAGGTCGAGAATAGAACTAGGCACCTCCTGGATACAAGTTGCTGCTTAAGACAACTACGAAGGAGAATCAGTAAATACATCACAAATGGATATACTACGTATAACGTAAAACACGTGATATTCGTTCCTGCGAAAAACATGTATTTTCCGACATATCCTCCACCAGAACTGGTGCCATCGCTTTACCATTGCGTCGAAACATAGCGTGGAAGTCTCTTGACTGCTGTCTCAGCCACTTCCGCACCTCCGTTTCTTCAGCTGCGACTTTCGAACGTCATTGATAAAATATGTGGTCCCAGTTGTGAACCACTTTACGCGATAAACACATCCCACAGTAAAGATGAAATATTTCTCTAGGTTCCATAAATTGCAGGGAAATACTTGAGTAGCTGCAGAATTGGCGGTTCCTCAAGAAGAGATCGGCTCCATGAGTAAGTAAGTAAATATTCTTTTGCATTGATTCTTTCTACCAAAAAAATTCATACAACAAAAAGCTTCTCTTCGGCAGCGCACTCCACAAGCATGGTCGTCATTTTGACTACTGAATATGCGCATAAACGTCTACTACCTGTACTGTGCTGCTATCTAGTGATACACGTAGAAAACCTATTACGTCTATTATAGCTTTTTTTATTTCCATTAACACAGAACATGAATCCTCTGAACTCTTAAATTTCACCATGGCACAAAAACAGTTCAGTTACTCGTACAGTGGCCAAAATTGAGGTAAGAAGGATAAAACGAAAAAGTTATCTCTGCTACAGGCCCATAGGGCTGTGAGACATCGAGGCTCCCACATTTTCTAGAAACTCGGCTAACAGTTGAAAAATCCAGTGACTTCATCGGGAATGGAACCCGTGACGTTCCGGCATGTAGCATTGTGCCTCGACAAACTACGCTACCGCATGCCCCCGACGAAAATATATAGCACTACAAAAGTTTCATTGAGTTGTGAAGGAGAGGTGAGAGGCGATATGTGCTGTGTGTGGTCTGCTGCAAGCAAAGCGAACAGTCAGAATTGCTGTCGTTGCCTGTAACCGTCACTGCAACACATGAAGCGGCTAAACCACGTGACATATTTACCGCAGCACAGAAACTGGACATTGCTCGGTGCAAGTCACTGGTAAAACGAGAGGGAGCCACAGCGCGCGTTTTCCCTGGAAACCTTGCAGGCACTAAATTAATAGCAAAATTCCGGCAAAGGTCAGTGTGTAGGCGGTCGCTCTCCTTCATGCAGGCTGTAACAAACTCCATGAAAATATTTATTTCATATTTCAGTCAACATAACAAGTATACATGAAGGCAGTATATCCCAGACAATCAACCATTTCATGCATTAAGAAAATAACGTCGCAGCATCATACCGATATAACCAAAGAGTGAGAGAAGGTGTTCATAAGGAAAATTACCTCAAGGGTTCAGTTAAGGAAATCTGGTCGTGGGTCTCAAGGGGATGACGCCAAGACGAACCGTAGTAAAAGTAACTCTGACTTTGACTTCGACTTTTGTTTACTAGTACGTAGTACGTATATTTAGATTAAAGCGAGGTAATGTCGGGAGAGAAATATGTCACCACTGAGCTAATGTTTTGTTACAGAAAAGTTCAAGCAGAACAGGCATGCGCTATGCAGGAAACCATCACAAAACTTTCACTTTTTTTAAGTTTCCCGGCTTGGGGGGAAACTGGGTTCCCTTTTTTTTTCAGCCA
>NW_019737099.1:20371-26382 GCF_002891405.2 Cryptotermes secundus
GCTAAGCAAGTGGCCGAACTCGCTTGCTCGGCGGGACTGATGGTACGCACCATTTATCGGTAGGGTATAGAGACTGGTAGAATATCATAGAGGGAAGCACAATAGATCAAACTGGTCGCGGTGCATGGGGAAACCCACCCTCTCTAAATAACTATAATAACCGTCTGGGCTATGGCGCGGCCTCAATCTTACTTCCTTCTCCTTTCTTTAACTCACTTTTTCAGCTGCAGTGACGTAAAGAAAATTGTCCACATTGTGCAACGTCAGAGAACTCACCAAGTGAGACAATTGTCTACATTCAACACGTATTTCAGGTAAGCACTAACACTGCTTGTTTTCGCATTGCTTGGAAAACGCCCAAATCAAGTTTCAGAAAAGAAGGAAACTCCATCAATATCCGAAATTTACCGTCCAGTCAGCCTCATACAAACATTCGACAAGATTATTGAAAAACTAACATTCAATATATTGCAGTCGTATTGCTGAAATTCTTTCAGTCACAAGAATTTGGCTTCCGTTGACACTATTCCACAGCTCATCAACGCATGAAGCATGAAATTTGTGCCTCTGAATCTAAGAAAGAGCCAAAGGTCAATATTTGAAGATTCCAAGGCTTTCGACAGAGTACGGCAAGAACGTCTCATATTAAAACAATTTTACCTTAAAATTCCGGCCTGCATAATTCATCTCCTAGAGTATATTTTATACATTACAGCATGCAAACCCATTTGCTAAATAATTAATCTGTAATCAACGCCTATTTCTAGGCTACAGATTCCTAAAATGCGCTAATGGACTGGCTGGAAAGCGGCGTTTCCTGTGTGGTTCGCGCCGATGGCTGCCCACGCAACAATGTGTACAGCAACAGAGGAACTGTGTTTTCTGTGTGGTCCGTGCCTAGATGTTATAAGCATGGCAATTAGTAGTTCAGGTGATTTGAGTGGAGTGAAGTGAATTGGTGAGCAGTTACTGAGTTAGAGGACTGCTGCGTTTCAGTCGTTGTGAGCTGTTGTTCTTAGACGCTGGTAGCTGCGGCGAGGCAATAGTTCGGGAACCCAAAAGAAGGGGAGCGCTCATCGTTGAAGCTGCTGAAGACAGCAGAATGAGAAGATTCAGTACGTGCTGCAGTGAACTGCAGAGTGCGTGAATTAGCGAAAACGCTATACAGGTAGTTATATTTAATTATTAGTTGTGTGTATAAGTGTTCAATAAATCCAATACTGGTGCAAACTCCGTCTGTATTCGCTCATACACCTCAGCGTTAAAGCGGCTGGGGCTTGGATCTGACAACTCACCTCCATCTAGTGTCCAGGTCAAGAATGGTAAAGCTATACCGTCACTTCCCTACATATCTTCATGGCATAGTGCTTATTGTTTAGGCACAGCGACAACTTTGCCTACATACTTTTACACGAATACCTTTAGTGACCTAGGCTTCATTGTAACTAAGGCAATGTTGTTCCTGTGCTTAATTAAACACTACTTCATGACGACGAATGGGGAATAGAGTTCTTAAACTCGACACCAGATGGAGGCGAGTGATCAGCTTCACTCCCGGCCGCTTTACACCCAGGTAGACAACTCCCGTTTACCCATGGGCTATTCCATATATAATATTTAAATTTCAGTTTCTTCCTTGTCACCGTCCTCCCTTTACCCTACGTTTGTGCTCCATTTATCACCGTCCTCCCTCTTCTCGTGGATGTCGAGAAGTTAGATGGGAAGGGAGGAGAATTGTGGTTGTTGGAACTGTTAGGCGAGAGCTCGCTTCTGGTACACCCTTAGGTGTCTCGCGAGTAGGTAAAGACAGGAGTATCTGGGTTCTTTTCGGTAATTGTTAGAGCTGAGTTCATATCCCGGGTCTTATATGGGTCTGGCTCGGGCAGGGCAGGAAGAACCTTTCGCTACAATCACACACACCTCTTTAGACCGTTGCACTTAGTAATCATTTAATTCCCTCCAGCTCACCGAATACAAATGAATCTATTAGTAGCACTTATTTAGAACTTTACTTGTAATACTTTTACGGAAGGGACGTAGTTGTAAATTTTTGTGTCCGACTTTGCCGAAAGTTGAATGAAGACTCCTCGAGGTGGAAAGCACTCTCTCTGAATCCTTCCACGAACCCCAGACTCCAAGAGAAATCCACTCCTCCAGTTCTGCCATTGGTTAAGTTTTCAAACTAGGAGGTTCCCTAAATTTTGAATTCCCAATCATGTTGCTTTGCTATGTGATTCTGACAGATGCTGACCTGACGCTAAGGTTGACAGCCCCTTGATGCATTACGACCATGGGATGAGGCTCCGGCCATCCCACTTCTAAGTTATAGCTGTTCCGAGCTGTCAGCTCTCAAATTCTCAAAGACTTTCCGACTTTGCTGAAACTGCCAGAATTCCAGGAAAGTACCAGATGTTACTTCGTGTCCACATAGCAAAACTTGAACTATGTCCTTTCTGCCTGTATCTGCCGGATCTCTTTGTTTGTAATTTTGTAATCTTAACTTAATTCAGATTTAATTAATGCAGAATAGTCCACCAACAGTTACATCCTCATAGAAACCATTTTTTAACTTTAACTGCAATTACAGTTTACTTTCTCATAGGTCTCACCTGGTGATGACCAACTATAATACTGTCATGTATTTATGAGTGACTATAGACGGGGAATGAATTGGTGAATGAATTCACAGGTCATTTACACCCACGACTCGGAAGTACAAGAAATTACAGCTCTATTGTTGCTTTCCGCACTTTGCATATAACTAGCACACGCTAAGTTTTCTCAGTCTTCACTATTCATATCCTGGCAACGGATTTTAACGCAGTAATTATAACAATCTAAGTATATATAAAGACTTCCTTTCACTACAGAGCTCTTAACAACTAAATCTTTTCTTCACAGACGGATTTTCAACGCTCGGCTGAACTGAACCGCCATCTCTACTCAGTCTCCCTTGCAGAGCTCAACTGAACTGTCAACCCTCAAGTGAACCGGTTCCACCAATTCTCTTCTTCATTATTCCTCGGCGCGGACCATATCGAAAACATATTTTTCTATTATTGCGTGCATATTCTTTTCGGCGGGAACGTGTTTACCGACCTGTTGCTCAGAGGCGGCAGTTTGTTTATTCGCCCATTGTATTACAACGGCTGTACAAGATTTTGTTTCGAAGTCTTTGCCTAGCAACGGGTCTATACTCCACAATATTAGCATGTAGAGAACTAACGAAACAAATTTTCTAGTACAGAAATTCGTGAGAAGGTAAATACTGACATCACAATAGAAATAAACATTATACGAAAAATAACCAGGATGAGAAAGAACCCGACATAGTGCTGAGGCCTGCAAATATTATATCAACAGCTTCAGTAACTGATCTAAATTACCCACATGAAAATATATAAACCTCTGCAGTCAATCCCATCACTTGGTCAGAACAGTTCATTATTTGAAATGCAGGAAACTTGCTAGCAATGCGTGTCAGTTAGACATGTTGGTAGCATCTACTACGTACAGTCCTAGGTTTCAGGCTGTAGTGACTAAATAGATCTGCTGCAATACATGTAACGGGGGCAACTACAAAATTAAACACAGCAATTCTTTGCCCTTTACGAAATGTCTGGCATTTGCGGTGAGCGCTACGCCGATTCCTCAGCGAAGAAGCGGACCGAAAGGGGTTTTATCTTACCAACTGAGTTCTTGCCTGGAACTCGGTTAAGGGTCTAAATTGGGCCAGCGTTGGAGAGTCAACTATCCCGGTCCATGAATGACAGAGGGTGTCTGGACCATCCCATTGCCAAATTATGTCAGTGGTCCACTTGATTGGTCTTACACTCCTATGGCCCTTCGTGAGTAAAGCCGATGAAAATTAAGAGGGGGGGTTGACTTTAGCTAAGGTCTAGGTTCTTCCGCAGGGCGAGCGACACGGGATCGTAGGAAGTACCCAGCAGAGTTAACGGACATGAAAGGTTTTGTTGTCGACACAACAATATTTAATTAAGTAAACCAAGATAACTCTCAACCACTGGTTTACTTCAGTGTCTACTTCGTGTTTCGGTCCTCACGGGACAATCATCAAGTAGTTCTACAAATATGTCTGTGGTTAATTGAATACCTAATACGAATCCATATTGGTGTATTCGTAGAACTAACTGATGATGGTCCCGTGAGGACCGAAACATGAAGTAGTGACTGAAATAAACCACTTGTTGAGAGTTTCCCCCTTTTTTAATTAAGTATTGTTGTGTCGACGGCCAAAGGTTTTCCGTTAATTATGATACACAAGAGGTTGCACACAACGAAGACACCCAGCAGAGGTCTGGTTGCTCAAGGGGTTGTCAATAAGCAGCAATCAATACTACACAGATTGCTGCAGTGTTGCATCTGACGCCGTGTAGTTTGGTATGTAGTTACTGGAGTTTCGGAGGAAAGTGATGCTTCCATCTCCAGCAGAAGCAGGTTGCCCAACGCGTAATCAACGATATATAGAGTGGGGCTCGAGGACATATAGTTCATATGGCTGCTGTGGGCGACTGTTTGGAGCGCGGGCACAAACATCTTGGTTTGCAGTTTGGTAGTTATGGAGGGCAGCATGATGAATCGCCGCGTTTTCACTGAGAACTTATTCTGAAACTAAGTCTATTGTGAAGGCGCGAAGACTTTTCTTCGTGAGTCTAATTTTGTGAGACATTGAAGAACGTCATTTTAAAGTGAGTTGACGATTTCAATATTCGTGGTAGTGTAGTGAGTAAGTGTGCTGGCCCTGCAAGTTCCGCCCGCACACCGGAAAGCGTCGAACGAGTGAGAGCAGAGTCCAACGCGCTCGGCAAGGCCGCATGTGCTCGCCTCACAGATGACAAGCCGGTCACGCCGAAGAGTTTTGTGTGAAGAAGTGCAAGATTCATGATTCCACATGCTGAAAAACAGGACGAAGGTCGTCGTGTGAATCTCTGTACACAGTTCTTGAACCTTCTGGATAAATATTAATATTGTCTCAGCAAGTCATGTAAGCCTCTCATCTGTTCCCTAACACCCGCCCCCGGGACATGATACCAGATCCACAAGGCCACACAGTCCATGACCGACTCACATAGCAACCCCCCTAGCTTAAGGGTTAATGCCCTCCCATTAACCTTGCGTTTCTCCCCCGACACAATATTCTATACCTGCTCTAACCTTGCTCCTGTCCTAGACCCTTCCTCTTTCCCTCTCCACTGATTTCCCATGTAGACTTGTCCCCTTCCTTCCCTGCTCTCATATAACTGAGTTTATTTCCAACATTAGTCTGCTTGCACCTGTTCTCACTGTCTCTTCGCTTGCAGATTTTCTTATTTTTCCTTCCACCCTGAAGATGGAGGAGATACGTTCCTCCGAAACGTCGGCTAACACCACATCTACACGGTGCCACATCCAAGAAGACTGCTTTCTTCAAATATTAAAGAGTTTCGGATTTTTGGTTGTGCCAGACGAGGCCAACTACCCCTTAATCTTTTATGTAAACACACAGAATTTCAGGTATTGGAGCTATAAAAATTCAATGCAGATCCACGTGAAAATTCTCCATATTGCGATTTGGCCTTATTTTATTGAGGAAATCAATCAAGCAGTGACAGTTTCTTCTGAGCGCCCTTGTACCATCCTGCAAATATTTCTGGCTATGGAACGGAGAAGTACGAGACAATGGCGGAAAAATTCAGGGAAAAAGTCCTCCGGGAGGGACTTTAAGCCGTGGGTCCCGTGTCGTAGATTTACGGCACGTAAAAATCCTCATGTCTCTAGCAGACCTCTGAGCAAAATTAGGCAACATATTACCCGCCCAAGTAGTTTCCAGTGCCTTTGGTAGATGGGGGAAATATCAGGTACCGAGGGTCGACCTCGTTCGCTGAACGGGGCTGATAGCACGCACCAGTACCGGTAGGGTATGGCGACAGTAGAAATTAAAGGGGGACACACAATGGACCAATAACTGGTCTAAGTGCATGGGGAAACCCACCCCCTCTAATAATAATAAT
>NW_019737099.1:26777-32781 GCF_002891405.2 Cryptotermes secundus
ACGATTTTGCGACACTCCTTGACTATCATGTCCCCGGAGTTCACAGTCCTCTCTCCCCTTCCACAGAAAAATATGAGGACCGCATTACGGATGGAACTGAAAGAATGGTGATTTATTACAGCCAGTTTTACAGAACTTCAGACAGCAGTCAGAGAGCAGCATATCGGAAGGACCGGAGATCACCTGGTAACATCCAACTACAATTGTTACCCTAATTATTCTTGTTTCCCTTTTGTCTGGCCTCTCAAAGTAGCCTAAGGAGAACCGTCACACCATCGCTTCCCAACTTGTACCAAACTACGCGGCGTCACATATTAGACTTTTTCAATTTCTTTTCCGATCAGCTATGAGTCCAACCCTTCCAGCGCATAACGGGGGATACAGAGATTCGAACATGGAAGAATTCTAGGAGCTATAATTTCACAACTCCACGCGTCTTCATAGCGTGACGCTTACTGAGCGCAGAGACGTCTTCGCTTGCTGGTCTAGTTCCAAGTCCAATAAGCCTGAATACTTTATGAGGCCATGAAATGGACACGGGACGAGAGCTCTGTGTGAACCCTGTCATTACTTACGCTTTCCACCAGCCATGCCATAATAATCAATGTAGCTCTGTACGACTGTAGATATGAAAAGCGTTTCGGACGATTCGGCCCGTTATTCTGAGTTTTTCGTGGTTTTATGCGGTCTCCAATATCCTTCTAAGTCCAGTACTCAACTCTCGTCCTGAAATTAGACGTAAAACAAACCGTAACGCAAATACCGAGCCATTAAACAAGCAAGTGGAAAGTAATATTTGCTATAAAAGGGTCGTTTTCCCATACATATATGAACATTTTATAATATATTTTCAATTAATTCAGCTTTCCTCTAGTAAGTCTATATCACATACTTGAACTGAAAAAAAAAGTTTCCCTCTACTTTGAAGTCGATGTTGAATTTCGAAATTAATTATTTTCGAGAATTTGCAATCCATAATACCAATAATACCCCTTCTTGTACAAGTAGAAATGTAATTTCACGTGTGCAGACATCCGAACAAAATTGTTCGCTCTGCTGTGCTCATTCCTCCCCTTATTTGCAACAAAATTACCCATGTCAGTGTCAGGCCTGTGAGGTCCCCACTTCACAGTTTACGCGAAATATTGTAGTGACGACAAGAAGTTAAGAAGTAATAAGTTGCGGCCAAGTTCCATGAAAATTGTTTAATTCTGTCCATAACATTAATATCAGACAAATATAAAGTCTCCAGATAGAGATGATCCGGTTTGCGGAGCAAAACACCTTGTGCAAGGTTTTTGTAACTGGTGTGCTATCCAAAGAAAAATGTTGATACGAAACGCCAAAGGGAAACAACGTTCATTTGGAAGACATAAGCATAGATGGGAGGACAATATTGAAATTGTTTTGTAGGCAATTTAATCCAATAAGCATTAAAACTAACAGTAATAAGCAACCTGTTGTGGTTTTCCCGATACAGCCGAGGATTTAATTTCCCTGACGAAACGCAGAAACTACTCAATTTTAAAATAATATTATCAAAATATTCTTAAAGCAATATGTAAATCTTTATTAACATTTTCATTGCATTTACACTAATATTTTTATGCTTAAGGTTGATATGATTCATTTTCCCATGCGAAATTATGACGAATAAGTTACCATCTGAGTATACCGTGGCTAATTCTTAAGTTGCATATGCGTTGCTAAAACCCCGAGGTGTTTAATTCTTGCAACACACTCATCAGGGGGAGTGCAAAAGGTAAATCTATCCTGCAACAGGCCATGAAGGCCCATAGGATTGTGAGACGTCGAGGTTCCCGCATTTTCTAGGCAATCGGCTCTCAGATGGAGGTGAGGTTGTGAGCCTTACACGCCGGCCTCATTTTACCCCCAGGAAGATTCCTGGTACTCATTTCTGTTAGAGACCGAGACAACCCCAGGTTCATAGTGTGACTGGAAGAATTATGTCAATTGAAAAATCCAGTTACCTCATCTGGAATCGATCCCGAAATTTTCGCAGCTTGTAGCATAGTGTCTCAACCAACTACGCTACGGCGTGCCCCCCGCTACCCACAAATGGAGGATACTTCAATAAGAGACGACTTTGAAAATCATATACATATAACTAAAGGATTGGCAGAAATGTCCAAAAGATTTAAAACTGACAATAAATTGCAATTGAGTGACGTGAGTTCCGGCTGTAGCAGTGGTGCTGTCATTTGCTCGCTTTGCATTGCTGCTGATAACGTGGAGCTCTGCGGTTTTCCCGTGTTTCTTGAGAGGTGAATAATAGAATATTTTGGGGCTTTGGCAACGCGTAGTCAACACTAGGCCTGCATATTGCGACGTGACGTGTATACATACTGCTAGGCAACACGTTCCCGCGGAAGCAAACGCGCGTAAAAATAAGACATCAATTGTTAGGCAACGGATCAGGAAACACGCCTCCTTAGCAACAGAGGTTGTGTTTACTGATCGCCACCGCTTAAATATTCGGGCAATACAATTATCTAAAAAAAAGTAATACACTAAAATTCTATAATTTTAATTTCTTTAAAATTGTAACATGTAATTTACTAATCTTTCTACGTTTATCCATAGATATAATTATCATTATTCTATATTTATAGACTACAGTCTTATATTTGGTGTAGTAGAATCTGCCACACCTTGCTCTTTGACATATAAAGGTTTGAAAACAAATTTATTTCCTTTGCGTATAGTCTGTTTAATCTTGCTAATAAATGTACGTCTATACCTTCTAAAAACTTTCCTTTTCCATTGTTTTCCGTTAATTTTTTCGTTATCTTCCATTAGACACGTTACCGTAAATTTAAGTAATCCCGTCATTTACTAGAATACATATTGTGGCGTATAGACCCGTTGCTAAGCGGTGACTCTGTAAACAGCGGCCGTTGCTATGTAACGCCGCAACATACAGGTACGCGACAAAAGAACGGGGTTGTGCAACCAGTTTATAAGCAACGACTCAGTAAACACGTTCCCGCGGAAATGAACACGAACGCAAAAATAGAAGACTGGTGTTTTCGCTGTGGTTCGCGCCGAGGGGTTATCTTGAAGACAGTTTAGTTGATCATTTCAGAGAACCCGTGTGGAGGCGGGGTCGAATACCTGCACCGTGACCCTGCGAGTCGTAGGAGGCGACGAAAAGGGAAGTCTCAAATCTGAGACAGTAAAATATGGTCACGAGTGCCAAGGACCTCGGACCCTAGAAAGATTGCGCTGGCAAGAGCTAGCAGCATGTACAGAAGACAGACACGTCCTCTCGTCAGAGAGGGCGCCCCAGAAGAACAAGACCGTAACTATCAAAGAGTAATAAATATCTGGTCATGAGACCCAGATGGGGCTCGACACCAAGACTTACTGACTGGCCGTCGGTCGCAATGTGACTGTGACTTGACTTCGATCAGTTTATCGCGATTTACACACGCCTTTCAAAATTCCGTACGTATATGATTATATAACAAAATTATGCAGGCAACAAGCGGAAGTCATACAAAATCATGTTAACGAAAATGTTCGCAATATTGGACAAGGCGAAGCCTGACTTGGCGGCGGTCAAGCATACGAAAGTTCAATCGACTAGACTGCCGTTGTAGCGGGAGCTACTAGAAATAGAGCATAATCTTCTGTGCTGAGCCTGGACTGACAGAGGCTCTGTATATATTTTATATATATTTATTATTATTTTCAACATGTAAAATGTAAATATCCTTTACATTATGACAAATGACTTATTACTGCAGACAATNCTCGTCCTCTCGTCAGAGGGGGCGCCCCACAAAAATAAGACCGAGACTGTCAAACAGTAATAAATATCAGCTCATAAGCCCCAGATTGGGCTCGACATCAAGACTGACTGGCTGACTGACCGTCAGTCGCAATATGACTTTGACTTTGCCTTTGACTTTGATCAGTTCAGTTCCCAGCTGAAAGTCAGCCTGTGAAGAGAAGACTAGGAGGTTGGTGTGGGACCCACTCAGCTGAGGTTTGGCAGTTCAGTTCAGTTCTGTACGAGAGGCTGTGAAGAAAGGAGTTAGTTGCAAGAGTGAGACTGTGAAGAGAAGACTATATGTGATATCTGGTATGTGTAATTCAGTGAGACTGTTATAGTTCTTATGTTAAATCCGTTGCCAAGAAACGGCCTGTGGAGACTACAATAGGCTGCGGACCCTGGTTTGTGTGTGTTAGTGATCTGTGAAGTATAGTTCAGAATAATGTATAAAAGTGGTAAATAAATCCAATATCCAGTTCATATCCCGTCTATAGTCACACACACACACCCAAGTCATGAAAATTTAATCATACTCTAAAACAAGGCGTAGTTAAAATATTTAATGAAATATCTTTAATCTTAAATTGGTACATATAATAGTCAACTAGGTAGGGTAATATGTAGAACCTGACCAAGGCTAAAATAATACCCAATGAAAACATTACTCTACGTCCTCTAAATACTTTCTTCATAGAGTAAATAGGTTCTATGCAGTAATGGATTTTTTCTCATTTTACGGTTACTTTAAATACACCGTTCAGTTAACATACTCTTACGTATTTAGGGTTGTGACTATTAGAGGTGTTCTGAATTGCATGTTCGGATTTATTGACTCCTTACATACACTACCCAAAAATACATTTAATCACAGCCCTATCGTTCCTCTTCTCGCTTCCAGCTGCCAACTGAGGAAATCTAAATATTCTAATTATTCTAAATTCATTATTATTATTATTATTATTATTATTATTATTATTATTACTATTATTCTAAATACTCTAATTCCCCGCTGCAGCTGCCAACTCAAGAGACTCTCGTAAATCTCTGCTGCAGCTGTCAACTCAAGAGAGACTCTGAAATCTCTGCTGCAATTGCAAACTCAAGAGACTCTCTTAATTCTCTGCTGCACCTGCCAAATCAAGAGACTCACTTAACTCTCCGTTGAAACTGCCAACTGAAGAGACTATTGCAATTATCTGCTGCAGCTGTCAAATCAAGAGACTTCCAAATCTCCTCTGCAGCTGCCAACTCAAGGGACTCACTCAACTCTCCGCTGAAACTGCCAACTCAAGAGACTATCGCAATTCTCTGCTGCTGCTGCTGCTGCCAAATCAAGTGACTCTTTCAATTCTCCGCTGCAGCTGCCAACTCAAGAGACTCATTCAGTTCTCCGCTGAAACTGCCAATTCAAGAGACTCTCGCAATTCTCTGCTGCAACTGCCAACTCTCTCGCTGCCATCTCTTCTCCGTTAACTTCGTGAAACTAAAATCTTGACTAACTGCTCACTTTATGAACTCCGCAAATCGACTCACTCTTCTCAACTGAACCCTTTTTTATAATCACTTGGCACGGACAGAACAGAAAATACCGTTTCCAACAATATCCCTATTATTTTGTGTTTACAAATCAATTGCTTAGAAAGGGGTCCTTCTATTGTTGCTTTAGTGCTTAGTTCCGCGGGAACCTGTTTAGCGGGAAGTTGCCTAGCAAAAAATAATTTAGGCTTTCAGACGTCATGTCACAAAAATAAATATCGAGATCTTCTGTGTAATAATGGAACCACACACCTTAAACATAGCTTGTATACTACTCTGGTCCTTGTATTGGATTGTTTGCTTCGCGATCTTCGTGAGTGCACCACACGTCTGCAGTGCACAAAGTAACGTTGAAATGAGAATAGGAATAATATCTATAGACATCGTGCAGTCCGTTACTGTATCCATCTTCAGGACAAAAGAGTAAATCAAGCGAGTAACCTGTAAGAAGAACCTTAAGCAACGCTGAAAATTGAGAAAATAAATTCTTCCTAAAAGTCGGTAAAATACAGATATGCACGGCGTCAAGACATAGCCGCTGCTGTGGGAACCTCAACTCCAACAAATCTTTTCCGAGTTATACAGGAAATGTGCTGCATATAAATGAATCTCTGTCTGAATATGTTCGACACTCAATATGACAACTGAAAAGAACTTCTCTTCCACTGT
>NW_019737100.1:0-1621 GCF_002891405.2 Cryptotermes secundus
CCCCATCCTGAAACTCATGTTCTGAAAATAAGAGCGTTCTAAATATTTGATATTATTTACATTAAATAACTCGAGAAATAATTTTTGTTTGAAGTTACATGAATTAGGTTGAAGAAGGTCAAAATTAGTTTAGAATCTCTTTAGATTATCATGAAATCCCTCACAATTTGATTAAAATTCAGTAATACTTTATATCGTCAAAGAAATTCAGAGATTTCCAAACATTAGTGTTGAAACTTTGAAAATTTTTGCAATTCTTTGTATTATCTTGTATCTGGAATAATCCTTGGTCAATATTTCATTAATTACCTTCAAATCTTTCAAAATCGGGTTTATATCCGTTAAAATTAACATAAAATCTTCAAAATTAACTTAAATTACCCTAATATAAAGTAGAAATCGTCAATAATTTCGACAGTCTTCCATTTAATAAGAAGAAATCCTTCACATATTGTGTGTAAATCCTTATAGTACGGTGAAATCGTCAGAGAATTTTAGGAAAAGTTTCCATAAAATATGTTGATTTCGTTCAAAATTGGTTTAAATTATTTTAAGTAACTTAGAATGATTGAAATTAGGATTAAAATACATTAGATAATATAGAAATTATAATAAATTTAAAGGTATTCCCTTTTTAGAGTGAAATATTTTATAAATTGTTCGAAATTGTTTATTTTTAACTTGAAAAATTCAAAGAATTGTAGGTTAAATTTACATAGATTTCGTTGAATTCTTTCAAAATTCAATAGAATTTCCTTAAATTACCTTTCAATCTTTGAAAATTTCTTTAAATTTCCTGAAATATTATGTAATTCTTCAAAGAATCTGTTAGAGATATTGCATTTATGGTGAAATTTTTCACAAAATTATTTATATTAACTTGAAATCGAGAAAGAGTTTGTTAAAAATTATATAAATTAGGTTGAAGAAGGTCAAAATTAGTTTAGAAATCCTTAAATTATAATGAAAAACCTTAAAATTTGATTAAAACTTATTTATAATAAAATATCGTCAAAAAATTGAAGAGAATTCCATAAATTAAAGTGGAATCTTGGAGAATTTGTTGAAATTCAATATTTTAACTTGAAATCTGGAATAATTTTGGTCAAAAATCCATAAATTACTTTGAAATCAATCAAAACCCTGGTTTATATTCGTTAAATTTAACTTAACATCATTAAATATTGATTTAAATTTCCCTATTATAAAGAATAAATGGTCAATAATTTGGACAGAATTCCACTTATTAAGAAGAAATCTTCATATACGGTATGTAATTTATTATATTAACGTAAAATCGGCAAAGAACTTTCGGAATCTATTCATAAAATAGGTTGAGTTCTTTCGAAATTTGAATAACTTTCCTTTAAATTGATTGTGAATGAATGAAAACTTTAATAAAATTCATTAAAAATATAGTAATTATCAGAAACTTAAAGTATTTCCATAAATTAAAGTGAAACATTTTATAAATTGTTCGAAATTATTCATTTAAACTTGAAAATGTAAGAGAATTTTATGTTAAAATTATATAGATTTCCTTGAATTCGTTCAAAAATTCAATAGAAATTCCTTAAAATTACCATCCAATCTTTGAAAATTTCTTTAAATTTCCTGAAAT
>NW_019737101.1:0-1125 GCF_002891405.2 Cryptotermes secundus
AAGGGCATAATCTGCTGTACCTAGCATGGACTGACAGAGGCCGTGTATATATTATGACATGTTGACCCCTACCTCCCCAGCGGCACGTAGCGGTAACGTAGCGCTCGCGTAATAGGCGAGTAATCACCCCGCAACTCTCCCCGCGGTGACGTCACGAGCGGAGCCGAAGTGAGCTGAGCGGAGCCGACGTTAGCCTAGTTCCCGCAACCTGGTCGCTATTCAACGCGAGTCAACATCGGTGACGTCACCAAGGGGTAACAGCGTTGCTAGGATATACGCAACGCTACGTACCCGTAATCAACTTCCTACTGTGACGTGGCACGCAACAGGCACTACTGCGGGTATATAAGGGAACTGCACAGCAGCTACCAGTCAGTTGTACTGTAACAGTCGCCGAGTCGAGTTGTAATGTGGCCATCGCCGAAGACTTTTCCGAGTTGTTACGTAGCAGTCGTAGAGTTAGGCAGAAAGCGAGAGCCAGTGCGTTATCAACAGTTCTCCAGTCAGACGACTACAGTGGAGTATAGCAGCCGTCGCGGAAAGAAGAACCGGACGTGTGTGTGATTGTGTAATTGGGAGTGTGATACAGTGATACACAGCTCCCCTACTGTAAACGTGTAGACTACTGAAGGCAGAGTGAGCTGATTTGCCCATAGGGTTACAAATCGTGAAACCCCGCAAGAGTTGTAACAGATTAAAGCGATTGGGGTTATAAACTGTGAAACCCCGCAACTGTGTGATAAGTAATTGCAGCCGTTACTTGTAGATTGTTCAGTAAACCAATTAATGATCTCTACGGCGTCTTCAGTAACGGAGACACGTTACACTGGTGTCAGACGTGACCACAGCGGCCGAGCCTCACCTAAACCCCGCAGAATTTCGCGAGTTAGACGATCTCGTGTCCGAGTTAGCGGATATCTTTGCGAGGGACAACGAAGATTTTGGAAGGACAAACAAGGTATATCACCGCATAGACACGGGAGAAGCCCGGCCAATTCGACAGCCACCGAGGAGAGTACCCCTGGTAAAACAAGCGGAAGTGAAGGAGATGCTTGAAAACATGCGAGGACAGGGTGTTATAGAAGAATCGGACAGCCCTTGGTCATCCCCGGTCGTTCTGGTCAG
>NW_019737101.1:1651-2805 GCF_002891405.2 Cryptotermes secundus
TGCGAAGCCACTAACGAAACTAACGGAAGAGAAACGAACCTTCCAGTGGACTCCAGAAGTGGAGGCCGCTTTTCAAACACTAAAGGGTGCCCTATGTGCAGCCCCTATTCTTGCCTACCCACAGCCAGGAGAGAAATTCCTTGTGGACACAGATGCAAGTAATGTCGGATTTGGAGGAGTTCTCTCTCAGATACAGGACGGAAAAGGGCGTGTCATAGCTTACTTCAGCAAGACGCTAAACAAAGTAGAGAGAAACTACTGCGTCACCCGTCGAGAACTACTTGCCATAGTGAGGACACTGGAACATTTCCACAAATACCTCTACGGACAACAGTTCCATCTGCGAACGGACCACTCTGCGCTTACCTGGCTTATGAGTTTCAAGAACTTAGAGGGACAAACAGCGCGCTGGATACAGCGTCTACAGGAGTACAACTTCACTTCGGAGCATCGTCAGGGCCGAAAACATAACAACGCTGACGCCCTTTCTAGACGACCCTGCCAAGAGCAATGTGCGCACTGCCACAAATTTGAGACGCGGGCAGATCTAAAGCAAATACGCGTTATTGGAACCCTACCGGCAGCCGGCTGGGACCCTGTTACCCTAAGAGGGGAACAGCTAAAAGACCCAGACATAGGGCCTATTCTACAGGAAGTAGAAAACGGCCAACGACCGAAATGGCAGGGCATCGCGGATCGGAGTCCCACGTACAAGAGCTACTGGGCCCAGTGGAAATCGCTCGCTGTGAGAAACGGCGTACTAGAGCGTGACTGGGAATCCGTCACCGGGAGACGTCAAGTAGCCCAGTTAATTATTCCTCATAGCAGGGTGAAGAACGTTCTGAGCGAATTGCACGGTGGACCGTCAGGAGGTCATTTCGGTGTCAACAAAACTCTGAATAAGGTTCGACAGAGATTCTACTGGCTCCAAGCAAGGACCGATGTTGAGAAATGGTGTCGACAGTGTGACACATGTGCAGCCAGTCGGGGACCGCGGACCACGAATCGTGGGCAAATGCACCAGTATAATATCGGTGCTCCCTTCGAGAGAGTAGCCATTGATATCGCAGGGCCCTTCCCACGAAGCGACCAAGGGAACCGATACTTACTTATCGCTATGGACTACTTCACCAAGTGGCCGGAAGTGTACGCCA
>NW_019737101.1:3493-6932 GCF_002891405.2 Cryptotermes secundus
GAGCGGAGCCGACGTTAGCCGAGTCCTAGCATCCTGGTCGCTATGCAAGGCGAGTCAACAGCGATGACGTCACCAAGGGTACCGCGGGTTGCTAGGCAGCGCGGGTAAACAGTGATTGCGAGAGACGACGGTAGTAACAGCGGTTACTTCCGCTAGCGTTACTAGCAACACAGCGCCAGGCAACAAGGGTGCCTATTACGTGGCCGTTTTCCGTATTGTCCGATCGAGGCTACATAAGGAGCAGCGAAGGCTATCCAGAGTGAGTTCTCAATGCAGCTACCTACGAGTTAGTTCCGAGCAAGCCTACTATCCAGCGGCGTGTTACGAGTGAAAGTGTGTAATTCGGGGAGACTTGTATAGCTCCGCGTTATTAATACGTGGAGACTCTTGAAGATAGTGTGAAGAGATTTGGTTTTAGGGTTTGTAAAGTGTGAAACCCGCAACTGTGTTGTAATTAATTGTAGCCGTTATTTGTAGATTGTTAAATAAAACAATTAACCATCTCTACGGCGTCTTCAGCAACGAAACACGTTACAATATTGTACATTTAAATAAGAAATAAGTGTGTATTGTAAATATGTGTAAATACAAACAATGGACTTATTAATGCAGACTGACTAACAAATGACAGACCCGACCTCTCGTCAGAGAGGGCGCTACACATGGACAGGACAGTAACTTTCATTCAAAAGAAATATCTGGTCATGATCCCCAGCTGGGGCTCGACACCAAGACAAACAGACTGACTGACCGTCAGTTGTAATATGACCTTGACTTTGACCTTGACCGGCAAAATGAGTTGACTTCAGTCTAGGATCAAGCAACACCAGCCAGCATGCTTCGTCGCCAGCGTTCGATCTTCGGAGGCATCGGCAGGCTGCGCCATGCACGACTGCCTCGGCACTCCTGCTCTCTCAACCCGACTCACTGGGGCACCTCGCCTGGACTCGCCGCTGGTTGTGTCCCTGTCCGACCCACTGAGCATCTGGCGTAGCCACTGCCTCCACAATCCTACGACCACGCTGAAAGACTAGACTTTCACCAGCAGCCTACGACCGCGCTGCGTTAGCCACGCAACTCCAACTCACCTGCCGAACCGCAACCAAGTACCTCCAGCAACGGCCGCACTGCGGCCAGTCCACTCACCGCAACTAACCGCTCTCCCTACCGGCGCGCCGCGCTACCTTACCGGTCAAGCATCTCAGCAACCAAAGTCCTTTTCAGGACCAACAAATTGTTCCGAAGAAGTGGGTTGTCATCGGAGTAATGACAAAACTACATTAAGACCCCCACATTGGTGACCCCGACGTGATTGGAAGCGCGTGTGGTGAACATCAGTAACGACTCCTACATTGGATCATCCCGGTTCAGCATAGACGCCTCGAACCGGCAAAATCAGTTGACTTAAGTCTACGATCGAGCAACACCAGCCAGCAGGCTTCGTCGCCAGCGCTCGGTCTTCGGATGTATCGGCAGGCTGCACCGGGGACGACTGCCTCGGCACTCCGGCTCTCTCACACCCGACTCACTGGGGCACCTCGCCTGGACTCGCCGGTTGTCGTGTCCCTGTCCGACCCAGTGGGTATCTGGCGTAGCCACTTCCTCATCACTCCTACGACCGCCTCAAAGACTAGCCTTTCACCCGCAGCCTACGACCGCACAGCGTTAGCCACGCAACTCCAACTCGCCTGCCGCACGGCGACCAAGCAACCTCCAACCACGGCCATACTGCGGCCAGTCCACTCACCGCAACTAACCGCTTTCCCTACCTGCGCGCGCCGCGCTACCTAACCGGTCAAGCAAGAAGTGGGTTGTCATCGGAGTAATGACAAAACTATATTAAGACCCCCACATTGGTGACCCCGACGTGATTGGAAGCGCGTGTGATGAACATCAGTAACGACTCCTACATTAGATCATCCCGGCACAGCATAGACGCCGCAGACAATTTGCAAGCAGCGCCATCACTTCTCGCAAGGGGGGAGTGATGTGGGAACATCCCACATTATCACGTATTTTCAAGGTCAAGGTCATGGTCATGTTACAACTGACGGCCAGTCATTCTGTCTGTCTTGGTGTCGAGCCCCAGCTGGGGCTCATGACCAGATATTTCCTTTGAATGAAAGTTATTGTCTTGTCCATGCATAGCACCCTCTCTGACGAGAGGTCGGGTCTGTCATTTGTTAGTCAGTCTGTTTTAATAAGTCCATTTTCTGTAGTTACACATATTTACAATACACACTTATTTCTTATTTAAATGTACAATATATACACCGCCTCTGTCAGTCCAGGCTAGGTACAGCAGATTATGCCCTTATATATATATATTTCCTAGTAGTATTAGCTACCACGGCAGTCTAGTAACTTGAACTGTCGTGTGCTTGACCGCCGCAAAGTTTAAGCCTCTTATACTTTCTGTGCCGGGCTTCGCCTTGTCCAATGTTGCGAACATTCTCATTATCATGATTTTGTAAGACTACTGCTTGTTGCCTGCATAATTTTGTTATGTAATCATATACGTACGGGAGTTTGAATGCCATGTGCAAATCGCGGACCGGTGTGCGTCTTGGAAAATTGCCAGTAGTGCGGAAAACCTTGTTTTTCAGGCGCTGCAATTTCTCTAGATGGGTCTCTGCCGCAAACACCCAGGCGGGACTACCATAAGTCATCACGGATCTAATAAGAGCTTTATGGAGGATCAGATTAATGTTAGAGCTCAATCGCTCACATTTGAATAGGGAATATACTCTAATGAATATTCTGAAGACCTTGGCTTCGATCATTTCTACGTGTAATATCCATGTAGCTCTCTTATCGAAGATTACACCTAGATACTTTGCACTATTTATAAATGGAATATTTCTTCCATTTAGAGTAAGAGAAGACTCAGGCAGTCGACGACCACGAGAGAAGTAGACCCCCCGAACCTTATCTTCATTAATTTTTATATTCCATCGCTCACACCAGGTCTCCATTGAGCTGAGACCGCGCTGGAGTTTTCTAACAATAAAACCCTCTTTGCGATCTGTCGCATATAGACACGTGTCGTCCGCAAAAAGGGCCAGGTGAACATCATGTGTTTGGGGGGCATCATTGATCTACAAGTTGAAAAGAGTAGGGGAAGGGACAGAACCTTGTGGCACCCCTCCTTGCATATCTCTTGGCGTTGACAGTTCGCCGTCAACTGATTTACGTTTAGAAAGAAAGGACCCAATAAGCTTGGTCAAAGAGTTAGAGAATTCCAATTTTGATAACTTATACAGCCAACCTGAGTACCACATGGTATCAAAGGGTTTTTCGATGTCCAAGAACACTGCAGCCGTAGACATTTTATTGTTGAAGTAAAGGGACACGTGGTCCGCCAGACTCATACATTGCAATGTGTGCTGTGACGTTTTTACGGAGGAATTTCAAAATTATTTTTTCGAATAGTTTTCCT
>NW_019737101.1:9648-29843 GCF_002891405.2 Cryptotermes secundus
AAGAAGTGGGTTGTCATCGGAGTAATGACAAAACTACATTAAGACCCCCACATTGGTGACCCCGACGTGATTGGAAGCGCGTGTGGTGAACATCAGTAACGACTCCTACATTGGATCATCCCGGTTCAGCATAGACGCCTCGAACCGGCAAAATCAGTTGACTTAAGTCTACGATCGAGCAACACCAGCCAGCAGGCTTCGTCGCCAGCGCTCGGTCTTCGGATGTATCGGCAGGCTGCACCGGGGACGACTGCCTCGGCACTCCGGCTCTCTCACACCCGACTCACTGGGGCACCTCGCCTGGACTCGCCGGTTGTCGTGTCCCTGTCCGACCCAGTGGGTATCTGGCGTAGCCACTTCCTCATCACTCCTACGACCGCCTCAAAGACTAGCCTTTCACCCGCAGCCTACGACCGCACAGCGTTAGCCACGCAACTCCAACTCGCCTGCCGCACGGCGACCAAGCAACCTCCAACCACGGCCATACTGCGGCCAGTCCACTCACCGCAACTAACCGCTTTCCCTACCTGCGCGCGCCGCGCTACCTAACCGGTCAAGCAAGAAGTGGGTTGTCATCGGAGTAATGACAAAACTATATTAAGACCCCCACATTGGTGACCCCGACGTGATTGGAAGCGCGTGTGATGAACATCAGTAACGACTCCTACATTAGATCATCCCGGCACAGCATAGACGCCGCAGACAATTTGCAAGCAGCGCCATCACTTCTCGCAAGGGGGGAGTGATGTGGGAACATCCCACATTATCACGTATTTTCAAGGTCAAGGTCATGGTCATGTTACAACTGACGGCCAGTCATTCTGTCTGTCTTGGTGTCGAGCCCCAGCTGGGGCTCATGACCAGATATTTCCTTTGAATGAAAGTTATTGTCTTGTCCATGCATAGCACCCTCTCTGACGAGAGGTCGGGTCTGTCATTTGTTAGTCAGTCTGTTTTAATAAGTCCATTTTCTGTAGTTACACATATTTACAATACACACTTATTTCTTATTTAAATGTACAATATATACACCGCCTCTGTCAGTCCAGGCTAGGTACAGCAGATTATGCCCTTATATATATATATTTCCTAGTAGTATTAGCTACCACGGCAGTCTAGTAACTTGAACTGTCGTGTGCTTGACCGCCGCAAAGTTTAAGCCTCTTATACTTTCTGTGCCGGGCTTCGCCTTGTCCAATGTTGCGAACATTCTCATTATCATGATTTTGTAAGACTACTGCTTGTTGCCTGCATAATTTTGTTATGTAATCATATACGTACGGGAGTTTGAATGCCATGTGCAAATCGCGGACCGGTGTGCGTCTTGGAAAATTGCCAGTAGTGCGGAAAACCTTGTTTTTCAGGCGCTGCAATTTCTCTAGATGGGTCTCTGCCGCAAACACCCAGGCGGGACTACCATAAGTCATCACGGATCTAATAAGAGCTTTATGGAGGATCAGATTAATGTTAGAGCTCAATCGCTCACATTTGAATAGGGAATATACTCTAATGAATATTCTGAAGACCTTGGCTTCGATCATTTCTACGTGTAATATCCATGTAGCTCTCTTATCGAAGATTACACCTAGATATTTTGCACTATTTACAAATGGAATGTTTCTTCCATTTAGAGTAAGACAAGACTCAGGCGGTCGACGACCACGAGAGAAGTAGACCCCCCGAGTCTTATCTTCATTAATTTTTATATTCCAGCGCTCACACCAGGTCTCCATTGAGCTGAGACCGCGCTGGAGTTTTCTAACAATAAAACCCTCTTTGCGATCTGTCGCATACAGACAGGTGTCGTCTGCAAAGAGGGCCAGGTGAACGCCCTGTGTATGGGGGGCATCATTTATATACAAATTAAAGAGAGTAGGGGAAAGAACAGAACCTTGTGGCACCCCTGCTTGCATTTCCCTTGGCGTTGACATTTCGCCTTCAACAGAGACCCTGAATTTACGTTTAGAGAGAAAGGACCCAATAAGCTTGGTCAAAGAGTTGGGGAATTCCAATTTTGATAATTTAAACAGCAAGCCTGAGTGCCACGTGGTATCAAAGGCTTTTTCGATGTCCAAGAACACTGCAGCCGTAGACATTTTATTGTTGAAATTAAGGGTCACGTGGTCCGCCAGCCTCATACATTGCAATGTCGTGCTGTGACGTGCACGAAAACCAAACTGACTTGCGTTGAGCAGGTCTCTTTCTTCAATATGTTTATGGAGGAATTTCAAAATTGCTTTTTCGAATAGTTTTCCTGTCGTGGACAGGAGGCTGATCGGACGTAAATTTTGAGGAAATTTCGGGTCTTTACCCGGTTTAGGTAAAGTTATTATTTTTGCTTCCTTCCAAGTATTTGGAAAGTGAGAGAGCCGAAAACAGTGATTGAATAAGTGAGTTAGGTGAACCAATGGTCTCCTTGGAAGGTGCCTGAGGCATTCATTTGGGATGCCGTCAATTCCACAGGCCTTTTTTAATTTCAGGGATTTTATTAATTTCTGAACGTCACATGGTCTGATCCTTAGAGGGGGGTTTTCATCCACGGCTTCCAGCAGAGCTTGAACTCTAGCCTCCACCCGCTCTTCATGGTTTTTATCGCACAGGTCATGTGGCGTGAACTGAGTTTCCAAACAGTCGGCAATTTCATTGGCTTTTTCAGAAGGATGAAATTTTAGGCCAGAAGAACCATGAATAGCAGTTGGTGCCCTTGGTCCGTCTCTCTGAAGGAGAGATTTCGCAATGGGCCATATACACTGAGGTGTGACTTCGGTGTTACTTATTTTTGTTTCCCACCGTTCAAGTGCCTTTTTTCGGGTCATTCGCCTGATTGCTTTGGTGACCCAATTGACTGCCGTTTTACATGCTGGATCCCTGGTTTCTTGCCACAGTTTTCGTAGCCTCTGCTTGTATTTAATCAAACGATCTAGACCAGGAAGATCGTTGTTTATGTCCGAAAGTGTAACTTTACTTGTCGACAGCCTATATGCCGAAGCAATAGAGGCTGCAAAGTCGCGTGCCGCTTTATCGGCTTCTACCCCCGAATTAATTTCTAGTTTAGGTGATATTAATTCAGAAGCGAGGCTTTGAAACCGCTCCCAATCTGTAAATTTTTCAATGGGTTCCGAAAGGTTGCTAATTTTAACGTGATCCAGTATGTGAAATACTATTGGTAGGTGATCTGAATCCAAAATATCAGAGACGACGACCTCTGACACTCTGATATTTTTGTGAACCACAATGTCTAACACGTCACCATTTCCCGCAGGGGAATAATGAGTGGGGCACTGTGGTGCTGAAATTTCGAAATCACTCCTATCAAATAAATCAACGAGTTTCAAGCCTGAGGGGTTTGAAACTCTGCTATTCCAAAATGGGTTCTTAGCATTCAAATCACCTGCCAAAATAGACTTACGTCTGAAGCTTAAGAGCTCAGTGATGTCAGCATCACTCCAGGCTTTGCTTGGAGATTTGTAAACAGCTGCAAGCAGCACTTCGCTATTACCAATTGGTATGCAGACCCCTGTCGCTTCTACTGAAACAAGGGGTGGTAGGTCTACATGGTTATGGGGAATGCCTTTTCTTACTGCAACGGCAGTTCCGCCTTTTCTGCCCGAGTGGCGGTCGATTCTATAAAAGTAGTAATTTGGAATAAAGAACCTCTCATGAGGTTTCAGATGTGTCTCTGAAAACAGGGCCACATCTACCTGTAGGTCTTGCAGCTGTTTACTGAGCTAATAGCGCTGCCTCCCAATGCCATTCGCATTAAATGCTATGACTTTGAGGGGCCTATGAACTGTAGTGGCCATTCTGTTTCATAAGGTTTAGTACAATTTTGGTAATGGCCATTATTTTGTCCTCCTCGGACACTGCACCACTGACCTCTGTCATAATCTGCTGTACTACAGTCGCTACTCTCAACATATTGTCGAGAGACTGACCGTTTACATTATTAGCCTGAACTGACTGACCTGTTTCTTTCTGTAGTGCAGGGGCCGGTATAATCTGCTTCTTTGTTGCGGCTGGAGCCAACGGAACATGGCTTTCCTGAAGGCGCTGATGCTCCTCTGCTGTTCTGCCTCGGAGTGCCGCCGCGAAGGAGACACCTGGAGTTGCGGTGGCTGAAGAGATCACCCTCCCCGTAGTTTTGGACGTTCTCTGAACCCTTCTTCTCTGTTGCTCTTCTTTGGCATGTTTGCAACCCCGATAATTGGCGGGATGTGACTTTTCTCCCTCCGCCAACCGGCAGTTGCAGCATACTGGGGTGGAGGCAGAGTTCTCCTTCTCTGGGCACTCCTTGTGTAAGTGGCCACTTCCGCACCACAAACAACGTGGGGGCTGTTTGCAGTTTGCCCAAACGTGGCCGAACTGCTGGCAGTTGTATCACTGTGTGAGCCCGTTTTGTGCCTTGTATGCCTCTTTCTTGATGTCAATGTGGCAGAAGTTGGTCAGTCGAAGGATTTCTTGGGACTTCTCAGTTCTAGGAAGTGTAACAAGGAACAAGGGAAGGTAGATGGTATCTGTTCCTTCTGGAGGAGTCCGACGACTGGTCATATTTTTGATGCTAATGACGTCAAACTCCAGACTAACCAGACAGTCAGATAAATCTTCTGCTGGAGTATTTTGGGGGAGGTGACAGATGACAGCTTTGATGGTAGTATTTTATGCTCAAGTAGTTTTGTGGTTGTACCTTTATTAATTAGCACACTTTTATAAAATGATTGCACTTTCCATGACTTGAGTGCCGTAATAGATGTGCTAATATGGTTTTAAAATTTCATTTCATTTTATATAGTGGATAACTTTTTGTGTACAAAGTTAGATAATTTGAACTGTTTTATCTGGTTATTTAATTAAAATATTATCTATATTTTTATTTTTTTAAATTTTTACCTTTTAATATTTATATTTGCTTGTTAATCTTATATTTAATTTTGACAAAATCTTTTTATGACTGCATGTTCTTTTACTTCCTCTATATCCAACGGTTGTACCAGCCTGGATTAACAGAAATAAAATAAATTAACGAATAAATGAATATACTGGGAAGAAGGAAACAGGTCTCCAAAGCAAGGAAGACATAGAGCTCAAGATCAGAATAGCTTTCTTGTATGTAATGTCACTGTAGGTTATAATGTTATCAACAAATTACTCAGTAGCAGAGGTTTGAGACAAGAGCATGTGAAGGCATGGTAGTTGCATTTGCTTGTCATCGGGGTTACTTTCTCCAACTTATGAAACATCTATAGATGCTCATGTGAGCAATTGGAATATATTATTCCAGTAATTCAATAACTGCTCTCTGCCAATTTCCATGGCTGCTATGGGAAGGTTATTACAAGGCAAAGATGAAGAAGCATTACATTCCTAATGACTTACTGATCTGTCAGTATCTTAATCTTCCTCTTTGTGGCCCTCTGCCTGGATGCTTCAGTCATCAACCTGTTAGTTCGCTTATACTACCAAGGTATGTAAATTCTTGTGAGGCCTCTCACAATACCATCTACTATTTGTTGGTAGTGAAGTGAACAACCAGTACACCTAATCCACTCAAAGTCAATGGTGCTCTTAATGCCAGCTGTGATATGCTGCTCCACTGAATTGAAGTGGGCCATCTCTGCCATCATATACTCCATTAGAGTTACAGCAGTACCAACAGTCTGCACAAGCTTCTCAGAAAGATAGGTTGAAGCAGCATCAGGTTCCGAGGAACAATTGTAGGTTATCCAGAACAGTAGCACCATCATGCTCACAATTACTTCTCCCCAGACTTTTAACAGCAAGGCCACTGATGATGCTAGTCTTCAGGGCATCTACAAACTGTCCCACTGTTGGGTTATTGTTAGAACCACCGTTCAAATAAATAGCCCCAGGTGTGTTCTCAAGGGGATCCTGATTCAGGTTTCGGGTGTGAAGGTACTTAGAACCCGCCTCTTTCAGTGCCCTCCACACAAGCTGGGCAGCAGTGATGTCAATTAGCCACCCTGTGAAGGAGGAGGTTGAAGAAAGGCGGGTTTACCATCCTTGAGGAAGATCAAACTATTTATCCCACACTTGCCCTTTTCCAGTGCTCTATATGGGGACTGTTATCGTTGAGCGGGCAACACAGTGTTTTCCAAGGGTTAACACACGTTCCACTATTGAAACTAGCAAAGAGGTTGTCAACCTCCTCAACAAACGCAGCTGTCGCCAGGTATTCACTGCATCACCCTCCTGAAAGAACATTAAAAAGGAAGTTAGTGAGCTTCCTTACATAATGGACTACCATAGTTCTTCAGAGCTGAAAATAACACACTTTGCTAAGGACTGCCATAAAAAAGAATTTGTGAATTTGATTACGTTATTCCTCACAGCAAAGACTTTGACACCTCTTTCTCTCATAAATCATGTTACTGACAGTGTGTTCTGCTTTTCAGATAATTTTAATTGCCCTAAAAACATCAGTACTGTGACATATTCCATGTAACCTGTATATTGATATACAGTTTTGTAATAAATGATGAAAACGTTTGAGAACTGGCTTCTGAGGATAATAATTTTGAAAACTAGAGGAACGACGATAACAAATCAAAACCTGATTCAGGAGGTACATATTCCAAATGTTGGGGTTGTGTTGAATAAATTGAACACAGACATACAATAAACTCAATTTACTCACGGGATTAAGCAACACATAATAAATTAGTTACACCATGAATTAAAACAGACATACCGGTCTGGATCCCTTGGAAAGCTGAAGAATCTGATGCCTTGCTTGCTGGATAACAAGCACCCAACGGCAGCACAAGTTTTTGTTTCATGTTTATACTGCAAGAAGCAATACAAAAATTATAACCCCATCACGGTACTCTTAGAACTCCTTCACATTCTACAGACAATCTTTGGGCTAAATCGAAAGTTGCAGAACATATCTTTAAAAAAATATAGTTTAGATGACAGTATATGATAACCTAAAAAATTCTGAGCTTGAAAGAATTCTATATATTTCTAATCTAATTTGCGGTAGTAAGCATAACATTCACATACACAAATAATATTGTAACGTGTTTTGTTACTGAAGACGCCGTTCGGATTGTTAATTGGTTTATTCAACAACCTACAAGTAACGGCTACAATTAATTATCACACAGTTGCGGGGTTTCACACTTTATAACCCTAATCGCAATAATCTGTTTACACTGTTGCGGGGTTTCACAATTTATAACCCTATTCGCAAATCAATTCACTCTGTCTTCAGTAGTCTACACGTTTCACAGTACGGGAGCTATGTAAGAGTTCCTGTATCACACACTCCCAATTACACAACTACACACACGTCCGGTTCTTCTTTCCGCGAACGCTGCTATACTCCAACTGTAGACTGCTGACTGGAGAACTGTCTTGGGCCTCTGATACACTTCAACGCTCTCCGTTGACGGCTACAAGTTAACTCGACTACAACTTAACTCGGCGATGTCCACATTTCAATTCACTGACGCTTACTGCTCAGCCGGCTTTTATTCCGTTCGCTGTTGCCTGTTGCCCGCGTCAACAGCGTCGTTGCGTGCCACGTAACAGTGTCTGCGTATAGCCTAGCAACGCTGTTACCTCACGCCGTCTTACGTCACCGCTGTTGACTCGCGTTGCATAGCTACCAGGACGCTAGGACTCGGATAACTTCGGCTCCGCTCGGCGCGTCTGCTCCGGGGGGGGGGGGCTAGCGCGACACGTCACAATATGTTTTAATACGGAGATGTAACTTCGTTCGCAAATGTCTACTTTCGCTTCACAACCACATCAAATTAAAATTTATACTTACCTCCAGGTCCAGGTTAGAATCTTAGGCCGGGCGCCAACCAGGGAAACTGGCAACCCCAACGCAACCGCGATTTCCGAGAAATTTCGTCGATTTCAAGCAGGTAACTGGTTTCCAAATTAGCAGGCGCACACTGAGGAAACTTACGATCGATTAGTTGCTCACAACATCCCAAGTGGGTGTGTTTGCCCGCCAATTTCGTGCATTTCTCTTGTGCAATGTCAGATAATATCGTTTCTGTAATCATATGGTGGTGGTTCACACGGCGTAAGATGAGAATACAGGAGAAAAGAAAACATTGGGTGCACCCGTTCTTTCTCTACTTTTTAAACTTAGGTGTTTATATTGTTTCGAAATAATTTAATCAGGATACAGTCTGTGCAAATCATTTTACAGAATGAGCACTGAAAGTTTTTCCTTATTAGTGGATATTGTAGGATCTCAAATTCGAAGACAAGATACAAATTTTCGTACAGCTGTGTCAGCAGAACCATAGACAAAATTATAGTTTTGTATATTCTAATGTTTATGTTTTTGGACAGCAGATGAGAAGACAAAAGGTTGCGGACTGAATGGTAGCAAGCATCACCCGAGTTCAGTCTCTTAATTTCCTCCTGAATCATGTTTTCGTTTGTTATAGTCATTCCCAAATATTTTAACTGTGCCACATTTTCAAAACATCTGTTATCTATCTTTATGTCAGGATTTTGCTCCACATTTTGGTGACAAGACAGCAACATATACTTAGTTTTCTATGTGTTTACTTCTAGACCAACCTCCTTACTTGCATCACATAAAGTTTGTGTGTTTCTTTATGGTATCTATATTATCGCCCAGTAGATTCACATCAGCATAGACCAACAGCTGATGTGTCCCATTCAATTTCAGTCTCCTCTGGTTTTCCTGGACCTTCCTAATGGCATATTCTAAAGCAAACTTGAAAAGGAGTGGTGATAAAGCATCTCTTTGATTTAGATCATTCAGAATAGGGAAATTATCAGAAAAATATTTACCTATACAGACTTTACAATACATTTAGTTTAAACACATTTTAATCAGCCTGATTAGTTTCATAGGTATCGCTAATTCTTATGAGAATATTGTACAATACTTCCCTCCTAACTGAATCATAGGCTTTCTTGAAGTCTATGAATAGCTGATGTACTCTTATTCTATTCCCATTTTCTCCAGTTATCTGATGAATGCAAAAGATCTGATCAGTAGTTCATTTGTTATGTCAAAACCCACACTAATGATCCCCAATAATTTCATCTATGTATGGACTTAACATTTAGACAAGAATATTGGATAACATTTTGTATGATGTTGATAGCAGTGATATCCCCTGATAATTTCTACAGTCTGTTTTATCACCCTTCTTGAGAACTGGTACAATATTAAGACATATTTTTTCTTATGTCAGATAGAATTAATTAGCTTGTGGATCTTAGAGCATAATATTTAGCCTCCTGCTTGAATAAGTTCTGCCGGAATTTGATCACTACCTGGCGATTTATACCTTTCTAATTTTGCCATAGCAATTTCAACCCCAAAAGGGCTAGGACCAGGTACTGACAGCTCAGCTTTATGTATTTCTATCTGCCTAACATCACTGACCCTATGTACATTCAATGTATCCATATGTATATGGATGGGAAGTAAATAAATAAATGAGAGAAGTAGTTCTTCCACCTATTCAAAATGTTGTGGGAATCTCCAAGCAGATCACCATTCCCATCCTTCACTAAGTTACTTCTAGGTTGTTAACTCCTCTCAAAGTCATTTATTCCTCTATACAGGTCTCTTAATGTTCTTGTTCTTACTGTTCATTGCAAGCTCAACAATTTTGTCTTTCAGATATTCCCTCTTTTTATTCCTGAAATGTCTGCTGGTTTCATGTCATATATTTTTCAGAATATCACCATTTATTTTGCTTGGATCCTGTAACCACTTCAATTTGGCTCGTTTTCTTTGGTCTAATTATTTTGAGCATCCCTCATCGAACCATGGCTTATGCTTCTTCAGTTCATAATAACGTAGACTCTCCATGGAAGAAACTCTCATTCCCAGTCGTTGGTTTGAAAATGTCTTCCCTACCTACATTGGCATCGAAATCTCCTAGCAAAATTTTCACATGGTACTTCAGGAATTTATCAAATACATGTTCTTGTTCTTCATAGAACCCGTCCTTCATATCAATTTTATGATGCTGGATTTCGGAGGCTTGTGAAGCGATGGGATGTGCCTCAGTGTACAGGAAGTTTATGTTGAGAAACAAAGCAACTTTTCAAATCAGTACTCTTATTTAAGTTCTATATCCATTTGTAACTTACTTATTGATTTACCCTCGTGTATATATATATACACACACACACACAAGCCATCATAAAATAAACGTTGTCAGTTATGTATACAATATCTGTAATTAAAATAAATCTACAAGAACATAAAACCAATTACTGAATTATATAATAAAACAATATACCAATTACAAATCTCAATCTATGGTTTAAAACAATCTATTTGTACTTGTTGCTACTAGAACTCTCTTATTCCTTAGTCAACAACTTCGCAACAAGTACATTGTTTTCGTAAGTTTCACACACTCCTCAAGTCATATCCGTAATTATTTGCTCTGTAGACAATTGCACAGACGATGTAAACAACGTTCCTTTTGTGGAACAGCAGCAATAAAATGCAAAAATCTAAATCTTTATTTCCAACAATAATATTCTTCTACGGTGAGGAGCTCTTCCTCAATTAACTCCACACAAAACCTTTGGCCAGTTCATAAGTTTTCGTGCCATCGTTAAATACAAACGAACCACTGCTGCGCGTTACACTACAGCTGATTTCTAAGAATCCACGCGGCAATTCAATTGAACACAATCGTGTGTGATCGTGTGAATACTGGCATGCTCCGTTGCCTGGAAATTGAGTTTCTCAGTCTCCCCGCAAGTCGCGTTTCCGTTTCCTCAATTTGCGCTGCCCCATTTACTAACATTTGTACAACTCCGGCTGATAGCACTTCTCGGAAATCGCGGTTGCATTTCAGTTGTCAGTTTCCTTTGGGAGCTCCCGGCCTTACGATTCCTTCGTTCCGCGTCAGAAATCCCTACGTTCAATCATAAGATACAGTTGGTAATCCTTCCAGTGTTGTCTGTGTTCCAATGTAACTGGGCGTTCAGTTTCCATTTTTCAGAATTTCAGTAAATGATTGAAATGGTGAAGTATCTCGAATTTTAGGTTCTCACGGCATTAAATTTTGAAGAGTATTGTCTTCTGGGATGTGACACCGCGTAGTCTAATAGGTCGATATGGTAGAGGTGATAATACTCTATCAACATTGGAATGCATTCGAGTGTAATCAAATGAAACTGTTGCTATTAACTGTGGATTGAATTGATTTAGTTTAATCCACATTGTCGTACAGAAAATGTGCAAATTTTGAAAGTTGAAGTCGTAGAACGGTCGTAGAAGGTAGGCAACGACAGTGCCTTGCAGTGCTTACAGTAGTATTATTCACTAGACATGTGGCGTTTCTAGCTGCATTAAAACCAGATTAAATTTAAAATGCATTAAAATGTTAATTTCATTTTAGCGTGTGTTAAAAGTGAGAATTTGTAACAAATTCCCGATGCGTCAGCATTGAAATGTCGTAAATCAATCAGAAGAGCTCCATATTCCGATTTTGTAAGGAGGATCTTAAGTAAGGGGTTCTTGCATATTCGTAAAACCTCCAATTGGGAGGTTTATGTACTCTATTCCTAATGAGAGTTTATTTGAGCAAAGGACATATCGGTAATTTTTTATGATCATGCCACATACCACGAGGTTATTTGATCTCACAAATGCACCTTTCTGGTTTAGGTAACACCCAGCCAGACTCCAGGCATTATAAAGATTTGTATCTTCTGGGATATAAAGCTGTGTAGTCCATTGAAAGTTGGCCGATGTTTGAGAGGAATATGTTGCCTCCACCATCAGGGTCTAAAAATAAGCCAAACATGAAAGCAGCATTGGGGCACATGATAACATAGTTGGTTGAGGCACTATGTTACAAGCTGGAAGGTTGCGAGTTTGATTCTCAGTGAGGTTGTTGAATTTTTATTTGACTTAATCCTTCCAGCCACAATATGGCCCTGGGGTCGACTCAGCCTCTAACAGAAAATGAGTACCAGGAATCTCCCTGGGGGGAGGGGGTAAAGGGCAGTCGGCCAGTGTGTAAGGCTGGCAGCCTCACCACCATTTGTGAGCCGATTGTCTAGAAAATGTGGGAACCATGATGTCACAACTGTATTGACCTCCACGTTCTATTAACAGGGATAACGTTACCTTTACCTTTGAAAGCAGCATGAAACAGAACAGTCAGAGCTCTGCTGCATTCTAGTTTCTTGCTCGTCTTATTCTTTGATCCTAAAGATGGAGGTGACATGTTCATCCAAAATGTCAGTTGACTGCCAATGGACTACATGGTATTATACCCCAGAAGATAGACCTCTTCATAACCACTTGCATGAGTACAGACCATACCACTTGTTTTTACTGCTTTGAAAACTTAAGATCTCATGTTGGCTTAATTTGGCAGCTCTGTTGCAATAATGTACAATTTACTTGTATATATAGTGTACAGATTTAAACTTTAAAGAAATAATATTCATAGTACGATAGTAGTTAAGTTGCTCATGTATTTTAAGTGTTCAGAATTACATAAATATTTTTTTAAGGTTTCTCCCAAGAAGAATGGCTCGTAGTACTGCACATATCTTGGAGGATAAGCCCCGAACACAAGATGTGTTTATTAGTGAAGATATTGACTTCACTGGAATGCTGTTATCGGAGTTAACCTTGAAAGGTCTACATAAAAGTGGGTTTAGGAAGCCATCACCCATACAGCTTAAAGCAGTACCACTTGGAAGATGTGGATTTGGTAAGACACTGATTCTGGCTTATGAGGATTTCAAGGTTCAACATTGCTAACACAAAAGCCTATCTTTGGGTCTTAATATAATCCTCTTCAGTGAAACCCACACTACAGCTTGTTTTCCTGCAGATTCATTTACATACTATCCTCCCAGTGTCATCGTGATATTCCAGTTGACAATTCCCTAAGGAGTATCCTAGTTTGAGTTGCACTTTCCCTCATATGAGGGTCATGTGTAGCCAGTCATAACTTCCTTCAGTTATGTTGGATATAAGGTTCAGTGAAGAACACTGTCTGCTGGAATGTCACTTCATGTTACCAGTGTTTCAGAGGAATGTATTGCTTCTGTCTTCACATTGGAGTATTGCTTGCCACATTCATTTTGCTGGTTTCTTGCCTGGCTTACTCTTCTGCACTGAAGACAGACAGCACAGTCCTCTGAAACGTTTGTGGACCTCTACAAGAGTATTTGGTGTTACATTCTAAAAGATAGTACTTTTCCTTTAATTAATTTATCAGCAGTGGTGGTAGAAGAAGCGTGGATGTGATAATGAACACTTTTGTTCCATAAAGGGTAACTTATTTTCTTAAAAACTGAGTGACTATTAGCTTTTCAAGGACTGTGCAGATGCAACCTTTTACATTTCTTAAGCTAGAGGGCAGAAGAATGCAGCCATTGAAATGAATGGTGTTTCATTACGTTCACAGTAGATTACTCTATGCACCCGCCAAGTTTGAATGAGATTGGTGCAAAGAAACCAACAAATTTTAAACTCTAAAGTCGCAATACGGGTTTTGTCGATTGCAGCAAGGATGCCATGTTTCTCAGAGATCGACATATGTCAACCACAACAGTGTAAGGGTTAAGTCACAGGAAGCTTGTATTATTTTAGCTAAATGTCTTAAGCAAAACCCGATATGCAGTACTATGCATGTAGTTACAATTAATATGTTGTTGGACATTATCCATCATCTTGTCTATTCTTAAAAAACCGTCCTGTTTCTTTTAAAAACACAACGTTTCGGGGACTGGATTCCGTCCCCGTCTTCAGGTAAAACCTACTCATTTGGGTCCAATAAACAGAGCTAGCCCCTATCTCTGGATCAGGGGCTAGAATAGACAAGATGATGGATATTGTCCAACAACATATTAATTGTAAGAATTTACCATCGTCACAAACTTTTAGATCTTATAGGCATGTAGTATTTGGTATTTTCATTTTCCAGACCTAATTGTGCAAGCTAAATCTGGAACAGGCAAGACTTGTGTGTTCACTATAGTAGCCCTGGAGATGGTCCTTGTTGAAAGCAAAAGTTTGCAAGTTCTTGTCTTGGCCCCTACTAGAGAGATTGCCATTCAGATCAAGAATGTTATGCAGGATATAGGCAGTGAGATGAAAGGTATGTGTTTACATTAGGTCATTGTTATAAACGTTCCTCAAACACAGTCTAGTGAATCGGTGCCATGGAAACACATCTGATTCACATTTGGAAGCTTCGCAGTTTGAATCTTCTCTGGGTACTGGTTTTCTTAAGTGAGACATCCGTGGTTTTCTGTCTGCTGAATTTTCACAGTTACTTTGAGATTTTTTTTTTATTGCCAGCGTGGTGGGACTAAGTCCCTTGTACTGCGGCCACTTCTGGCCTATTGTACCAGCCCCAGATGATAGGTGAGGGTGATTGTGGAGCAGTTGGTGAAATGATGATTGGCAGGGGAAACCGAAGTACTCGGAGAACACCTGCCTCACCTCCACTTTGTCCACCACAACTCCCACTTGACTACCACAGTGGGAAGCCAGCAACTAACCGCTTGAGCTATGGTGTGGCCCTACGTTGAGATTACTGCAGGTATCTTCTGTTTTATTTTTGGGAGAAATGTGATGTGTGCATGGATACATTTTGTTATCTTCAAAGTGTGGTGCAGCCGTTCTTTCTCTCCGTTGTTCACGTCGGTGACTACTTAGTTGGACGTCACGCTGCAGTCGTTCTCTCTTCCGTTATTATTGGGCGCGCGAAGTATGAGAACTCACCTTAAGTTTATTTAGCATGAGAAACCGTCTCAGGGTCTTGACGGGCCTCGCTTGGACAGGAACACTTTAAATTTTAACTGGAGCACTCGGCTTATAAAGAATTCATTTATTATTGCAATTGTTATTTTACACTGTTTGACACTTTAAAGTAGGTAAGTATGTACGTAGCTTCATAGTTTCACTTGTTTTTTGCGGCAATTGACTAATTAGGTTGCCTTATTTTAACACGGGGAAGTGATTACTTGTGGCCCGTATGACGTCGCGCACTGGTCTGGCAGTCGCACCCGAGGGAGGCCCCTCTTTGAACAAAAACATACATAGACGCTACCATTGGCTAAGCCTATCAATATACTCGCGGTACCAAGAAATCATTTATCTCTCTCTACCTCGAAATTAGCAAACATCACAAACCAAACCGGTAAAGGCAGCCTCCCAGATGCAGCTCCGACCTGTATACTACGTCTCACAATTCCATTATAACGAATGCTTTAAATTCAGTACATAAAACGGCCACAATGGTGCATAAAATGTGAGATCAAATACATGCATTGCAGTATCACATAATAACTTCTAACATTTCTAGGCTTAAAGGTGCATTCATTCATTGGGGGTCTTCCATTTGAGGAAGACAAAGCAAAGCTTCAGCGTTGTCATATTGCAGTTGGTGCTCCTGGAAGGGTGAAGCATCTCATCGAGAAAGGGTTCCTAAAAACCGATAATGTGCGACTGTTTGTATTGGATGAAGCTGATAAGCTCATGGAGCCTAGTTTCCTGAAGGATGTCAAGTATGTGAATAGAAGTTTATTTAATGTTTTTTTCAGTTGCACTGTTGAGTTATTTTTGTTCTTATGTAACTACTGTTCTATTCATTACCATGCCATGATAGGACAAAAGTCAATTAAGAATTTTGTTCTTAAATCCAAGAACTGGAGCATCCACATGCTTTGTCTGATGTTTCTGACCTTATTTACAAATCTATGTAAACTTGAAATATCTGTATTACCCCTTTCTGGTCACTACGTTATACAGCCTTCTCCCTAGCTATTACATTTCAGCCATTTTGCTTGTAATTAATTCGTTTACATATAATTTCTCAGAGAACCAGGATAGCATAGTCAGTATAGCAACTCGCTATGGACTGGACCACAAAGGGGTTGGAGTTCAAGTCCCAGTAGGGTCAAGAATTTACTCTTCTCCATGTCATTCAGACCAGCTCTAAGGCCCGCCCATCCTCCTATCCAGTGGGTACTAGGGACTCTTCCCGTGGCATGAAGCTGATCTCTCACCTCCTGCTAGTGCTGAGGTCAAGAATACGTGGATCTATACATCCACTCCCCCATATGCCTTCATGGCCTAGTGCTTAATTATTTAAATTTTGGAGTCATTGTGTTGTAGATAGTGAATTGCTTTTGAGGTACATTGCTTTATGATAACAGTATCTTTTATTGGTGATTTTGTATCTCCGATATCTTTGCTGCCATTCTGTAGATGAGAAGATGCTGGAGACAGGAATCGCAGGTGGCTGTAGAAATGCGTTCAAAGCACAGACAGCATGGCACCTGATAACAGAAATGTGTAGTTTACACACGTGTAAAATATTGTGACATGTTGCGCAACGGAGATCCCCTCCCTACCCAGCAGCGACGTGGCAGATGAGTCAGCGCTCCGCCCCCCCCCTCCGTGGTGACATAACGCACAACGCCGCTATTGCTACGTACCCGTAACCAGCTTCCCCAACAGTGTTGCTACGTAACAGGCAAACACAGCCACTATATAAGAAAGCTGCTCTGCCTGTGAGGCGGGTTGAAATATAGCAGCAGTCGCGATAAGAAGACCCGAACGCGTGGTTACAAGATTCTATGTGACAGTGTGCGATAACCAAGAAGTTAACTTGTAGCCGTCCCCTGAGAGAGTTAAAGTGTATCAGCGCCGAAGACAGTTCTCCAGTCAGCCGCCTACAGTTGGAGTATAGCAGAGTTCGCAGAAAGAAGAACCGGACTTGTGTGTAGTTGTGTAATTGGGAGTGTGTGATACAGGGACACTTACATAGCTCCCCTACTGTAAACGTGTAGACTACTGAAGACAGAGTGAACTGATTTGCGCATAGGGTTATAAATCGTGAAACCCAGCAACAGTGTAAACAGATTATTGCGATTAGGGTTATAAAGTGTGAAACCCTGCAACTGTGTGATAATTAATTGTAGCCGTTACTTGTAGATTGTTGAATAAACCAATTAACAATCGGAACGGCGTCTTCAGTAACAAAACACGTTACATTGGTGTCAGAAGTGGGATTGAACTTACACACGTGACCGACAAGATTCGAACTCAAGACACATGACAATTTGGTGTCAGAACTTAAACATGCCACAAACAACTTGTTGTGCATCTAGTACTTTACTGCTACAAAAATGGAGATGCAACGAATAATCGAAATGCTGGAGAAGGGTGAGGCCAAGAAGAAGTCAGAGAAGGCCGAGAGGAAGAGAGATAGAGAAGATTTCCTGACAAAATTAGACGTCAACCAAAAACAAATCGATGTCATGCTGACAAAATTAGACGCCGACTTGAATGCCTGGCAGGAAGAGACAACAGCCTGCCAAGATGCAACAGAGAAAAATCCAAGAGGAAAAGCTGTTGTAGTTGACCGACAGTCGATTCCTAACGAAGACAATGAGACATTGGCCTGCCAAGCAAGGACGGCACAACAAGAAGAGGTCCCCATAATAACACTGGTCGGAGCGACGATGGCCTGCCTAGAAATGGAGGCACATCCAGAAGAAGAAGGGCCGGCCTCAGTGAACAAGAAACCTGAGGCGGCAAAACAACTAGAGGTACCCCTAAAAGATGCTGAAGTAATGCTGGTCGGAGAACCGAAGAAGAAAAGGCACAGGGACCGACATCAGCGAAAGAGGAAGAATTCGACACGGGAAAATTGCGGACCCCAGAATAAATTGGCCGTCCTCAGCAGGAAGGTGTGCCTCTATGCAACTGTCATGGTGCTGGAGAAACATCTTCAATAAATCTTGGACCTGAGGAAACTATGAATCCCGGATGAAGCTGGCTGCCACCTGCAGGAAGACATCCCGTTGCACGACAGTGGCACAACGTTGGAGAAATGCCTTCGAGAAGGAAACTCCCCAGGGAACCTTTGGATGTCAGACAGAAAAGGTGACAACCAAGGACGCCATCGCAGGGTGTGGATCAGGACATCGATTGCACCTAGGAAGGAGAATTTGTGAGAAGAATTTCTACGAGATTGTCAGCATGAAGATCGCGAAGCAAATAGCTGGATCTTCTGTCAGCCTACGAAAACACAAGAATTGAACCTTATGGAGGAGTCAACCCCTCCAAAGCGGAAACAGAAACAATGGATCAGGGAGGAGCCGGTAACATAGAAGTACCGACCTCCTGAGCAAGAGTGACTGTGCAATGGATGAATGTAATACCACTGGATCCTATGGCAAGTTAAAAGGGAACCGCTCGAGATGAGCTTGGTCTTAAGATGTAGCGGTTGGAAAGCAGAGCAACGGGGAGAAGACAAAGAGTAGCAGGACAAAAAGAAGATGCTGCAAGAACAGCCTCCAAAGAAAAGGAACGGGGTGCACCATTAGGCTATTCGGGATGAACAGCCTTAAGGAGGGAGCAGTGTGACATGTTGTGCAACGGAGATCCCCTCCCTACCCAGCAGCGACGTGGCAACTTGGGCCACGGTGACGTGGCAGATGAGTCAGCGCTCCGTCCCCCCCGCCTCCGCGGTGACGTAACGCGCACCGTCGCAATTGCTACTTACCCGTAACCAACTTCCAACAGCGTTGCTACGTAACAGGCAAACGCAGCCACTATATAAGAGAGCTGCACTGCCTGCGAGGCGAGTTGAAATATAGCAGCAGTCTCGATAAGAAGACCCGAATGCGTGGTTACAAGATTCTATGTGACATTGTGCGATAACCAAGAAGTTAACTTGTAGCCGTCCCTGGAGAGAATTAAAGTGTATCAATGCCGAAGACAGTTCTCCAGTCAGCAGCCTACAGTTGGAGTATAGCAGCGTTCGCGGGAAGAAGAACCAGACATGTGTGTAGTTGTGTAATTGGGAGTGTGTGATACAGGGACACTTACATAGCTCCCCTACTGTAAACGTGTAGACTACTGAAGACAGAGTGAATTGATTTGCGAATAGGGTTATAAATCGTGAAACCCAGCAACAGTGTCGACAGATTATTGCGATTAGGGTTATAAAGTGTGAAACCCTGCAACTGTGTGATAATTAATTGCAGCCGTTACTTGTAGGTTGTTGAATAAGCCAATTAATAATCCGAACTGCGTCTTCAGGAACAAAACACGTTGCAATATGTTGCTATATTTAACCTTTATGAAATTATGTTCTCTCTGGCATAGTTCACATGCAGACTGAAACCATGGAGTTTGTTTGTTTGTTTGTTTGTTTGTTTGTTTGTTTGTCAGTTTGACATCTGGCAGGGTTTGCATGTACATAATGCATCATTGCATTTGGTTTAGGATTGCCTGTTGACATGTAAAGAGGTGGGAGAAATGGAAAGTTATGTTAATGCTGAGAATTTTACCTGTGAATTTTATCGGTTTACCTGAATGCAGGACAAAATCATAATATAAATATAGTTAATAACTTTGTATTCGATATTTAAATGGCTGACTGCTGCAGCCACTGAAATCTGCACTGTGTCAATGCTGCAACAAAGATTTCTCAAGAAATTCTCAAAGTACAGCATGGAAGTAAAGTTTTGTTATTGTTACTTTGTAAAAACTGAATGGGAGTTCTAATAACAGTAATTTAACACTTTGCGGACCGCGCGCCCTTTAAAAGGTTTTTCGCTTCTAAACGTTGCAGACCGGTGGCATATTATTATGACTTTAGGACACGTTATGTTGAAACACACTATACCTTGCTCTGGCACCACGCAACTGCAGTGAATACTGCGTAATACAGTGCATACAATCAAGTGCGCGCCGCGGCTGCAATTTGCCGTGAGTCATACCACCGCAGAACGGATGCAACTCCTCCCCGCGACTGCAGTGCCGTTCCCCGATAGCGTGAGTGTAGTGGTGTCGCTGAGTCTCCGTCCATCAGTTGCTCTACATGCACACATTTATAAGAATACAGTAAAAAGATAACTTACCGTGGTTTATAACAGGTGCTGAAAGTGACCTCCTTCTGCTTGCAAACATGCCGCGCATCTCACAAATAAATTACGCGACACTCTCTGCAGTTCGTCGACGGTAATTGAATGAATTACGCGTGTAATTTCATTTTGAAGACTATCAATGCTGCGGGGATTATTTTTGTAGACTTTTTGCTTCAGGTTGCCCCAAAGATAATAATCAGAAATACTGAGATCTGGGGATCTGGGAGGCCACAGTCCTCTACTGACAATTCTGTCTTCAAACACTTCCTGTATTGCGACCATGGATGCAT
>NW_019737101.1:30107-43475 GCF_002891405.2 Cryptotermes secundus
CTTCTTGTCACTCACTGAACCTGTGGCCCGCCACTTTTTCAGAAGCCTGTTTACACACGACTTTGTGGGAACTGGCGAGTCAGGATATTTCTGACGAAACCTACGTGCGAATTTTCTGTAAATGTTTTTCCTTGCAATAGTTTCGACAATAAACACACGCTGTTTAATAGTGAACTTCATTTCCACCGTCTGTCGACAGCTGTAAACATTCCACTCCACTTCCACAGCAAGACAAAGACTGACTGTTTAATGCAACCTCGGGTTCCGATTATGCAACCATCGGCGTAGGAGCACTGCAGTCGCGGGGAGGAGTTGCATCCGTTCTGCAGTGGTATGACTCACGGCAAATTGCAGCCGCGGCGCGCACTTGATTGTACGCACTGTAGAATGTATGCTAAGTATTCAGTAACTTGACCTGGCTGGCTAGGGTCCCTACTCCAAAAGAAAATAAAGTTTGCCCCTTCCAGCTGTTTATGTACCAGGCAGGAAGTTAGTAGAGGGGAATATGTTTCAAGGACAAAAGCGGTTGAAGGCAAGCGATCTCTCCCGGACTTGTTTATGGAGCTATCTGATGTACCTTGTGGAGGAGTAGTGATTAGTGACTCAGACAGTGGAAGTGACAGGGATCAACAAAGAATTGTGGCCACAGATAATAAAAGTGAAAATTGCCTTGTGGCTTATAAATTGTGCCATTTTCAATTCATTTTTGGTTTACAAAAATCTAAACCCTGATTCTAAAGTGATATACAAAGCATTTCTAATGAATGTGGCAAAGGCTTGGGCTACAGACCAGATGGTGGTGGCAGAACCAGAGTCTGACAGACTTAGTGCAACCTAACCCATGAACTCCCACCTCACGCAGGCCTCATGTGGACACCCCTGGGCGACTCTNCTAGGCAATGGCGTGTTTGCGCAGTTCACAAAATAAGGACTATGACTGTCTACATTTGAAAGTGTATAATGCCACTTCAAAAAGGGGAATGTTTCCAGGAATATCACACTTTCAAGCACTTCTAGGAGCATTGGTAAGTGTTCTCCAAAAATTATAGTTCATAAAATTAATTAGGAGATTTTATATTAATTTTTAAAGTGAACAGTGCACAAGTTAGGGTAGTAGGTATAAAAATGCCGGTCCCCAGGGTGATTTAAATATTTAAATTGCCGGTTTGCAAAGTGTTAAAATATGTGTTTCACAAATTCAGAGTGTAATGGTACAAATATTGATCTCCTCTTTCAATATGAAGCCTAAAATACTTTTGAAACCTGCAATTATATAGGATCTCCTTGTCATTTGTCATGTAGGCTCACATTTCTAGCAGCACTGTAAAGAATGGTACCTCTCAGAGCAGTCAACAGGGCATTGCTTACACACTCATGCACTCTTGCTCCATTTTTACAAACTGAGCACACTTTACAAGGTGGGGCTTCTCTTCTCTGTACCTGAGAAATGTCTTAGACAGTGCCCCCTTGTCTTTGCACCCAATCAGAGGTGTGTTACCCTGAGATGGTTTTCCTCAAGTGTTATAATTAGGCAAAACCACATTTTGCAGTAGGTCTAAGATTGCAACAGCCTACCTTAATATGACACATTATATGTATAGTTCTTAATTATATTTTAATTGTGTAACTTATCTCATTTAAAATCTTATATTTTTTATTTAATGTTTTATATTATTATATTAAGGATTATTGTAAAAAATCCAACACTGCACTGAATTATATTGTATGCAATTCAGTACCTTAAGATCACATTAATTGCGTATTTGCCTGATGATGGCTTTCTAAAAATCTGAAACATATAGCAAAATAATGTTAAACATCAACTGTTTTGTTGTATTGTGACGGATTTTAATAAAGAAATTTATATATTCAGCACAGCAGGGTGCATCCATTGAAAACTAAGATTTATTATTCAGTGGCTGACAATTCAGAAAATAACAATTACCAAATGTCTGTTGATGCAAACTTAAAATATAAAGACTAGGTAACTCTGAAACTGATCACAAGTCTACCTTGATGTTACCCACTATGGATGGGCACCATCTATATCATAAGTCTACCTTGTTATTCCAACACAAGGGATGAATATGACCCTCAGAATTGTGGCAGAGCTCAAATATTTTGCAACAACAACAACAACAAATAATCCAAATTGTATGAACCAAGAAATTAAGATCAGATTAAATTTGAGTATTGGTTGCTACAATTCAGCTCAGAGTCATCTGTCTTCCCACTTTAAAAACTTGAATATTAGAATACACAGAATTGTAATTTGACCTGTTTTAAATAGATGCGAAAATTGGGCTCCCCCTTAAACAAATGAAGACAGGTGATGGTGCTTGAGAACAGACTGCTGAGGAGAAATGTTGCAATTACTGGAATAATAAGCCATCCGGTGGGAAAAAATGTAATGGAGTAGATCAAATTAGAATGAACAGTAACCTAAAGAGCCCAACGTCATGCAAGGAAGAGAATATATGACGTGCAGTGGTGTTTATATACTACATACAAGGAAGATCTAAGGAAACATAGTTCTGTGACATGTTGTGCAACGGAGGACACCCACCTCCCCAGTGGTACGTGGCGGTAACGTAGCGCTCGCGTTACTATAGTAATAGGCGAGTCCCCGCCTCGCCACTCTCCCCACGGTGATGTAATGCGCAACGCGCGGTGACGCAACACGGTGACGCGGCACCGCTTCCTACTGTGACGTGGCACGCAACAGGCAACACTGCGGCTATATAAGGGAACTGCACAGCAGCTACGAGCGAGTTGTAAGGTAGCAGCCTGCGAGTCGAGTTGACATATAGCAGCAGTCGCGATAAGAAGAACCGGACATGTGTGTAATTGTGTAATTGGGAGTGTGTGATACAGTGATACATAGCTCCCCTACCGTAAACGTGTAGACTACTGAAGACAGAGTGAACCGATTTGCGCATAGGGTTATAAAGTGTGAAACCCCGCAACAGTGTTATAATTAATTGTAGCCGTTATTTGTAGATTGTTAAATAAACCAATGAACCATCTCTATGGTGTATTTGGTAACGAAACACGTTACAATACTTTTACTGTAAAAACTTGAAAGAAATAATTTTTTATAAATTTTGTACCTCATGACTGAACCATATTTTAAGATCTAACAGTGTAAAGCTAATTTCCTTTTATTGCCATGCCTGTGAGTATGACCCAAAGGGAGCAGAACAAATGAGGTTACACATCTAATTTGATCTGTCGCCCTGAAAATTGTTGTACTGGATGGCTTATGGTGAAAATGTCACATTCTAAGAATATGCTGATGAGAATATTTAGTTTTGCAGGAAAGCAAATAACAGAAGACTGGAGAAAACTACATAATGAGGAGCTTCATAATTTGTACCTTCATGAAGGTCGTGGGTTCAAGTCCTGATGAGGTCATTCGATTTTTTTTCAGTTGACCTAATCCTTCCAGCTGCACTAGGCCCTGGGATTTACTCAGCCTCTAACAGAAATGAGTACCAGAAATTAATTAAATAATTTTCCTGGGGAGTAAAGCGCGGCCGGCGCGTAAGGCTGACAACCTTACCGCCATCTTTGAGCCTATTGTCTAGATAATGTGGGACCCTCAACGTCTCACAACCCTATGGGCCTTCATGGCCTGGTACAGGGATATCTTTACTTTACTTTACATGAAATATTGTAAGAGTGTAATCAAGGAAGACAAGATGAATGGTGCATGTAGGACAGATGAGAGATATAAGAAATGTATATGAAATATTGGTAGGGAAACCAGAAAGGAAGAGCTCATTTGGGCGATTGTAGCATAACTGGGAGGATGATCTTTAAATAGATCATGAAGCAATAGGGTGTGAAGTTGTGGCCTAGGTGGCTGAGGATTGCTTCTAGTGATGGGCTGTTGTGAACATGGTACTGATGTTTCAAGTTCCATAACGTTCATGGAATTTCTTGCCCAGCTGAGAAGTTAACAGCTTCTCAAGGACTCTGGTTTAGAGGATTAGTTAGAAGTGTATTATATTATTTTATGTTTAAAGTCATTTTATAGCTGAGTAATTACAGTACATTCTGTGGTGGAAAATTAACTGATATGTATGAGCAGACGTGATGTGTTTGGTGGGAAGGTTGACAAACAAACCATGTTATATAAACTATAAGCTTTATATACATTGTATAAGATTTGAGGTTTTCACCGCGGTGACTATGAAGAATGCCACCTTCTGGGATGTGGTGCCATGTAGATCTTGTGTTAACCGACATTTCAGAGGAACGTATTGCCTCACCATGGTGACTCAGTCTGCCGCGACCTGGTCACGCTGGTTCCTCACTTGCAGATTTTTCTACCCTGAAGATGGAGGCGATACATTCCTTTGAAACATCGGCCCACATGATCTACATGGTGCCACATCCCAGAAGACTGCATTCTTTATATACATTGTCATTATTCATTAAACCCAGTGTCTGCAGAAGATGTTCAAGATTTAGTACATAATATTTATGGACACTAAGGACAGAGAATGGCATAGAAAGGGAAACTAAGCCACACAACACATGAAGTTTGGCAGGTATCAGTCCAGTGATACTTTGTAGATGTAGGTATGAATGAGTGCAACTGAATACAAGCTCCATTCTACATCCCCACAGATATTGAAGACAGTACTGGAACTCAATCCACGCCCCAGTCAATAGTACACTTTTCAGTATTGCTGTTGCCACTTGTCTATTCTGCCAGTGTTTTCAACTAACAGTATGTTTGAATTTACTTTGCTAACAAATTTCAGTATTCTATCATTACCACCATTGATATGACCAATAATCTTGCTCTTTAATTATTTATATTAAAATGATGATACAGTTACTGTGTTTCTGGACATTATCCAGCATCCTGTTTTTATTTAAAACACATTGTTTGGGAACTGGGTTCTGCGTCTGTCTTCAGGGGGAACCTATGCAATTGGGCCTAGTCAGTACAGCTAGTCCCTATCTCTGGACACGCATATACCACTGTTATAAACTTTAGATCATATTTAAAGTGATGTTGACACATACACTATAGTGGTGAGTGAGCGGCAGGTAGAGGTTTTATTTTATGAATTGCATTTTGTGTTATTCTGAACAGCTACATCTTCTCAGTGCTGCCACACAACAAGCAGGTGATTGCATTAAGCGCAACATACCCAGATGAACTGGACATGTTTCTGAGCCGTTACATGCGTTGCCCAACACATGTGAATCCAGGACCTGAAGGACCAGTTTTATTGGGCATCAGGCAGTTTGTGTCAATTGTACGCCCTCATCTGAACACAATGGTACAAATAAAATACAAAGTACAGGAACTACTGCGCATCCTGTCATTTGTTCCCTTCAAACAGTGCCTCATATTTTCCAATTACCAGTCAAGGTATGTATAATTTGCACATTTCATAGTACAGGAGATTCTTTTGAGCCCCTTCCAAATTGTTGAACCTCTCGGGCAAGAACTGGACATTCCTCCCATTAAGTCATTCTGCAGAACAGGAGATGCTGGAAATGCTGTCCAGTTTCCCAGACCCAGCTTGGAAGCTCAGTGAAGAATTTATATTTATACTATGAATTCTTGGGAAGTAGAGTGAATAATTTCCATCATCCCATTTGTGTTATTTTTTATACGTAACTAACTTACTCCATGGAGCATAGTTGTTCTTGACAAGCTAACAGTTGCTCAGCTATTCAAGAAGTTTCCTGCCTTTAATGGGAACCTGAACATGAATATCCATGTTCACAAGAGCTAACTACTGGTCCCTATCCTGAGCCAGATGAATTCGCTCCACGCCCTTCTTCCTAATTCTGTAAGCTCCATTTTAGTGTTATCTTCAAATCTATGTCTTATGTCGACATAGTGATTTCTTTCCTTCAGGTTTTTGTACCAGCATTCTTTAGGTATTTCTGTTCCCTGCTATGCATCTCATCCTCATTGATTCCATCATCCTAATAATAATTGGCAAGAACAACTTAAAGAAGTTCCTTGTAATGTAATTTTATCCATGCTCCTATTACTTCCCCCTCTTAGGTCCAAATATTTTTCTCAACACACTTTTCTGAAACACCCTAAGTTCATGTTCTTTCCTTAATTTGAGGGATCATGTTTTGTACCTGTACTAAATAACAGGCAAAATTTTTCATTAGATAGCGGACAGGAATACAGAAGATTAAAAAATAAATAGTAGCATTGAGCAAGCTGGCTAAAGTGGTGACACTTCTGACTTGTTTGCAAGGTGCCGGGCTCAGATATCAGCCAATACACTAGCTATTTTGAAAGGTTTTTGTGGTTTTCCTCAGTCCTTCCAAGCAGATGCTGGGACAGTATCTCAAACCCACATACACATTCTAATTCCATTCACTATTCACCACGAGCCATCCCATCATTCTGTGCTGTATAGTCAGAGTTACTGACTGCACGGTTAAATAACATAAAAACAAGAATAAACCTAGCCCTGTAACAGGCTGTGGAGACCCATTGGGTTGTGAGACATTGAGGCTCCCACATTTTCTAGACAGTCGGCTCACTGATGGCAGTGAGATTGTCAGCCTTATGCACCGGCTGGCCGCCCTTTACCCCCAGGAAGATTCCTGGTACACATTTCTGTTAGAGGCTGGGTCAACCCCAGGGCCATAGTGCGGCTACTTCAGCCAGTTTTAACGCCTCATTCTCCTCAATATTAATGTAATAATATGTTGTAAGTAGGTAAAACTATACCTGTAACAGGTCATATTGATGCTCCCACATTTTCTAGACCATCGGCTCACAGATGACAATTATAAACCATAAAGAAATAAATAAATAAAAACTGTTAGGCATACCCCAAATTTAATCTGCTCTGGTATCATGCTGCAGAGTTTCATAACACTTGCGTTATGGTATCTCCATTGGAATTGTGACCAGATATAGTTCCAGTAAGGATTCATATTAGCTCATAGAGCCAGAGCACTCTTGGGTGTTTTGTGACAGCTGTACCTGAAACATACCAGCTTTCAGAGTGGGCAAGAGCCATGGCCTCCAAAATCCCAAGTTTTAATTGTGTGTAACTTCTGATTGTTCTCAGAATACTGTGAGCCATGTAGAGTGAGGGGAGGGCTGCACTCAGGTGTGGAGGCCATCCAGATGTAAAGTGTTAAAATAAGAGTTAGGTGGGTCCCTTGCTGCCACAGCATGGCGCTTCCTCAGGTTGTAGATGGAGGAGACAGCCTCCAGATGTGGAGGGTAGCTGTGAATATATTGAATAAACAGTCATGGACAGCCAATAAGGGGTGGTCCTCCAGCTTGGGGGTTGGGCATGCGGCTAACAACTTGTCACTATAAAAAATGAGCTTTTTATGAAGTGTAGCAAAGGGCCTTAAACCTGGAAAAAGATTAGAATATACAAAACTATAATTTTGCCCGTGGTTCTGTATGGGTTTGAAACTTGGTCTCTGACATAAAGGGAGAAACAGAGACAGGATGTTTGAGAACATGATGCTGAGGAAAATATTTGGATCAAAGAGAGATGAAGTGACAGGAGGATGGAGAACACTGCATAATGAGGAGCTTAATAACTTGTAGTCTTCACCAAGTATAATTAGAATGATGAAGACAAGGAGGATGAGATGGGCAGAGCATGTAGCACGAATGAGAGTGAAGTGGGATGCATATAGGATATTGGTGGGAGAGCCAGAAAGGAAGAGCCCACTAGTAAGACCAAGACATAGGTGGGTGGATAATATTAAAATGTACTGTAGACAGATAGGATGGGGTAGTAGGGACTGGATTGATTTGACTCAGGGCAGGGATCAGTGGACAACCCTTGTGAACACAGTAATGAACCTTCTGATTCTGTAAAATGCTGGAAGTTTTTGAGTAGCTGCGTGACTGACGGCTTCTCAAGAAGGGTTCAGTACCATGAAGTTAGTTAGATGTATACTTCACTTCATAACACACTTTTTTATAAATAGAGTATTTCCTATTGTCCTGTTGTAATTGCGAATGTGTCAGTTTATTATGGCAGATCCTGTATTTGTAGACCTATAACAATAGTAAAGAGTTTTAATTTATTTAATTCCAGAGCTGAAAGCATCTGCAATCAGTTGAAAACATTGGGATGGGCCGCAATATGGTTGACAGGAGGACAAGACCAGCACCGTCGTCTTGAAGCTGTTGCAAGCCTCCGTGAGTTTCGTTGCCGGGTACTTTTATCAACAGACCTTACAGCAAGAGGAATTGATGCAGAGAATGTAAACCTAGTAATCAACCTTGACATACCTCATAGTGGTGCAACTTACTTGCATCGCATAGGAAGGGCTGGACGATACGGTTCTCATGGCATCACAATATCGCTGGTAGCTGATGGTAAGGAGCTAGCTCAGTTCAGAAGAATGCTAGGAACAATTGGTGAATCAGTGAGCATTGCTAAAGTACCAAGTGATGGAACATCAACAGATCTGTGGCACTGTGACATATCAAGCCTTGAAGAAGTCCAGGGTATTGCTCCAGGAGATGGTGCAGAAGCCTGTGAAGGTGTTAATTTAGATACATCTGATAGTAAGCATAGTCAAAGAGGTGCAGTTAGGAAGAAAGTTGGAAAACGTGTGAATGGGCTAAGTAAGGACAGGAAACTGCAGAATGAAGAGACACTGCGTAGAGAAATGAATGGAAGTTGGAACCTGTATCATGAATCTGTAGGGGAAAGCAATTGTGTCACAGATTTGGTGAAAGAAGTGGGCGAGATGTCCCTACTGGCTGAAGAAGAGAAAGCTGAAGTCCAAAAGGTTGAAGAAGAAGCACTGTGTGGCTTGGATGGAGCATTGACACAAGAAACTCGGGTTGACTTGCGACTAGACACATATGAAGACTTGTTACATCTGTTAGAAAACTTTACTGATGAAACAGACGCACAAGATATACACTGTTTAAGAGAAAGGGTTACTGATATTTCACGTGAAAGTGAAGTATCTAGAGTTTTGTGTGATATGATACAGGGTGATATTTGTAAGATGACTAACAAATTGAAAGAAGAAATCAAGGATTGGAATGTTGAAGATCTGTTAAAGCACTTAGTTAAAGGTCATCCATGGCCAGTAGTTGAGGCTGAAGCTTCAAGATCACCTGCAAACAAAGGAACAGAAACAGATTGTCATTACGTGGCGTCTTACAGAGCTTCAGAAGCTGGAGAAGAGACGGTTTCTTCAAGGAGGACTTTTGGTCATCCTTCCATAAACAGTCCTAGCAACTCAAGCCATAATCACTGTGCAAATGTGCATGATGATGTGTGTGAGGGCACTGTAGCTTTAGAACGCAATTCTCCTGAAACAGAAGTGTCTCTATCATGTTCTGAGAAATCAGATCTTGAAATTGATGTATCAAGAGGTTCAAGCCCAGAATTCTGGATGAAAAACAATCAGAATTCACAGTGGAATTACAGTAATGTACACAGGTCTACAGACTATTACAGTTATCCATGGTTACATTCTTACAGTGATTATTACAACTGGAGATACAACTGTGAGGAAGAATATTGTGGTGTTGATTTGTGTGAATATAGACACAACGTGGAAAGTAGTTATTACAACATGTGGAGAATGCATTTGCAGCAAGTAAGGCAGTATATTCAATGGACAGAATATTGGAAACACATGTTCAGTAAATATTAAACCAATAGTTTTGTAAACCTCTGCTCAGGAGGATTAAAATTGAAGAAAACCATGATTTCTGTATCAAATAAATTGAATTTATATTGAGAGCTAAGTTATTTGTTACGAGGGGAAGTCAATGATTGTCCGCAATGCAGTTGTATTTGTATTTCTGTTGGCAGCACTGTCGTTTTGCACAGCATAACCATACGTGGTTTCCTTGTCATTATTTCTGCGCAGGTTTGATGTTGCTAGGTCAGTTCCATCATCGCTGCCTTGCCGTTAATCATGGCTGCTCCGCTTTCTGTTTGCACCAAAGAAGAGCAACGTTCAGTGATCCGGGTTTTTTGGTCGGAAGGTGTATCAGGGGCCGCAATCCATTGAAGGCTTTCAGCACAATACGGGAACAGTGTTTTGCCGCAAAAGAGTGTCTACGAATGGATTGAAAAATTCAAAAATGGTCGCACAAGTGTTATGCATGAGGAAGGAGCCGGACGACCATCCACGGCCACAAATGAGGACAACATTGAGCGTGCACGTGACATGGTTCTGTTAGACAGACAAGTGACTATTGATGAAGTGGCAAATCGTCTGCAAATTAGTCATGGTTCTGCCTACGAAATCATCCACAACAGACTTGGGTTTCATAAAGTCTGTGCAAGATGGGTCCCAAAACAACTCACAGTGTTGCATAAACAAACGCATTTGGATGTCTGCCAACAACATTTGGATCGCTATGGTAATGAATGTGACGTCTTCTTAGACAGAATCATCACTGGTGACGAAACATGGATCCATCATTGCGAGCCAGAGAGTAAACGGCAGAGTATGGAATGGAAACATCCACAATCGCCCAGTAAGAAAAAGCTCAAAAGCCAACCATCCGCAGGAAAACTGATGCTTACAGTTTTTTGGGACTCGCAAGGCCCAGTACTGGAACATTATCAGGAGAGGGGCACAAAAATAAACAGTGCTCGTTACAGTGAGATGCTTACTGACAGGCTAAAGCCTGCAATTCGAAGCAAACGCCGAGGACTACTGTCGAAAGGTCTTGTGTTGTTGCAGGACAGTGCCCGTCCACATGCTGCTGCCCACACTGCTGAAACCCTCCAGAAACTCAAGTTTGATGTAATGGCTCATCCTCTGTATAGTCCTGATCTCGCCCCTTCTGACTACCACTTGTTTGGTCCACTCAAAGAGGCATTAAGGGGCCTTCGATTCACCTCAGACCAAGAAGTGAAGGAAGCAGTGCATGCGCGGCTCGCTGCTCAGCCGAAAACCTTCTTTTCTGAGGGCATCAGGAAGCTTGTGCAACGATGGACCAAGTGCGTTGAAAAGCAAGGGGACTATGTTGAAAAATGATGTTAATGTAAGTTTTCTATTTGTAGTGAAATAAAATTTATAGCTACATTGCGGATAATTATTGACTTACCTACGTAAATAGCACATAGGTTATATTCTTTTCTAATTAAATCTTTCCACTCCACCTCCCCAAATAAGATACCCTGACATTTTGATAATATCATTGCTTAGTCTACAGTTACAAGAGTTTGTCATGCTTCCAATTACCTGGATTGTTGAAGGAAAAAGGAGCATGGGTAAGCCAAACATGTCTAATTTGTTCATCTGACATGTTTTATCATAAATAATTCATACCATTGTTACCTTTTTGTCTTCTTGTCTGCTGTCCAAAAACAAAAATTAAAATATATGAAACTATAATTTTGCATGTGGTTCCTGTATGGGTGTGAAATGTGGTCTCTGGCAGTAAGGGAGGAACATAGAGTGAGTGTGCTTGAGAACAGGGTGTTGAGAATATTTGGACTGAAGGGAGATGAAGTGACAGGAGGTTGGAGAAAACTACATAATGAGGAGCTTCATAACTTGTACTCTTCTCGAAGTATAATTAGAATGATCAAGTCAAGGAGGATGAGATGAGCAGGGCATGTAGGACGAATGGGGAAGAAATGGAATGCGTATAGGATATTGGTGGGAAAGCCAGAAGGAAAGAGACCACTGGGAAGACCGAGCCATAGGTGGGTGAACAATATGAGAATGGATCTTGGAGAGAGAAGGTGGGATGGTATGGATTGGATTGATCTTACTCAGGACAGGGACAAGTGGAGGGCTCTTGTGAACAAGAAAATTAACCTTTGGGTTCCATAAAATGCTGGGAAGTTCTTGAGTATTTGCACAATTGGCAGCTTCTCAAGAAGGGCTCAGTTCCATGAGTGAGTGATTTAATATGTAGTTATCTACAATTGCTGTGTAAGTTAATACAACAGGATGCACTCCTTGAATATTAGAAAAGAAAATATTTGGGTGTCAACAGTTGAAACATCTGATGTAAGTGAAGAGAAATGTGCAAATGTCATTGTGGTTTTGGAGAAGGTCAGACATTGCCAGAGAAATTTGTTTTATCACACCAGGAAATATATGCATTTAATCAAAGCTATCGTGTGTTTTAAATGAAGCTATTTAAGCACTGTTGCCAGATGGTGTGAAATTTTGCAGCATGTTGTTGCTAGCTACAAGTGTCCTAAAGTACACGAAAAAACCAGCTGAAGGACTCCATGAGTTGCCCGAAGCTGATACGTGTAGTGTGAGTAGTGGATGTTTTGCTCAGGGTGGGTGAAAGAATTCATGTTCTAAATCCAAACATAGACAAGTTAGTTAATGGGAATAATATCTTTATGAAATCATCATCTAGAACAGCAATTTATAAGCAAAGTTTCCAACACACTAACTACAGCAATTACATGTTGAGAACTTGGTTGTGTGCAGGAAACTTAGAGTTGTTTTGTTCTGCGATAACTTAACCTCACATGAATGATACTTGCTCCATTGCATTACTACAAGAAACGTTTAATGACTCAAATGGATTGAATGTGTTAGGAACATACGTGGCCTACACTCATTCAAATTTTAATTTTCTATCACGTTCTGTAACAACATTAGGTTATAAATTTGTTGGCAGAAACAACAAAATAAATCAATGGCATTAGAAATAAACAACAAAATCAATGGCATGGAAGATGTTTAAGTAAAACAAAAATTCTGCTTATGTTTTTGTAGGAAGAGTTTGGAACCAGGTGTGAAATTGTATTGTATTGTATTGTATTTATTTGCACACTCCAACACATCCTTACATGGCCGAAGCCCTTGGATACAGAACCGGTCTCACAACAAGACTGCTAAGTAGCAGGTAGTCACTAGATAATATATATATACAACAATATTAACATGATATTAACTTAATACCCTTATATGTAGTACAATATAATTACATTATAATTTAAATATAAATAAATAACCTAAACACTCAATAACAATCCTAGTTAAAATATTCATCCAAAGTATAATAAGATTTACAATGTAAAAAGGCATGTAAAGCCACTCTAAATTGCTTAATATCACAGACCAATTCTTTAATCTTCAATGGAAGATGGTTAAAAAGTTTAATGCCAGAATAATAAGGACCTTTCTGGTAAATTGTTAAATTTGCCTGAGGACAATAGAGATCAAAATTACGCCTCATTTTCAGGCCATGAATTTGCGTTGACTTATGATACAAGCCCATATTATTCACAACAAACATCAATAATGAGAAAATATATTGCGACTGCAACGGCAATATTCCCCATTCCCTAAATGCCTCTCTACAAGAGTCTCTAGGTCTCAACCCACTCATGACTCTAATTATACTCTTTTGAATTCTAAAAATATGCACACTAA
>NW_019737101.1:45772-74555 GCF_002891405.2 Cryptotermes secundus
ATAACAATCCCCAAAAATTTCATGTTTATATCATTTAAAATCCCATTATTACAATATCGAATAGAAGTTACATTATTCGTTCTAGGCTTTGTCTCAAATTGAACATGTTTAGTTTTATTAAAATTTAAGGTCAACCTGTTTGTACTAAACCACTCATTAAGACAAGTGAAAGAGGTATTAACATCTTTACTATACTGGCTATTATTCCAACTGCTAATGACTAAGCTTGTATCATCTGCATACAATACTGATTTAACTGAATCATTGAAAATTGTGGGGAGATCATTTATATTAATGTATTAATTTCATTCTGAAAGCCTGAGAGACTTGAGTGTTAGTGATGTCTTGTTATAAGTATGCCGGACTGATAAGATATGATATGTACACATACATTTTCTCAGTACAGCTCACCCATGATGACTAAGTTACAATACACAACTCAAGTTGAATTCTGTTGTTCCTGCAATAGTTTCTGTATGAGATGCTGACGATTTTGGGTGAATACATTATAGAATAATGGGTAAAGGTAAACTTGTAGCTGTGCTTAATTAATTAAACATTATGGCATGAAGATGTGTGAGGGACTTGAGGTATAGCTCCACCATTCTTTACCTTGGACCTAGATGGAGGAGAGCGCCGAGTTGAAATATAATTTCTTTGGGGAAAAAATTTTGGTCTTTTAAGTCGCTTAAGAAATAAACTCCTTTCAATTTTCAGCGCCAAAAAAAAACTGTGTTCCCTTAAAATAACTAGGAGATATTCCCTCCTTTATTTTGAGTGCTGCTGGACTATTTGTAGTACTTGTCTTTGTCAACAGATGAGACTAGTAGTTGCGTCTACTCAACAGCACACTCTGGTGTGAAATATTTGATCCAGAGAGTGCTTCCTGTGGTGGTGCGTGTGCAGTTGTGTGGTTGTTTTCGTGTCTTACAATTTTATAAGTCGTCGTTTAATGCGTTTGTATTACAACAAATTTCCGTACGGATTTTATTCGTGTGTTTAGTTTTCGTTCCTTGTTTTTCGTGTTTATAATAATTCGTTCCGACTAGTGTATTGATCACGTGCGCGATGACGGCGGTGGCAGGAACGTCTTCCGAAATTGCGGTTCCACTAAAGAAATTCAAAGAACTTCCCATATTTGTTGCAGAAAATCATAATGAGGTATTCACCCATTTAAAATTTAATTATAGGTTACTTATATATAAGTATCTATATAAGACCCATTTAGGTTACTGGATATTTTCAGTTCTCTTTTCTCGTATGCTTGGAGACCACGTGGTTGATATTGACATTCAAATTGGTACGAAAACGTACGTAAAGAAAGTGACACTTGTTGTAGAAACGTCTGTTATAGGTTATGAATACTGTGGTACATACGCAGCTCAGTTCAGTTTAATTTTACATATATGTAAACAGTACTTCATCTTTTATATATAATATATCTTAGGCGAAATTGTTATTCATATCCCGTGTGGAGGTGGGGTCGAATATCTCCACCGTAAACCCGCGCGATCCTGCGAGTGGTAGGAGGCGACGAAAAGGGAACCCAGTGCCTGGAAGTATACCTGGGTCACCCTGTTCCCGGGGGATATAACTACAGTGACATGGCCCTCCTGGTGGGGGGAGTATCGAATCTGAGACAGTAAAATGTGGTCGTGAGTCCCACGGGACTCGGACTTAAGAATGACTGCGCTGGCGAGGACCAGAAGCAATTGTAAACGACAGACCCATCCTCTCGTCAGAGAGGATGTTACATGAGGACTACGAGATAAAAAATATTGGTCGTGACTCTCAGAGGGCTTGATGCCAAGACGAACGGATTGGCGGTAAACAGCCAGTCGTAAAGTAACACACGCACACACACTCTCTCTCTATGTTATTCATACGACATACGAGTCTAACGTAACTGCACGGTGAGCAGAATAAGAATTTTAGCTTCACTTTGGTACATAAAGAATGAAAGAAAGATACATCAGCCAGAACTTAATGTCTGTATAGGTAATGTTTATTAACAAATTTGGATACAGTTTTTATACTGACGTGTCGCAAACAGTATACAGAATGGATGAACTGTATCATATTAATTGTGTTTTGACAGTTATTACGTTGTGGTGAACAAATATGTACCATTGTTCATTCATGGAGCTGAGCCCTTCTTGAGAAGCCACTAATTGTGCAGCCACTCAGGATCTTCCCAGAATTTTATGGAACCCGAAGGTTCATTACCGTGTTCACAAAAGCCCTCCACTGGTCCTTATCCAGAGCCAGATCAATCCAATCCATACCATCCCATCCTATCTCTAAGCTCCATTTTAATATTGTCTACCCACCTATGCCTTGGTCTTCCCAGTGGTTCTTTCCTTCTGGCTTTTCCACCAATATCCTTTATGCATTCCTCTTCTCTCCCATTCATGCTACATGCCCTGCCCACCTCATCCTCCTTGACTTGATCATTCTAATTATACTTGCAGACGAGCACAAGTTATGAAGCTTCTCATTATGCAGTTTTCTCCAACCTCCTGTCACTTCATCTCTCTTCAGTCCAAATATTCTCCTCAACACCCTGTTCTCAGACACCCTCAGTCTATGTTCCTGCCTTAACATCAGAGACAAATTTTCACACCAATACAGAACCACACGCAAAATTATAGTTTTGCATATTCTAATGTACATGTTTTTATACAGCAGACAAGAAGACAAAAGGTTCTGGACTGAATGGTAGCAAGCATTACCCGGGTTTAATCTCCTCTTAATTTCCACCTGAATCAGTTTCGATTTGTTATAGTTGTTCCCCAATGTCTGAACTGTGCCACATTTTCAAAACATGCGTTACCTATCTTTATGTCATGATTTTGCCCTGCATTTTGGTGATGAGACAGCAACATATACTTAGTTTTCTCTGCGTTTACTTCTAGATCAACTTGCCTACAAGCATCAATTAAAGTTTCTGTGTTTTCCTTTATGGTGTCTATGTTATCACCCAGTTGATTCACATCAGCATAGACCAACAGCTGATGTGTCCTGTTTAATTTCAGCCCCACCTGGTTTTCCTGGACCTTTCTAATGGCTTATTCTAAAGCAAAGTTGAAAAGGAGTGGTGATAAAGAATCTCCATTCTCGATAGGAAATTCATCAGACAAATGTTTACCTACATGGACTTTACTACACACTTCGTTTAAACACATTTTAATCAGCCTAACTAGTTTCATGGGTACCCCAAACTCTATCAGAATATTGTAGAATACTTCCCTCTAAACTGAATCATAGGATTTCTTGAAGTCTATGAATAGCTGATGTACTGTCCCATTGTACTCCAAATGTGTACCATTGAAACTGAAAATAAGCCTCTGAAATATTATTAGATGTCTCCCAACATTTTCGTCTCTTAGTAATAATATTTTCTACTGTATTATATTACGTGAATATTTTTCTTTGCCATCAGGCATAGTGTAGTCCTTGTTAATTAAGCACAAGAGCAACTTTACCTTACAATAAGAGAGTGGGAGATTTGGACCTCTCCGCTGTAACTTACATTAGTGTTCTTTAAGTCATCCATACCCAGAACGAACAGCTGAAAAAATGCAGATGAGCACAGACCTCCAAATTACAGCTGCATTTCTTCACAATCTCTATACTGTGACAGCGGTTTATTATGACTGAAGAGCCAGGTGGTGTCGTGGTAGAGGAATTAGAAGTGGAGTAGTAGCATTCTGTGGCAAGCTGTGTGCACTTTGCAGATATTCATGCTTTACCAGTTTTATAAAACTGAACAAAGTTGTGTCTTCTGAACACTGTCATTAAAGCCCGGTTTATAGACTTCTATGTTGCTGAGTTACACATAATGCTCTGTATAGTCTTATTCCTCTATTATTTATGGGTGAAACATTAAAATCCTTTTTCCAACATCCCCTTGGTCACTTCCAGACAGATGTAACTGTCTTCACTGGGTACTTTCGTCTGTTATGATAATTAAAGCACACAGATTTCAAAAGAGTTTATAGTTAGTGTTCTGTGAATTCCTCTGAAGTTCAGCGACTGTGAAACGAACTAAAGGTTTTAGTTAAAGAGCAATGTGAATATCATTTTTGTATAAATTTTATGAGTGAAGAAAATGTTTGTGTGTTTTAGGAAATCTCATAAAAGATTAATTAGCAATTATAGAAAAGGATGAGGTCTTTTAATGTGAATGTAGATGTACAAGAAGTTAAATAATATAATATTCTAATGTTATATTTTAGCGTCCTGTTGCACTGATTTTCATCCATTATATGTATACAGTGGCCGTCTTGTAGTGCACTCAATTTCACCTGTCACTTCACAACATGTTTTGGCAACATAGTGCCATCATCAGGTGTCCCAATTACGTCAATCTATTGCATTGCCTGCCCTCATATATTTTCACAACACCATTTAAAAAGTATTTAAAAAGTCCGTATTTGTCAATTATGATAAATTTACACTCGCTAAAACTTGTTAAGATAATTCATCTTATTTGTCTTAATTAAAACTTGCATGTGGTTCGTTCACTACGGGGTCGTTTTTCTTATTTTTTGTGTAAACCGCGTCTTGTGATGTGTGTTCCCTTCATAGCTGCGAGTGTTGTAATCATGTTGTGATGTGACAGGTGAAATTGAGTGCACTACAAGACGGCCACTGTATACATATAATGGATCTAATATTCTAATTTTGAAGAAAAGGATACTTTAAGGAGATTTGCACAGTTCAAAATTTACATGAAATTTGATGGCATGTAAATATGTTGTAATTTAGGTGATTAAAATTCATGAAAAGTTAGAGTTCTGGGACACTCAGGTGGCTTACTTTTTTCAGCTGTGCCAAGGAAGTGATGTTGACACTTGATACTGCTGTGTAAATACATTAATATGTAAAATGTTGATAGTCCGTTTTACCCTAGGGTTGAATTAATGTTAAGAAAATGAACACTTTGGACTTTTTTTTCTTCTTTTGTTGAGGTTAACATTTCTTAACTCATGTTAAACTTATACTTTTAATTTCCTTAGTATGTAAGTGGGAGACATGAATTGAACATTTACAGTTTTACATTGATATACATGTGTGGCCCTTAAAGACCGCCTTATCTAGCAACATGGCCTATTAGCTAAATTACTTACCCACCCCTGCTTTAGAAACAAATGTTTTCATTTTACTAACAGAGATTTCCATATAGTACTGCCTTATTATTAAATTAAGTAAATAAAGTTTCTTTGTCAACCATCTTATCTTTACAAGGTCATTATTGTGCTGCACTATTTTCATTTTAGACAATCTTATTTCATAGTGCATTACATTTCATTTCTCTGTATGCTTTGTTTAGAATGTTACATACTATATTTTGCTATGTTAGATGTGTGGCTGGGGAGAGAACCTCAGGCAGTTACCTGTTAGATAGGACAGTGCCTGAATTGCGGATGTAGTGATGGGGGAAAAGTGGCAGAGCCTGCTACAGTAACGGAGATCTTAGCTCTCCTGTATGTAGCCTCCCATTATAGAAGTGTAAATGAGCGCACCCATGAGTGAATGCTGCCTTCTTAGTTCCAGAATCCTTTTATTTTAGCACAATTAATTACTGTGTGAGGGACACAAAGTAGAGTAGTTAGTTGAGGCACTATGCTACAAGCTGGAAGGTCATGATGTTATATTTTAGCGTCCTGTTGCACTGATTTTCATCCATTATATGTATACAGTGGCCGTCTTGTAGTGCACACAATTTCACCTGTCACTTCACAACATGTTTCGGCAACACAGTGCCATCATCAGGTGTCCCAACTACGTCAATCTATTGCATTGCCTGCCTTCATATGTTTTCACCAACCATTTAAAAAATATTTAAAAAGTCTGTGTTTGTCAACTTTGATAAATTTACACTCGCTAAAACTTAGCTGTGACAACAGTCGCAGCTAAGAAGGGAACACACATCACAAGACGCGGTTTACACAGAAAATAAGAAAAACAACCCCGTAGTGAACGAACCACATACAAGTTTTAATTAAGACAAATAACAAGTTTTAGCGAGTGTAAATTTATCAAAGTTGACAAACACGGACTTTTTAAATATTTTTTAAATGGTTGGTGAAAACATATGAAGGCAGGCAATGCAATAGATTGACGTAGTTGGGACACCTGATGATGGCACTGTGTTGCCGAAACATGTTGTGAAGTGACAGGTGAAATTGTGTGCACTACAATATGGCCACTGTATACATATAATGGATGGAAGGTCATGGTTTCGATTCCCACTGAAGTTTTGTAAATTTTCATTTGACCTAATCCTTCCAGCCACAGTATGGCCTCTGGGTTGACTCAGCCCATAACAAATGAGTACCAGGAATCTGCCTGGGGGTAAAGGGTGGCCAGTGTATAAGGCCGACAGGCTCATTGCCATCTGTGAGCTGATTGTCTAGAAAATATGGGAGCCTTGACATCTCACAATCCTATGGACCTCTGCAGCCTGTTACAGGAATAGTTTTATTTGTTTTATTTGCTGTGTGAACCTACTTTGCAGTGTTTGTGTTGTAATGTGTGTTAGTTGTTCCTTCATGCTTATCTGGTGCCCTGAGTCCTTTGGATCAAGTTTCTGCTTTGTTCTCAAAAACCATTTCCACCCTAGTGTTTTGCTGATGAGAATGCTTGTCAGAAGTGCAGTAATCCAGTATTGAAAGTCTTCAGTGAGTGTACTTAGCCATGAAAACTGAACATGAAATCTGTAATACATATAGGATAAATTATTTTTGCGAAGTTAACCAAACAAAATAGCTTAGCCACAAAAACTGAACATCAAATCCTTAATACATCTAGGGGAAATTATTTTTGCAAGTTCCCAAACCAAAATAAAGTTGTCATCTAATATTTTCATTGGCAGAAGACAATCATGTGGAACATTTACTTGCATTTTGACAGGCCATTGTCTCAGACCGTTAAAGTTCACTAGATCTGAACCAGTCTCTTTATTTAAAACTTAATGTCATTGTCCTTCGCTTTCTTATTTTGTGAATATTTATTTTTAATTAACAGATTATGTCAGATTTTGAATCTTTTTCATCTGTGCTCTTCAGGAACTGAAAGTTTAGCTCTGTGAACTGTCACTGTGATGAGAGTGTTTCTGCAAGCCATGCTCGAGGCACCAGGCAAGTCAGACGTGAAAAAGCAGTAACTGGTCCTCTAAGCTGGGTCTTTGAAGAAAGCTAGTATCCAGCCCATTTCAAACATTATTTACTCATATTATGGCCACGCCATAGCTCAAGCGGTTAGTCGCTGGCTTCCCACCGTGGTGGCCCGGGTTCGATTCCGGGTCTGGTCAAGTGGGATTTGTGGACAAAGTGGTGGTGGGTCAGGTTTTCTCCAAGTACTTCAGTTTCCCCTGCCAACCTTCATTTCACCAGTTGCTCCAAAATCACCCTCCCCTATCATCTGGGGCTGGTACAATAGGCCAGAGGTGGCCGCAGTACAAGGGACTTAGGCACGCCCCACTAGCAATAAAAAAATTCTCATATTATGCTAAGAAATGTTCTTGTTTCTCGTAGGTGCTACCATTCATTTACCGATGCATGGGATCGAAACATCTTCCCTTGGAAGGAAATACCATAATACACCTCGACTCACATCCTGACATGCTTATTCCAAAAGGCATGCCGGCCGACACTGTCTGGGACAAGCACGAACTGTTCAGGTCTGTATGCTTTCTTGTTAGCATTGGATTTGCCACACAGATGCACTTACCAAAGTGTATATGTTGTATGTTGTAATTGTGACTGTATGTGAGATACTTACCTTGAATGGTAATGCTGCAGTCATTTGGGACCAGATGTCATTGTTGTAAGGTTGTAACTGCTGTGAGGTTTGGGGTTCTCACATCAGAGGCAATGAAGATAACTTTCTTCTAGGATGTGACGCCGTGTAGTTTGGCAGATACGTTTTTGAGGAACTCATGGGCTTCATCTTCATGGTAGAATTATGACCTGTATGGGAAAAATAGTCTGTGATATATAGGGAAGGGAGGAAAGGGACTGGTGCTAAGAGTGAATTAATTTGAGTGGGAACCTGTGACCCTAAGGAGAGATGGTCTTTCTGATAAGAAGAGGGGTGAAAGTTAAAATCTAAAGAAAGTGAAGAAAGTAAAGACCCAAAATAAAATTAAATAACCTTACATTAAATTGAGGTAAAGTCAACTAATAAAATAAGTATAAAATAAAAAGTGAAAGGGGTGGACTGGAAAGCAGGTGTGGAGACAAAATAAATCTGAAATTAAAACAGGTAAAAATAAATAACATAAGATAGAATGAGGATCAAAATAAAAAAAAATGTAAAATAATATGAAAGTAAAGTTGAAAAAAGACTGTAGTGGAAAGACATGGAGAAAAACTGTGTAGGTAGAAGGGAAGCCATAAAAGGAATATTTCCAGAGGGTCAGGTTATAGAACCTCATCAATTCATTAATGGCTCTACAGCACTTTGTTGGACCCTGGACCCTTTTTAAGTTTTGTAATCCTATACACTGTTGGTAGGACTCCTTGGACAGGGGATCAGCCTGTCAGAAGGCTTCTACCTGCACACAGGACAGCACAAACACAGAATACATGTATACAGACATCCATGCCTTGAGAGGGATTTGATCCCAGAACCCCAGTGCTCGACCAGGAGAGGACAGTTCTTGCCTTACATCATGCAGCCACTGTGATCCTGCATAGAAACCTCAAGTTACAGCTTATTCTTACACAAGGGGGTACCTGTGTTCCTTTGGGGACTAAATGATCAGTTTCTGTGACTTACTCAGGCAAAGATCATCTTCCCTGGACTGTTGTTCTGTACAGACTGCCACAGCAAAGAAGATTATCAAGACCAGCTCTAGACAGACCACCATGCAGCTCACAAGATTACGGCCTTAACACACATGTCCAAGACTCTTAACAGTAGGGGGTATACTAGTACTATCAAGACTTGAAATAAACCATGATACAGCATGCAACACACACGTCACAATGCAAAAGAGAATGATCAGATCCATATCTATCCCCTCATGTTCATATATCCCTATTCTATCCAATATCTCTTTCTTTCTCACTGCATTTTAACTAATCCAGACAGCGTGTTGTAGTGTAAACATTGGCCAATGTGCATATTTGTAGGAAGCAGTAATGAATGTATGAATTGCCTGAAGATGGCCTGTATGGCCAAAACGTATACCTATAATGCATAAATATATACTGTAGTTGTGTAGATGGAACTGCCCCAGCTTGTGTTATTGATGGAGCTCTTCTCTGTCACCTTCTTGATGATGTGATTATATGTCAGGATTTCGTGAATAGGGAGCTGGTTTCTGGAGCTGGCCGCACTGTTCCAGGTGAGTGCTGTGTTGCTGTACCACAGCCGACTATCCAGATGATAAGAGATTCTGCTTCACCCTGGTGTCAGTGGAATGGCGGGTCTGTCCACTGTAGTTCTGACCGCACTCGCAGGCAATGCTGTATATGTCCAGTGTCTTCAGTCCCAGGTCATCCCCCACAAGCCGAAGTAGATTAGAAATCTTCCTCAGTGGGAGGCCAGTACACTTCATGTTGAGGCCAGACATCACCCTGCTAGGGCAGAAGGTTGACTGAGGCAGGATCCTCTCTCATTTGGATTGACAACCTGGCTAATCTGTCAGTCGCTGTAGCTGTTGCTGAGACAGCAGTGGTGGTCAGAGTTTAGATAGAGAGAGTGGTGTGTTGGGTTTCTGCAGCTCTGCAAGACCCAGCAAGCAATCAGATCTATTGTGCTTGTCAGTTTCAAGGAAGAGAAGATGGCCATCTGTTTACATCTCCATGGTGAACTTGATGTTCCTGTGAATACTACTAAAGTTGTGCAAGAAACCCTGCAGCCTCTGTGGTTCATGGGGCCAGATAATGAAGGTATATCCACATAACATAATTACCAGATGTCTTATGGGCAGCCCTGTCAAGTGCAGTCCCCTCAGAGCTCCCCATGAAGAAGCTGGCAATCACAGGAGAAGGGGGCAGAGACACCCTACCTGTTCCAAAGTGGGGGTCCCTGGAAGCAGTGGTGCTCTGTGAGTTACTGTGCTGAGGCTTCCATAGCCCTCAGGGATACATACCGACCTTCCATTGTATCTAGAGCCTTCTTCCCACATGTGGGGCTCTGTGGACAGTGACATTATATTTCCATAGCTACTGTAGTGGTCGCTGAAGATTTTGAGCAACTGTCTAGCTTCACTGGAATGAGGTGAGACATATCCAGGCACCTCACTGAGGAGGTCTCGGCGTCTTCTTTTCCCTGTATTCAAGGGCTTAGCTGGTGGGTCTCCTGCTACCATAAGGCCTTTGGATAAAATGTCTCAGCACTGGCCTTACCAGGAAACAGTGTAGACTGGTAGCAGGGTTGCTGCCTGGCCTTGTGTGTGTTGAGGTGGTGCCTACATGTCATGGACCTCTTGGGAAGTGCCATATGCAGGAAATATATGCAAGATATATGTCTAGCTCTGGCCAGACATAGAACAGATCTTCAGCTCTGCAGCATTATAGCTGATAGATATAAAGAGGACCTTGGTTAAAATGGTTCTGGCCCTAGCATTACAGTTAGGGCTCTTTGAAGGGCCATAACAAGGTCATGGTTGCGTAGTGGCTCCAGCAGTGGTCTGAATGCTTGGATCAACTGTAAGTTGGCCATCCATCCATCCATTCATCCATCCACACCCCTTCCTTCACCCACTTCAATACCTGATGTGTTATCACAACAGATAGTGGTGAACCCAATGTCACTTCATCAGTGTGTCTGTAGAACTTAAGAGGGAAGAAGTCAAGGCATGGTGAAAGTCTCATGACATCTTCATCAAGGGGTCGACTTCGGAGGTAGAAAATCTCTGCAGTCGACACCATGCTGAAGAGTGAGATGACATCAAAGCCAGCAATGATGTGCTGAGGTCCAGCCTGCACAGCCTGCAGAATGTTGGTTACTTCTGTTGAGTTCTTGCAGGATGCAGAGAGTTTCCCAGTACCATCCCAAGAAATATCTGGAGGATCACATACATATTAGTAATGGGAAAGTGAGTCATAGAAATCTGAAAACTTGCATTAATATACATGTATTTGAACACAAATTATCTATTGTGGTTTGGCAATTTCATGGCAGTGGCTCTTTGACTTACTCTTCGGCCCTATGTAGATTGATCTGTGACATGTTGCACCTTCTCCAAACTACATGGCCCTGCATTCCAAAATACCGTACTCTGTAGATATTATTATTTCTGTAAAGGTAAAAGGTAAAAAAGGTTGAGTTATCCCTGTGCTTAGCTAATTAAGCACTATGCCATGAAGAGGTATAGGGGAGTGGATGATTAGATCCACATTTTCTTGACCTCAGCTCTGGTTGGAGTGGTCAGCTTCACACCACGGCTGCTTTACCCCTGAGGAAAGAGCCTCCAGTACATACTGTATAGGAGGCCGGGTGGGCCCAGAGCCGATCTGGGCGACATTGAGAAGAGAATTTGTGTTCCTACTGTGACTCAGACTTCGACCCTTCAGTTGTCCAGCCTGTAGCCAGCTGCTACACCTTGAGCTATCCTGGTTCCCCATCTCTGTAACGGGCTCTGTATGGCCATGGGTTTGTGAGACGTTGAGGCTCCTACATTTTCTAGACAATCAGCTCACAGATGGCAGTGAGGTTATCCAGCCTTACACGCCGACTGTCCTTTACCCCCAGGAAGATTCCTGGTACTCATTTCTGTTAGAGGCTGAGTCGATCCCAGAGCCATAGTGCGGCTGGAAGTTCCAACCCTCGTATAATCGACTGTATGAAAATTTCCTGCCTCGCTGTTTCCTTCCATATAAGGTATAATGCATGAAGGAGCTCATTCCATCAGTAGACAGTCACACACATTTACTGTTTAGTGCATGTAAGTTATCTTTTGGTGTGTATAGGACCTATGTAGTAGGGAGCTCAATAGTCTGATCAGCATAGCTATTGTCACTGGGCCGGATGGCCGGGTTTCGATTCTTGGCAGGGACAAGAGATTTTTCTTTTCAGCACAGCATCTAGATCGGCTCAGGAGCCCACCCAGCCCCTTGTTAGATGGGTACCAGGAGCACTTTGCCTTGGGTTAAATAGGCCAGGGCGTGAAGCTGACTCCTCACCTCCATCTAGTGCCCGGGTCAAGAATACTGGAGCTATATCTCCATTCCCATATTTATTTATATGGTGTGGTGCTTAATTAATTAAGCACATGGGCAACTTTAATTTTTATGCCTCTGTGGTCTAGTGATCAGAGTTCCTGCCTACAGATCCAGAGGCCCGGGTTAGATTCCTGGTGCTACCAGATTTTCTGAGAAGTAGTGGTTCTAGAATGGGGTCAGCTCAATTTCGTGAGGATAATTGAGGAGCTGTTTCAGAGAAATAGCGGCTCCGGTCTAGAAAACTGAGATCAACGGTCATGGGTATCTGTTGCGCTGACCACGTGACACCCTCTATCAGCTAAAGTTGGCACTAACTTTGCTGACAAGCGGCGGTCACTCAGTCGGTATAGTTTGCTTGCGTTCCGAGCCACAGAGTTTTTTTTTTATATATATCTTTTCATCATCATACAGGGCCAAATTGTAAGTAGCAAAAAAGAAACATGTTTAGGACCAGAATTTAGTGATAAGTAAGAATGGGTGCTTGGAGTTCTTTCACTGAACATAAAGTTGCGATAATGTGAAGCTTACCATTCATGTCCATTTAGTTCCAGGGTTAAGAATGTATGGAGTTTTTTTTTACCTCTGCTTGCACATGTGATTCAAGGTGTGGTTCTTAGGAACGGAAGTGGCTGGATCTAATCAAAGGCGTGAAAGACAGGTACAAACTGGGTCTAATAACTTGCATAAACTGAGAATACCAGCAGCATCATGTGGGACATTATCAACATCATTTGTTCTAAAGAAACCGCATTCAGAGCAGTCTTTTTCACTTCAGTAACTTCTATGTGTCAATTAGCAATCATGAATGAGAACTCCTTTTCACGTCTTCTGAATAATTGCTTGCAGGCAATCCTTTTGTTGGCTTGATATTAGAGTCTACACTCTGAAGAACTGTGGCATTCATGCTTATGTCTAGTAGTGTCTTATAGATTTCAGTACTGACAGAAGCCAAATTAGTTTCTTTTAGACTGAATGAGTGATATTGATTATCACTGCCAGGTGAGAAGTGAGTTTATGCCTGTTACACTGTGGCATCCAGTTGGGTGAGACCCATCTTCTCTCATCTTGACATTTGTAGCATTTGTCTATGTAGTTCTCTGCATAATAGGAAGGTTAGTAACGTTAGCAATACAGCAACACTTGTATGTAACAGGAATTACTGAAACAAACACAAACTATAAATACTTCATTTGCTGTATGAACATTTTGAAAATATAAGAGTTTGAAATGTAATGAATTTTTTTGTTCACTTATTTTATGCTGGCAAAAGAATACTGTAGCATGTAGAGCCGTTACTATGCAGTGACCATGAGATAACCTAATATACCAGAGCCGTTTCTAGGCAACGGCTCGGTGAACAAATTCCCACAGCAATAGAGATACTGTTCGTAATGGTGTTTTCTACTCAGTTCGTGCCCAGGGATTATAAGGAAGACAACTGGGGCAACCAAATCAGTTCTGTGCAGGAGTCTGAAGCAAGAATATTTCAGTTGGAAGGGAGCCACTGTTCAGAGAGGACTTTAACATGGATGCAGAAGAATAGCCATTGTTAGGAGCCGTTACCAGGAAACGTCTAATGAAGACACTGCAGGCTGGAAGAGGCTTGTAAAGTGTGGAGATCACTGATAATGTTATAGTTATTTGTAGTTGCAACCTGTAAGTTGTCAGTAAATCCAATTATCCAAAATCTCGTCTGTAGTCACACACATATACTACATGACAATACCGTAACACACAACCTGGGATTGGATAATTCATGATGAGCATACAAAGTAGAAAATCTGAATGCTGGAAGAGGATGTGAAGTCAGTTTTTTTGTGTTAGCAGAATAGTGAGAGTGGATGTTGGTTTAAGAGTAATGTAAACCCAGAAGGATGGTTGTTATGGTGGCAGCAGTAGTGGATGATTGATTGGTTACTCTGATTGAAAAGTAAAAGTTGGCAGAATAGTAGCTTAGGGAATTTTCTATGGACTTTAGTCATTGTCAGTGTTTACAGTTTATTTAAATTGAAGTTCTAATTTTTATGTAATGTCAAACATTTTTTTTTCCTTTTAGGTAGGTATATGTATTTTTAGATGTGATAAGTCTAGAGTTGGCTTTTTTCTTTGATCTTTCTGATTCTGTTTGAGCCATCAACTTAAACGGTCATAGGATGACTAGTAAACTGGCCACTGTATGCACCACACAGCTGTGAAATCCATGCCCCGTCCCATCAACACGCACAGCCTTTACAGGTATAAATCCTAAATTACAAAATTTTGTCTTCTAGAGACCAAGTAAGTTAATTTTCATTGTGAGAAAACAAAAATGAAAATCATGTTTGTGAGTTAATGTTTTGAAGGCAGAATTCAGCTTTACGTAACCTAGATTTCTGTACTTTAGACTTGTTGCCTAGTAGTGTCAGAAAATGAGATCTCGGAGCCAGTGGCTTATGGCAGTTATGAGGATGTAAAAAGGAAATGGAGGATAACATCAATACAGATCTTGGGTAAGGAATGTGTGATGACAGGAGGTGGATGTGTGATATTTCGCTTCAGTATTAAAGTTGTTGAGTGTTTAATGTTGTACCCTTATAAATATCAGGGGCGGTTTTGTGAACTCATGTGCACAAAACATAGATTAATTGAATACACTACACATTCATTGTTGCATTGATATCTGTTGTTATGTAGGTTCTGCGGTAGGGTTGGATATTGTGACCAGTTCATGCACAGGCAAGTAATGTGAACAGTGAATGTGAACCGAAAGTTATCATCCAAAAATGGATATTAATGCAGAGTCAACATCTCTCTTGTTTTGAACTAAGATTAGGAAATATATATAATGATGATAGTAACTGTACAGATGTTGGATGTATATTTCAGGAAAATATATTAACTTATTTTCCTTCATACCTGCATTCCCTGTTGAAATGTACCTCACTACTGCAGTGAGGAGTGTACAACGTCTTACTAGCAGTCGGGTTCTGTTTGTCATATAGTTTGGCTGTAGACTTTCACAATAAGTATGAGGGTAAGTCAATAAGTAAGTTGCAAGTGGATATAGAACTTGAACAAATAAGAGTACTGATTTGAAAAATGTTTTATTTCTGTACATTGAGGCACTTGTCCCATCCGTTGCGCTGACCACGTGACACCCTTTATACGCAAAAGTTGGCACTAACTTTGTCGACAAGCGGCGGTCGCTCGGTCGATATAGTTCGCTTGCGGAATACAAGCCACGGAGTCTTTTTTTTTTGTTTACTACGGCCCAGATATGCCATCATTAAGTGAGACTTGAGAAATACACGTATGTAGAATTGATTGCTGAATTCTATAAGAGCACAGTGCTAGTAGGTCTATACTTTTCATAATTTATTGCTTAAACTAGATGGGATCCGACTTAATACTATACGAACATTAAACATTGAAAACTAATAATGTGCTTACGCGTATTAAATTTAAATTTGTTTGCGTGACATTAACCCCACCATTTTTATTTGAAATCACCAGAAACAGGACGCAAAACTACAAGAGCGTATTTGAAAGTTTGTGTGGCACGAGTGCGTAATATCTTATTACACGACACACTGCCAGTTTCCTCAGGTAGACCCGTGTTTGAGTGCACGACACAGTGCCCACGTTTGATGCGCGAAACATTGCCCATTTCCTGGGGTAGACCCGTGTTTGCTGCGCTACGCTGTTCCCATTTCCTGAGGTACATCCGTGTTTGATTGCATGGGACAGTGCCCATTTCCTGAGCTAGACCCGTGTTTGAGTGCACGACACAGTGCCCGCGTTTGATGCGCGAAACATTGCCCATTTCCTGAGGTAGACCCGTGTTTGATGCGCTACGCTGTTTCCGTTTCCTGAGGTACATCCGTGTTTGATTGCATGGGGCAGTGCCCATTTCCTGAGGTAGACCCGTGTTTGATGCGCTACGCTGTTCCCGTTTCCTGAGGTACATCCGTGTTTGATTGCATGGGACAGTTCCCATTTCCTGAGGTAGACCCGTGTTTGATGCGCTACACGGTTCCCGTTTCCTGAGGTACACCCTTGTTTGATTGCATGGGACAGTGCCTATTTCCTGAGGTAGACCCGTGTTTGATTGCGTGGGACAGTGCCCATTTCCTGAGGTGGACCTTTGTTTGATGCGCGACTTGGTTCCCCCTTCCTGAAGAAGGCCAGTGTTTGATTGCATGAGGTAATGCTCGTTTCTTGAGGTGGAACTGTGTTTGATTTTGCGACACGTTGCCCGCTTCCTGAGGTAGACCCATGTTTGATGCGCTACACGGTTCCCGTTTCCTGAGGTGCACCCTTGTTTGATTGCATGAGGCAGGTCCAGTTTCCTGAGGTGGACCTGTGTTTGATGAGCTACACGGTTCCAGTTTCCTGAGGTAGACCCATGTTTGATGGTACGACGTTTCATGAGTTCGCTCTGTCCCTATGTCGGTTCTTGTTTTACCAACATATTTGTTATCGAGTACTTTACCATGATATCAGAAGAGACAGTTGGCACCGAACCGGGATATTTTTAATATTAGCTTGGTACTGTAACCATTAGACCACTTCCTGAACGGGTTGGCTTAGTGGTAACATCCTTCACTCTTATTCAGGACGCTCTTGGTTCGAATCCAGTGTACCATCCGCCGTGTAGCGACTGTTTATATTATACCTTTATAAAAAAAAAGTATAATATTATACAGTGATTAAGGGTATAGGAAACGTATGATTTTCTGTAGGTTTGTTTGTCGCCATCAGATGTCAGTTCATGATGCTTAACTGGAAGGTGCAAAGTCCGGCTCCTGTTGAGTTTTACCCAGATCATGGCACACGAAATTTTTCCTGTAACTATGAAAGTTGTTGGAAGGAGCAGAGCAAGATCCTGACTGAGGTGTTCCGTGATTTAACTCAGTCCCTTCAGACCGGGATAATGCCTCGATTGGGCTACGAATCTTTCCTTCCAAACAATCATTCATAATCCTACACCATTCGGCGCTATATACGTGTACGAGGGAGAGTCAGTAAATTGATCACAAACGGGCGTAAAACGTAAAACGTGTGATACTCTAACCTAGAAAAAACATTTATTTCTCTACATATCCTCTTCCAACATTGATACACTTGTCCCATCGCTTTGCAAGTGCGCCGAAACCCGCAGCAGAGAAGTCTTTTGACTCTTGTCTCAGCCACTTCCGCACTTCCGTTTCATCTTTTGCGACTTTGAACATCTGTGAAAGAATTTATCGCTCCAGGTGTTAACCGCTTTACGCGACAGACACTTCCCACCGTAAACAGGAAGCGTTTATTTATGAATATCCCTTACATTGAGTTGTTTTGCCCACAAAACCCGCACAACAGAACGCTGCTCTTCGGTATTATACTCTTCAAGGACGATCACAATTTTGACTACTGAAACCAGCTTCTGAACATGCGCATGCACGTCGGGTACTAGACTTTTTTATTTAAAAATTGCATGTATATACAAAAATGGCTAGACAATGCCCTCCCGGCCCGCTAACTAATTTTTTATTGTAGAAAAAATATTGTAAATACAAAAAAAGGCCTAGGCAATGCCCATCCGGCCTTCTGTAGCACATTCTTATAAACATCTTATTCTATGATAGCGGTACATCAGCGATTCTTAATGTAGATTTTAACTTAAATCTGAGAGTTACTGTTAATGATCAGTACAATTACTTCTTTTACTTTTCTTACTTATCTATTTTATGTAAATATAGGAATGCTGTTTATGAAGTAACAGACGCTTTGCAGAAATCTTTTTTCTTCTAGCCTCAAGAGCTCTATAACTGACTTTGGGTATTCTTTGTTGCTGTTCCCAGAACGTCGATCACTGTTGTCCTTTGGTCCTCGTACAGTTTAACAGTTCCAGAAGATATGTTCCTCCGTTTGCAACCCCGCTAGCTGAACTGTCATGAAGCTGGGCCGTGCTGCAACCTAGTGATGCACATAGAAAACTTATTACATCCATTACAGATGTTTTCTGCCATGTGTGACCTGTTTACTGACTCCCTCCGAACTGTAGCGTCCAACAAATAGCTCACTGAAGAAAACAGGACCTCTGGGGGCAATTCCTCGAGGTCGGCCACACTCACTTATACTTCTCAGCTGCTCATACACGTGACCTCTGTAACTTGTGCAGTTATTTAAAGCAAGAAGCAGTAAGAAGCCTCCTTCAGAGAGATTAAGTCACGTGAAATGTTATCCGTTAATGGAAAATGTGAAGTTTTGACAGCAGCGTCCTGGTTCTGAAAGACACTGAGTGACTTGAGCCGACACTGGCTGCAGAAGCGGTCCAGGTTGAGTCACACCGTCTGCTAATGGAAAACTGAAGTTCTGTTAAATAATTTCGTGTTCGCCTCTGATACATTAAGTAAGGTTTGCTAGTTCTACGTCTGTAGGTACTACCGCTCTCGGAAACCAGATTCCTGCGGTGTAAAGCGGAACTATTGTGGATGTGCCAAAGTATGTATTGTGATGCGTAGACCCATTTCTAGGCAACGCCCGAAATACGCGCACGCAACAATAGAAAGGATAATGGAAGAAGTGTTTTTTGTGTGGTCCGCGCCATGCCCAGTGCTGGTAACGGGCCAATGAACACGCAGTCTGACACGTGACACGTGTTGGCGTGGTCCTTGCCGAGTCTGTATAACGAGAGGCTGTTTGTAGCTAGAAGCAGATTAGAGAGTTGGATTACAGAATTAGAATCGAAGAATTGGGTCGAGTTCTGGAGGGTCGGCAGTCCAAGGTGATTGAACCAGAAATGGCAAGAAGACTTCGTAGTGATTTGAAGGGATAATTTCCGTTTCCAGTAAACGAGTAGCTTGACCTAGTGATTTATGAAGTGGGTAGATCAGCGGTAGCGCTGTAACTGATTGTGATTAAGACAGATTGTACAAGGTGTTAATAGCTCCAATCCAGAACCCGTTAATATTAGTCGCGGAACCCCGGACACGTGACAGTATTATCCAGTATCTGAAGCGAGGGCCCCCACTAGTGTGGTGTACTGAAGCAACCGTCTGTGAAGGACCCACGGGTGGACATAGGCCTCAACTCCTGTTTAATGTCTGAAGTCACTGAATGCAGACTCTGTGGTTGGAAAGAAAATGAGCTTTCGCATATTCGAAATGTATTTTTGTTGCTTTTATTTATTCCCTGTAACACAGTTTTACGCCGATCGCAGTGGCCACTCGGTCTGAAGCATGGGCTCGAATCCCACTTAAGGCATGGATGTCTGTATTGTGTGCGTTTATTCTGTATTTGTGTTCTTTGTATTGGTAGATGCCTTGCGACGGGCTGATCCTCTATCCAAGGAGTCCTACCGACTGTGTGTAGGATCAAGAAACTAAAGACGCAGCCAAGGCCCAGAAAAGGACTGTAGAGTCATAATAGTAATAATAATAACAACAACAACAATAATAACCTAATTTTATATACACAAAAAGAAAGCCGCATTGCAGTAAACAGCAGTAACCTTGTTCACAACACGTGCACCTGAAGATGGCCACTTAGGCCGAAACACGTAGTGAAATAGTATCCAATAAAGGAACAGTAAACGACGTTGCACTTAGACGGCGCAAAAACTTCGAAGTCACAAAAATAAGGCACTCACAATCCAGAGTCACATCTCCTGATATAATTTCGCTTTTCTCGAGCTACTCACAGCTGCCATTAAATCTTACGCGTTTGGCGATAACTTCAGTTGCAGGAGTAGTAAAGATTGGCGGTGTTCTGTTTGACGAATCAAACGTTCATTCATTGGTCTTTCCCCGTTCCCTGCTGAGTTTCTTTGGCATTCTTATTTAAGGCTGCTTTTAGCTCCCCGTGGACCCGAGTTTCCAGAGTTTCTGGAGGAATATCGAATTGCAAATGCGGATGCAGTGGAACTTTACGGTTCTGGTCTAGACCTGGCCATCCTTTTCCTCGATTAACTTCGTACGCGCTTGAGACTATCGGACCTGCGTTTTTGTAATTGCCAATTTAGCAGCTCCACCCTTGTGTATGCATACTGCCACCGAGCGTCATCTAAACATTTGAGAGTCATTGCTATAAGAGGAAATGGCTTGTTGCTGGCTGGCTGTAAGGTCAGGAGTTCAGTTCCCGTCAAGGACAGGCCAGCTCTGGAACCCACCCAGCTCCATGCTCTATGAATACTGGACGGCTCTTCCTTCGGGAGGAAAGCGCTGAACATTGCCTGTGCTCAGTTTTTTTAATTGCTAGTGGGGCGGGACTAAGTCCCTTGTACTGCGGCCAGTTCTGGCCTATTGTACCAGCCCAAGATGATAGGTGAGGGTGATTGTGGAGCAATTGGTGGAATGAAGATTGGCAGGGGAAACCGAAGTACTCGGAGAAAACCTGCCCCAGCGCCACTTAGTCCACCACAAATCCAACTTGACCAGACCTGGGATCGAATTGTGCTCAGTTTACTGTTGCGGTGCAATGGCTGGAACTTCGTGACCAGAATTTTGGTCGAAGGATGGCGCTGCATACTGTTTTTTTTTATTCCATGCGCCCCTGAAGGAAGATCCTGAGGAACCCATTGCACATTCTTTATTCTTCATCCTTACACAAGCAGACTCCCGTTATCACAGCAGAAGTTTAAAAGCTACAACGCCATCCAGTGTAGATTGGTTGGGAAAATTTGTTTTTCTATATTGGTACCATACGGAGAATTTCATCTCTCCAGTGATGATTTCTAACTTGATAGTTCTCTGGTGCAAGGCCTCATACGTGTAGAGTTTTTAATATTTTAACGTTTTGTCTTAGCTCTCGCAGATGGTTTGTTCTGTGCTTGGCTTGTATACCCTAGCTTGGTGCTGGTACAGTTGTCCGGAGATAAGGACTAGCTCTATCGTTTGGGCCCAACTGAATAGGTTTTACCTGAAGATGGAGGTAGAATCCATCCTTCAAAACGTTGTGTTTTGAAATATAAACAGGGCTCTTAGGTAAAGCTGTCCTTGTAACAGGCCGTGAAGGCCCATACGTAATATTCAAATGGACCGTGAATATGCGAACAGGATTGAACTGGCTCAGGTTCTGATAGCATCCTGTGGCGGGCCGGGTCCCTTGAACCCCAAGATAAATATCAGTTGCTCACATAATATTCTGATCCATGGATCTGAGAATCTGTTTCTCGTGATGTACGTTTTCGTCTGCCAGAACTATCCCCGTGTGAGGAACGCCCTTAAGAAGAACAGCGTTTAAGCACTCGAGGCACGTACACGCGTCTTCCTGCTGGCTGTCGCGAGGGAATGATGTATGTTACACCTGCTATGCTATTCGGGTGTGGTACCCATATCCAACTGCATGACAGCAAGCAGGTAAGCGAACGCGCTGCTGTCACATGGAAGAAGAATATTAAAACAAATACATGTTCATAGGAGCAGGGATAGCGACTTGCCACGGGCTGGACGACCGAGAGGTCGAGTCCCTGTAGGGTCAATAATTCTCACTTCTCCATGTCGTCCAGACCGGCTCTGGGGTCCACCGAACCTACGATACAATGGGTACAGGGGGCTCTTTCCTCGGGGGTAAAGCGACTGGGGTGTGAAGCTGACCACTCACCTCCAGCTAGTGCCAAGGTCAAGAAAATGTGGATCTATACATCCATTTCCCCATACGCCTTCATGTCGTAGTGCTTAATTAGTTAAACACAGGAACAATTTTACATGTTCATAGGCGTTTGCATGTCGGTGTTCCATGCCCGATACTTCTACGGAGATCTGGGATCAAGACGTTGGTTGTCTTCACTAATTCTTTGTTCTCGGGGTACTGGAACTGCAGGTAGGCGCATGCGTATTGTGTCGGTTGTGTGGAGAAGAGGCGCTTTATGCCTCACGAACTGTAAGCGTTCGTGTGATAACGGATTTCGTACCTCACTGAAAAATAACGTGTCGTATCAACGACGCGAGAAAGCAAAATCAAACGCCTTGTCTCATTGCAGGGATAGGATATGGATCCGCGTATTCCGTTGGACCTCTGCTTTTTACATTTTTTTTTTGCGCTGGTTTCTTGTTTGTCTTATTCTTCATCCCTGAAGATGGAAGCGACATATTCGTCTGAAATGTCGGCTGACTTTCAACTTACTACACGGCGTTATATCCCATAACCGTCGCTGTGAACACCTCTACTCCTGTGCCTCGCCCCCTTATTAAAAAAAAATAAGCTTTTAAAGTCATATTTTAAGCAAAAATTGCTTAAACGAACATTAGTTTCGCATCAGCTAAAGGCAATATTTGAAGATACGGGCACCTGGAACAATACACATATAAGTAATGTTAGAGGGAGATTATATATTCTTCCTCCCGAAGTAGTGGATGTTTGAACCGATAAATTGTCCCTGTGCTTAACTAATTAAGCACTGCACCATGAAGGCGTATGGGGGAATTGATGTATAGACCGACGTTTTCTTGACCTCAGCACTAGTTGGAGGTGAGTGGTCACCTCCACGCTCCAGCCGCTTTACTCCCGGGAACAGAGCCCCCGGTACCCATTGGACACACGACTGGGTGGGTCCCAGAGTCGATCTGGATAACGAGAAGAGAAAATTCACGTAACGGAGAATCCGGTCTCTCTGTCGTCCAGCCTGTAGCTATTCGCTATACCGACTGAGCTATCCTAGCTCCATACTTGAGCGCGTTCAGAAGATATATTGATATTTCAGTTTAGACGTATGTGCAGTAAATCCTGTTACAATTAATCCGTTTCGAAATGTGAAAAATGCTTTTCACAGTTGAGTGATACATGGGATTTAGGAAGGCAGGCGAGTCTCTTGTCCGTTGACACAAAACTTGACAGTTTCCTCAAAACTTCGTTATCACATTCGAAAACAAGTACAACATTGTATTTAAGCATCCTGTTGCATTTCTATAACATTCACATAGAATATGTATATTACTGTGAGGACAAAACCATACGCTGGCGGGGTGTACAGCGTACAGACAGGGGCAAGCGTAACAGCAACAGCGGCCCTGCACATTGAAACAGGCCACCGAAACAAAAACAAGGACGGTCGAGATGTATACTGTTTGGACAAGTGGACGACGCCCTAGAGAGGTGTAGGAGGTGTACAAAATTTAAGAAGAATACTTAAAATTTTTAAAATTTAAATTGAATTTTAAAAATAATTTATGAAACTTTAGTCAATTGCAATAGAAAGAGGGTCACAGCGTATGGTGGGTTGACTCATGTTAGCTGGATCGTAACCGCAGCATTAACATGGAAGTGCAGTTACACGTGAAATGTATCACCGATATTCAGTGCAGGTAAGAGTTTTGGCGAATTGAAGTACCTGATGATGGCCGGTTGGGGGCGAAACATATTGGAAAAATCGAAAATTCTAAGGAATAAAGTGCTTACATTGTTCTCGGAACTTCAGTATAAATATTCTATGTGAACAAGTACAACTTCAGAGTCTTCTATCGATGAATAAATGTATCGTCTTTTTATAGTTTTTAGATAAAGCTCTACAGTGTTCTTTTATTTTCATCAGCACTACTTATTAAATGTTCAATTTATTTGTAAGTTTTTTTTGTCTCTTAGGGCTACCTGTTGCTTCACTAATCCGGATTATCGCTTAATCCTGATGACGTCCTTATTTCCAATTAATTCGGATTACTGAGAGTTTACTGCAGCTAATTTTATTGGTGCTTTCTTCACATGTGTTGTCTACATGTCACCCGCAACTGAACGAATAGGTCTCTTTATGTCTTCAGCGCTGTAGTGACGTGTTAAGTGACAGTCAGAGATACCAACCGTTGCAAAATCTGCGCTGCCCTAAAATGCACTTCAGTTCACTGGGAGCAAATTTTTTTTATTATTATTTATTGCATGTAGCTGTAAGCCCTTTAACAGACTTCACAAAGGCATTTTAATTAAGTCGGTCTCATTTCAGTATTCGTGTATGCGGTAGACGACCCCGAACTTAATGGGCATTCTGTTCTTATTTTACTTGAGGGAAAAATTCCTGGAATTGAGCTCGCCTCTAGTACGCAGGCGCATGGCGTGATTGCTGAATGGTTGTCCCCAGTCAGGGAATAAAGGTATCATCTATACCCTCCTTGAAGTTGGGACGGAGGAACTTTCCAATCTGCAGGACCAATTATTTATCTTGTGGCCTCTAATTGGCTGAACGGCCATTCAGTTGCAAGAGGAGGACTCCGCGTATTTGTTCGAAATGTTTACCTGTGAAAGCAGTAACAGTAGTTACAAACTCGAACCTATTCATTTAGAAAAAAATGTAAATTTTAGTTAGAAAGATACGTATGGTGACCTCGTGATAGTAATAAAAAGAAGTAAAGCAATCCCTGTAGCAGGCCGTGCAGACCCATAGGGCTGGGAGACGTCGAGGCTCCCACATTTTCTACACAATCGGCTCACAGATGGCGGTGAGGTTGTCAGCCATACACGTCAAGTTATCCCTGTAACAGGCCGTGGGGTTGTGAGATGTCGAGGCTCCCACATTTTCTACACAGATGGCGGTGAGGTCAACCGTACGCGCCAAGCTATCCCTGTAACAGGCCGTGAGGTTGTGAGACGTCGAGGCCCCCACATTTTCGAGACAGTCGGCTAAGAAATGGCGGTGAGGTTGTCAGCCTCACGCGCCGGCTAAACCTTTACCCCCAGTAAGATTCCTGGTACTGATTTCTGTCAGAGGTTAAGTTGACCCCAGGGGCGTATTGCGGCTGAAAAAAATTAGGGCAATTGAAAAATGCAGTGACTTCATCGGGAATCGAATCCGCGACCTTCCGGCTTGTAGCATTGTGTCTCAACGAACTACGCTATCCCGTTCCCCGTAATTATTAATATAATTTATTGTTATTTAGTTGACGTGACAACCGACGTACAGAGAGAGAGTGAAGACGTAAGGCGTCAAGCCGAAGCCATGATAAACAGTTCACTATTTTGAAGAAAGTCGTCTTCTGGGTTTAGATGCCGTGTATTCTTCGTTTTGGCCGACGTTTCGGAGGAATGTCAGCCAAAACGAAGAATACACGGCGCCTAAACCCAGAAGACGACTTTCTTCATAGTCATCGCCGTGAAAACCTCAAAACTTACGTAGTTCACTATTTTAATCAGAAGTTATAACAAGTGTTACATGTGATAGTTATGATAATCCGGATGAATGTGAGTATTTATGTATTTATTTATTTACTTGCTGGACTCACAAAAAAGTTGTAATTACATACTCCGAATGCAAAACAACAACAACAACAACAACAACAACACGGAAAAGTAGTATCGATTATTGTTATTTGAATGTATAGATGTACACGTATCGACTGCATTAACAGCAGGACAGTGGCTGGAGGAGCAACAGAAGGTACAGATGGCTCGTGTGTTCCGATCGGACACAAGAATATCGACTGTTTGTGGAACCGAGGGACTGCATGTAGCGCCACTGCAAACAGTTGTCAAAAGCAGAGCATGGTATTTTAGCATTATTGTGACATGACGTCTGAATTCGGGAAGTATGCAGTCAGAAATGCACAGCAGAGACGTCTGTTGCTAGACAACGGCTAACTGAACCACGTTTCAGCGGCAACGAATACATTTGTGTAAATCAAATCGTTGCCCGCGGATTGTCACATGTTTCGTGGCAACAGAATAACATAGGACAATCTGCTGTCCGACTGTGTGTTCTAGGTCCGCATGAAATTAGTTCAGTTCGGGATTCAGACGTCCAGATAGGGAGTTCGAGTGACTAGAGACCAGTTGAAGATTCAGACAACAGTGAGAGATTCGATACCAAGGAGTTCAGTCTGTGAACTGTTGTAATCAACTGTAATTGTAATAGAGACGTCGAATAAATCCAATCATCAAATCTAGAACTCACAACTATTCGTCACGCTAACCCCGGTACATGTGACAATATATCTGTAAAATTAATTATCCTAATAAGCTGTCATAATTATGCTGAATGTTATGAAAAATCTTCTGTAGCAAAGGGATGGAAATTTTCCTTTGTATATGACTGCTTCTGTGGCCTAGTGGTCCGAGTTCCTGGCTGCAGATCCAGAGGTCCTGGTTCGATTCTCGGCGCTACCACATTTTCTGAGAAATGGTCTGGAACGGGGCCCGCTCAGCCTCGCGAGGATAATTGAGCTATTACAAGGAAATAGTGGTTGCGGTCTAGAAAACCGAAATTAACGGCCGTGGAGATTTGTTGCGCTGACCACGCAACACCCTCTATCCGCTGGAATTGGCACTAACTTCACCTAAAAGCGGCGGTCGCTCGGTCGGTATAGTTCGCTTACGGACTAAAACCACGGAGTTTCTTTGTTTGTATGCGCTCAAATTTATTGGAATCTATACTCGTAATGAAGTTCCGTGCAACAGAAACGTACTCAAGCGCAGACGTGATCACAGCAGAATGCAGCATACGCGAGCTGTCAGTTGTGGAAGGGGAAACGGTTATAAAAATTTGGATCTGAGAAAACAGTTCCGTGAATATTGCTTGAGTTCCATTCGTCGTAGCATACTGAGGTTCTTTACTTTCAACGAAGTCTTGAGCAAGAGAATGAAATTATGCTCTGTATGTCCGTCTGTCGTAATTTCTGATCCATTTTTGTTTTCTAGAAGTAAAAATCAGGTTTTTGAAAATTCGTAGAAGGACCACGATTTACCTTGTTATGGATCAGTTCATTTCCTCTACATTAACATCATGAAATCAGGCATTATAAGAGTTGCAGCGTAGACCAGTAAGTTATTGCAGCGTGGACCAGTAAGTTGTTGTAGCGTGAAGACTCGTTTAAGTTCCTAAGCCGCAGATTCTTAATGAACCGGAGTAGACTATGGTTTCTAGGGAACGACTCGGTAAACGCATTTCTGATGCAATGGATAGGAGTGCAAGAATAAAGGTATTGTCGAGAAACGGTGTTTTCTGCGTGGTCCGTGCCGAGATGCTATAAGTAAGGGAGCTAGTGAATTATCAGTTCATTGCTGAGTTGATAAGCCGTGAAGAGAAGACAAGGAAGCTGGTGTGAAATGACCGCGAGTGAGTTGTGCACCTGAGTTTGTGAAGATGAAGAATCTCCATTGTTATAAGTCGTTGTCAGGGAACGACTGGTGAAGACACACCAGGCTGAAAAAAAAAGGCTTAGCGGATGTTGTGGTGATTTGTGTTTATTAGCGGTGACACTAATTGCTTGTAATTCAGAGTCGTATGTATAAATGGTCATTAAATTCATTCACTAATCCAACCCCCATCTATAGTCGCACATACTTACTTACTTACTCACTCATGCAGCTGAGCCCTTCTTGAGGAGCTGCCAATTCTGCGGCTACTCAAGAACTTCCCAGCATTTTATGGAACTCTAAGGTTCGTGTTCACAAGAGCCCTCCATTGGTCCCTATCTTGACCCAGACCAATCCAATCCATACCATCTCATCCTGTCTCTCTAAGATCCATTTTAATATTGTCCACCCACCTACGCCTTGGTCTTCCCAGTGGTTTCCTTCCTTCAGGTTTTCTCTACAATTTACTATATGCATTCCTCTTCCCCCCATTCGTGCTACATGCCCTGCCCACCTCATCCTCCTTGACTTGATCATTCTAATTGTACTTGGAGAAGAGTACAAGTTATGATGCTCCTCATTATAGTCACATAAAGATGACAAACTAAGTCCTGAGATACGTCTCATGACGCAACAGAAGGCGACCAGGTTTGCGCCTGAAGTACGCACATGAGGCTCTGTTACGTAACCGGGACGGAAGCCACAGTTGTTCTGCAGAAGCAGACTGTGGCTCATGTTCAGGAAGGGCTCAGTCCCGAACCGAAGCAGACGTGTGTTCGAGTAACGCGACAGCAGTGACTATGTCGTTAAGTCCGTCGCCGAAGCGTAATTTGTGATGTCTGGATGAGAGAATTCGTAATCCCAAGCCATGTAACATAATGTAAACATATTTCTAAGATCATGTCTTATTTATGTTTATTTCGAATAGTAAGATTAACAGTGGTTCAAACTATTTTTGTCTTCTGTTTCTTATTATCTACTACATAAATGTAGATATACGCCGTAGCATAATTGGTTCAGGTGCTATGTTACAAGCCAGAAGGTCTCGGGTTTTATTCCCGATGAGGCCATTGGATTATTTTTTCAATTGACCTATTCCTTCCAGCCGCACTGTGTCTCTGGGGTCGACTCAGCCTCTAACAGAAATGAGTATCAGGAATCGGCGCGTAAGGCTGACAACCTCACCTCCATCTGTGAACCGATTGTCTAGAAAATGTGGGATCCTCGACGTCTCACAAACCTATCGGCCGCCACGAAGTGGAAATGCGAATATAACATAAAAGTGGACAGACGAACATATAGAGAGACATGTAACGGGCTTACGACTGAGGTCTCCTGGGGTCTGCTTCGAGTAAGAACAATGCCCTTGCTCTGAATACTACCTTTAATTTTCGTGTGCATTAGTATAGACCAGTGTTTCACAACCTTTTTCTACTCGCGGCACACCATGAAGTATCCATGACTCAACACGGCACACCAAAATGTTACTCCCCTCAAAAACGCATGATATCAGACAATTAATATAAATACGTAACGTGATCAACTTATTACTATAATATTATCATATTGTTATTTTATTATCATTA
>NW_019737101.1:74682-92932 GCF_002891405.2 Cryptotermes secundus
AGTCTCATTTCTTCATCGATGGATTTGAGCCGCTCCCTCTTTGATGTCTTAATTTCAGTTAACGTCGAGAAGCCCAGTTCACACAAATATGTAATTGAAAATAGCAATAACACATTAACTGTCATCTCGGAGACAGCCGGGTATCCACTCCTTATTGCCAACCAAAACGTATCCAAAGGCACGTCGAGAAGTTTTAGTTTCAATGCTCTGTCTGCTTTTAAATCGTCGAATTACTCTTGTATATTAATAGGAAAATGCTCTGAATTCGCAACAAATGGATCGCGAACCCAGTCGAAATCTTGTTCACTCTCTCCAAAATACTTATTGAATTTCTGCTGCAGCATTTCTAAATGTTCTTTAATTGTGTCCATCACCGCTTTNAAAAGTCATAAAGTTGAAGAAGCTCTAACCACTAACAAATGGGCAAATACCGAAACAGCGTTATAAAAGACAGGGAAACCCATGCTAATCCCTGCAGTTTTAGGGAAAAGCACGTACACAGAACATGCGGCAAGTATATCAAAGAAGCTGCGTAGATGTGAGAAAATAAAAATAAATCAATAATGAAAACTGTGATATAACAACGGTGAGTATGTCATACACGGTGAGTAAATAATTTACGTTTAATTTCTTAGAATACAACATTACTGTACATAAAAAATCACAGCATGTAGTAAAGAATAAACAAGCATCATCTTATTTAATCAGTGCAGTGGCTGAGAATAAAATACAAGCATATGAAACAAGGTAACTGGGATAAAATAAAACGAATAAAATTCGACAATTAATTTCTTAAAATAGGAAAAATTCGCGTCACACCTTTCACCTTGTGACGGAACACCAGTGTGCCGCGGCACATCGGTTGCGGAACACTGGTAGAGACCACTATAGTGCTTGTTTCTGTGCCAACATCATCATCAGTAATAATACCGGACACGTTCTCTTGCCTCTGCCCATTCAGAATTAATGAATTATGAAAACTATGCATCCTATTGACAGTCTGTAGGACTCCTTGGACGGGGGATCAGCCCTGTCGTAAGGTCGATATCTACTTAGGACAACAGAAACACAACAAACGCAGACAAACTTCCATGCCTCGAGTGGGATTCGGGCCCGCTCTCCCAGTTTGAGCGGGCGAAATCAATTCACAACTCAGACCGCGCGGCCACTGCGATCTGCCGGACAGGACTGTGTGTCCGTGTGTTGAGAGTAATCATAGAACGCGTGAACATACGCCATAGACATCACGGCTGAAGTCTACTCGAACCACATAAGTCTTTCGGAAAAATAATATTCAATACTTACTCACCAAATAAAACGAGAAAGTTACTTTACTTACTTACTCGTGGAGCTGAGACGTTCTGGAGGACCTGCCAATTCTGCAGCTAGTCAAGAATCCTGAGCCAGATCAATCCAATCCATACCATCCCGTCCTCTCTCTCTAAGATCCATTTTAATATTGTCCGCCCACCTAGGCCTTGGTCTTCCCAGTGGTATCTTTCCTTCTGGCTTTCCCACCAATATCCTATACGCACTCCTCGTAACCCTCATTCGTGCTACATGCCCTGCCCACCTCATCCTTCTTGACACCCTCAGTCTGTGTTCCTCCTTTAATGTCAGAGACCAAGTTTCACACCCATACAGAACCACAGGCAAAATTATACCTTTGTATATTCTAATTTTTATGTTTTTGGACAGCAGACGAGAAGACAAAAGGTTCAAAACTGAATGGTAGCAAACTGATATATTGGGTTTTCGGACTTTATCCATCGTCCTGGTTTTTAAGATAACTAATAAAAACACGACGTTTCGGAAACTGGATCTGTTTCCTTCCTCAGGTGAAGGAAAACACCTATTCTGTTGGGTCCGTTAGAAAGAGCTAGCCTCAATCACTGGAATAGAGCCCCTTCTACCTCAGCCTCAGCATCTAAGAAATTCATCCTCAAAAGGTCCAGTGATTGAGGCCCATGTAATGTTCCTAAAAGTTGTACTGAAGTACACTTTGTCTTACAGGCAGCATGTATAGCTCGTGAAAGCGACCGACGTTTCGGAGAAACATGCCTCCATCCTGACGGTCTCTATGATTGTCATCTGCTTTCACGCTTGTTTCTTGCTCTGCATACTCTTCGACACTGAAGATGGAGTCGATATATTCCTCCGAAATGTCGGTCTAAACTAACTTCATCGAACCTAGCCCTTCCTAAGAAGCAGCTAATTTTGCAGCTACTCAGGAACTTACCAGCATTTTATGGAACCCGAATGTTCATTACCGTGTTCGCAAGAGCCCTCTACTGGTCCCTATCCTGAGCCAGATCAATCCAATCCATACCTTCCCATACCATCTCTCTAAGATCCAACCGCTGTGAGAACCTCATATCAGTTCTAGACATTGCCTCAGGTGTCCCTTCCGGAAAGCAGTATAATTTATGCCCCAAGAAAAATAAACATATTTTTGGATGTTAATGACAGTTCTGTTCCTGTTGCGTGTATCATTTACAGTCCTCTGGGTTTTAATTATGATTTATTTGACTTTTTGGAAGAAAGTTTTATTAGATGAAATTTATCTAGTCTCGTTTCATTTTAAGGGCAATGAATGTTGTCAAAGGAGCCGTTCGGTTTGATATGTCATGGCAGTGATAACCCTACTTCATTGTCGCCTTGAATGTACATTCGTATTTATGCTATAAATTATTTTTAGAACTAATAAAAGTGCGCCGCACTAAATGTCAACAAAAAATTGTGGCTTAGAAGTTTAAACCGAAAGGCATAAAAAAGGAAACAAATGAACAAGTCAGCTAAACCTCAGATATAAATTTGCACCCAAGATCCAGTATACTCGTACAAGTCTTCAGCTCCACTGTTGTCGGGTTGTCATTAGCTTCATAACTGTAGTTAAACCCATATTGGTTTATTTTACTATGCTACAAGCGGGAAGGTCGCGGGTTTGATTCCCGATTAAGTCAATGAATGTTTTAATTGACCTAATCCTTCCAGCCGCGCTGTGGCCCTGAGGTCGACTCAGCCTCTAACAGAAGTGAGGGCCAAGAATCTTCCTGGGGGTGAAGGGCGGCCGGCGTGTAAGGCTCACAGCCTCACCGCCATCTATGAGCCGAGTTTCTAGAAAATGTGGGAGCCTCGACGTCTCACAACCCTATGGGCCTCCACTGCCTGTTACAGGGATATCTTTACCTTACCACACCGCCATCTGTGAGCCGATTTTCTGGAAAATGTGGGAGCCTCGACTTCTCACAACCCTATGGGCCTCCACGGCCTGTTACAGGGTTACCTTTACCTTACTACACCGCCATCTGTGAGCCGACTGTCTAGAAAATGTGGGAGCCTCGACGTCTCACAACCCTATGGGCCTCCACTGCCTGTTACAGGGATAGCTTCACTTTCTCTCTCTTCAGGGATGGATGTCTTCGCTTCTTGTTCGCTCTGTGGCGTTCGCTATACTTAATTCTGGTTGAATCTTTGAAGCAGTGGCGGTGCCTTTTTGTTGCAACCGATTTTGGAAGTGGTGGAGCCATCGGCTTGTCAGGAAACTTGCTTTCTGTTAAGTTAAGACACGTGTGCAAATTAGGCCCCGTCGGTGTTGTCATGCCACATGACCCCTGAGGTCACCAGTTAATCTTCCCCCTCCACACTTGCCTTTATAATTTGCATCGTTGCGTTTCGCGCATGCATGTATGTTCTGCCTTATGAGGAGACTTTATAGTAATGGCCGTGCTTAAGTATAAATCTAGTGTAACGTGGTTTGAACACTTGACAGACGAAAGGCTCTACCGCTTCCGAAATGGGGGAAGGGGGTGCAAGATTACACCTATACGACTGCTGGACGTGGGAAGTGATTTCTGTGTTTCACTGCTTGCACAAGTCGCTGGTTCACGAATTCGTGGGAGTTTTTGTTGCTACATAGTCGCTATGAGTTTATCCCATTTGAATAAGTATGGACAGTTCCCCAAATACTGGTGAACTGGTAGGAGAAAATTGATAGGCGTTCTGTATCCCAACGTTGCTCAGTGTGTGTGAAGAACTGCTAACAACTCTGGTTTGGGGAGGAAGAAACGATCTCCAGGCATGGAGAGTAGCAGAGGATGTGTTTCCTAGGTGGTCATCATGGACTGTTGCCAAGGGGCAGTCCTCCAGCTTGAGGTATCGTTCCAAGTGTAGCGGCTAATCATCATATCGCGAAATATAGATTTAGGTCTTCCGGGTTTTGATGCCGCCGGATCTCGACGTTTCGGGTTACCGCCTTCATGTGTGTAGGGGAAGGAGACAGTTCTTTTGTACAGGTATGTTGTAAAGAAGGTCAGAAAGTGCGTGCAGTAACTTCAACGTAAGTTGAGGTTGCGTTTATCGTGAAGGAAGTTGATATCGCGTTAGTCTGCAGACTTGCGCCACGCATTGCTCGGCCGTGTTCAGCTGCCGCCGTCAAGTCTAGTCTTTATCCCGGCGACTTGCTTCCTGCTGTGTTTACTAAAGCACCTAAGCTAAAACGAAATTTGTGACGAAGCAAGACGGAGCTCGATCCTGTATAGTCTCGATAACCGCCAGCGTCCTTAAATACGAATCCCCCGACGTGAAATAAAAGATGGAGCAAGCAGTTTGATACGTTACAGTGGAAACCCCGGAATCCCTTACTGCGGGTCTTTATTAATAACAGTTACATATTCCTAGGTACTTCAGACGCAAGTGAAGTTCATAGTAAGAGCTGTAAATTATTGTAGCCAATAGTAAATGCTGGGGCACGCGGTAGCGTAGTTGGTTGAAGCACTATACTACAAGCCGTAAAGTCTCGGGTTCGATTCCCAGTGAAGTCATTGGATTTTTCAATTGACCTAATCCTTCCAGCCGCACTATGGCTCTTCAGTGTGTGAGGTGTCCGTAATTTAAGATTCCTTTATGTCGAATGCCATACATGGGTTTCTCATATGTCATTATACCATCCTGCGCCCTATGACTGCCTGTGGATATTTCTGGAAACACTGAGCAGCTGTAGATGAGGTACATCATTAAAAAAACATGTTTATTTAAAATAGGCTACAGAACATAGTCCCGCGGCTTATGTCAGTAGTGATGACGCAGTGGCTTTGTTTCCTGACGCACACGCGGAAGAAACAGAAGCCGTAGACACGATCCGAACTGTCGGTTAGATCTGCTTCTTGCTGCAGTTGTATTAATACTTCTGACCATTGTTTCTGCTGGAATTAACTCCCAGCAGCAATAAATACTTCCAGTTACGTGTAAAGAATACCTCATGATAATCTGGGACTTTTGGAGAGCCCATGGGCATCCAAATTAAGATCTACTTTTTCCCCCCATCAGGATGTCGTGTTAACTTCCAGTCTTACGTATAAAAACTCGATGTTCTGTTTCTTCTAAACACGAGATTAATTTGACTTGGCATACCATTGCCGTGATTCAAATAATGATAGCCAGCAGCAGGTCGTACCGGAAGCCTGAGGATTGATTGCAGCTGTTTTTTTGTAGCACAGACATAAATCTTTGTCTGCGACGGATGTCCGAAGCTGTGTCGCAACAACAGAACATAGGCATGAAGTTCTCGGCAGTGGTACGTGACCCGACGCAGTCTGATAGAATTTCGACTTTTCGATTGAAGAATAATAAGAGAAACAAGAAGAGTCTGCCCTTCTACCGGACTACACGGCGTCAAATCACAGACGATAATACTCTTCCTCGCCCTATTTAATTAAGATTTTGCGTGAAATCGGTTTCTGGATATTCACTCGCGGCTATACGCACGATGGAAGTTCCCGAGTCCTGCAGGAACTTCATAAATGCTGCAGGAACCAAAATATTGGATATTTAGATCCGTTGCTGGGTAACGACCGCGTAACAAGGCAGCGGCCCATAAACAGAAACAGAGGAACAGTGTTTTTTATGCCTTCAGTGCCGACATGTTTCAAGCAGGGCTATTTGCATACGGCTTTCAACATTCTGTGTGTATACGATTATATTACAAAATTGTGCAGACAACATACGGAAGTCATACCAAAACATGGAAATGAACATGTTCGTGGTATAGGACAAGGCGAAGCCGGACATATAAAATATAAGGGGCTTAAACTTGGCGGTGGCCAAGATTACGACCTCTCAACTGACTAAGCTGCCGTTGTAGCATAAGATATGTAAGTTAGGCACGATCTGCTCTGTAAAGCCTGTACTGACAGAGGACTCGTATATAGTGCAAAAAGAAGAATTTTCAATAACATGTTATATGTGAGAAATATACCCTTGACGACGAATGGTCGAGTGTATTCATTAGAGACAAACCGATCTTCTAGCCATAGAGGTTGTTACATAAGGACTATTACCACTAGAGTTCAGTTGGAAAAAATCTAAGGTCGTGGGCCTCAAGGGTCTGACGCCAAAACTAACTGATTGGCGGTAAACCGCCTGTCGTAAAGTAACTTTGACTTTGACCACACAGAATGTATCTGTATGTTCCATGTGGTTCTCACAATAAACAGCGACTGTTTCCCTAAACAGCATTAACCGGCTTGGCTCTGTAGGAGTGATGAATTCTGTTTCCTGTGAGGTACGAACTGGATCTTTATATATATAATTTAAAATGAATTTAGTCTATGAAGGGTTTAGTCGTGTTGCAAATCATTTTCATAGTCTATTCGCCTGCTGGAAGCTGTTTATACCTCCGGAGCTACTGGTTTTCTGACAACATACATTTAGGTATCATTAATGCTCTTTCTAACCAGCTGCTTTACACGCATGGCCCCCGAGTTCAGCGTCGTCGCCACAGGTGAAATGATTTCTCTCACACTACACGTTTTTATTCGTTCTCCGGAATTGTTGATTATGTTATTGTGGGATACAAAGAAAAGGAAAGCTACAGCTGGGAGGCAACAGCACGATATCTTCGTCTATTTATTTTTAGACACTTAACAGAAAAACACAGAAACTTTAATAGACGCAAGTAAGGAGATTGGTCAAGAAGTACTAAGCACAGTGAAAACTACATATATGTTGCTGTCTCGTCACCAAAATGCAGGGCAAAATCGTGACATAAAGGTAGGAAACAGATATTTTGAAAATGTGGCACAGTTCAGATATTTGAGAACGATGTTAATAAAACAAAACCTGATTCAGGAGGAAATTAAGAGGCGATTGAACTCGGGTAATGCTTGCTACCATTCAGTCCAGAATCTTTTGTCTTCTCGTCTCCTGTCCAAAAGCATAAAAATTGGAATATAAAAAACTATAATTTTTCCTGTGATTGTGTATGGCTGTGAAATTTGGTATCTGACATCACGGGAGGAACATAGACTGAGGGTGTTTGAGAACAGGGTGTTGAGGAGAATATTTGAAACGAAGAGGGATGAAGTGACAGGAGGTTGGAGAAAACTGCATAATGAGGAGCTTCATAACTTGAACTTTTCTCCAAGTATAATTAGAATGATGAGTCAAGGAGGATGAGATGGACAGGACATGTAACACGAATGAGGGAAAGGAAAGCATATACGATATTGGAAGGAAAGCCAGATGGAAAGAGACTACAGGGAAGACCAAGGCATAGGTGGGTGGACAGTATTAAAATAGATCTTCGAGAGATCGGATGGGACTGTGTGGATTGGATTGATCTGGCTCAGGATAGGGACCCGTGAAGGGCTCTTGTGAGCACTGTAATGAACCTTCGGGTTCCATAAAATGCTGGGAAGTTCTTCAGTATATGCACAATTGGCAGCTTCTCAAGAAGGGCTCAGTTCCATGATGTTAGTTAGCATTGCTAATCTTTTGCGGTCTGGAGTAAATTTGATGCCGAAGCAACGCGAGAGTGTTGTTGGTCTGGAATAAAATAATACTAACGAATGTTAGTCAATATGCCGATCAGAGTGGCCATGCGGTCTAAGGCATGATTCGTCTTCTTCCTCTCGAACGCTGGGATCTTGGGTTCGAATCCCGCTCGAGGCATGGATGTCTGAATGCGTTTGTTCTGTTTATGTTATTCTGTGTATAGGTAGCGGCCTTGCGACGGGCTGATCCCCCGTCCAAGGAGTCCTGCCGACTATATGTAGATTAAGGAACTGAAAAAGCGGCCAAGGCGTAACAGAAGAGCTGTAGAGCCGTAGTAGAATAGAATAAGGTACGCGGTAACGTAGTTGGTTGAAGCTCTATGCTACAAGCCGAAAGGTCGCGGGTTCGGATCCCAATGAAGTGTATTTTTATAATTTACCTAATCTTTACAGGAATGTTCCTAAGGGGTGACGGGCGGCCGGCCGGCACGTAAAGCTGACAGCCTCACCACCATCTATGAGCCGATTGTATAGAAAATGTGGAAGCCTCGACGTCTCATAACCCTGTGAGCCTTCACAGCCTGTTAGAGGAACAGCCTTTTTGTGTAACTAAATTAATTTAGCGTACAAGAATTCAGTTTCAGTTCGAGACCTCAAGAACTGCTGTGATGCAGTGGTGACCTGTGCTTCAGACATGTTGATTGCTCGCAGGAATCCCGAAACGGGCGCCCAGTTGCACGTATGCAGTCGAGTTTGAAAGACTTCCACGTCCGCTGAAATCTACTTAGTATATCTATTTGTTTGCGAAATGGGAGTATAGAGAAATATATTTATGGTGGTTATGAAGTGTTCCGTGTTACCTGATATAATACCATTTAGTCCGCTGAAAGTCAACCCATTGTTCTGCATTCTGTCTGCTCCATACTGGTTGCTTGCTTGGCTTACTTTTCATCTGAAACGTCGATTGGTTTGCACCTGACTACACGGCGTTATATGCCAGAAGATGGAAATGTATTGACTGTATTATGGCATGTAGACCTGTTGCTAGGCAACGACTGCGAAATAAGCAACTATACAACAGCCGTTGCTAAGGAACAACTGCGCCGAAAAGAACGCAACAGTTCCACGGAACAAATTGCACTGCAACAGAGGAGCGGTGTTTTGTACGCGGCCCATACCGAAATATTTTAAGTAGGAGAAGTCTATGGAATTAGTGAGCAGTTCCCCCCCCCCCCCCCAAATTCCGTGTGGAGACGGGGTCGAATACATGCACCGTAGCCCTGCTAGTCGTAGGAGACGATGAAAAGGGAACCCAGTGAGGGGGACCTGAGAATGACTGCACTGGCGAGGACCAGCTACAATTATAAACGGCACACCGACCTCTCATCAGAGATGACTATAACATCAAGTGTTCATTTGGAAATTAAAATTACTGGTCGTGAATCTCAAGGGGTTTATCGCCAAGACGAACTGATTGGCGGTAAACCGCCAGTCGGTAAGTAACTCTGACTCTGAGTTAGTGAGTGAGTTAAAGAACTGCTGAGGTTCAGTCCTTGTGAGCTGTTGCTCTTAGAAGCTGGTAGCTGGGGCACTGAAACAGTTCGGGAACCGAGTAAGGGAAACGTCCGTCATTGTAAGCTGTTACAAGGCAACGTTTGGTGAAGACACTACAGACTGAGAAGACTTAAGTGAGGTGTACTGTGTGTGAATTAGTAAAACGGTTGTAATTACTTGTAGTCACGGATCTGTAAGAAATTTTCAATCCAGACCCCATCTATAGCCACTAAGATCGTGACTGTGTTACAGACATTTTTGACGTCGATGTGTAGTTTGTTCGTTAAACTTCCTGAAATCTACGATATGCTCGAATTGTTAAAAAAGACTTAATAGAATAAGTTCGGAAGTTTTGGTAGAATGTAATGTTGTTATGAACTCTACACGGCTACCGCTAATTTCATAATTATAAACAAAAGCGTTAGCAGAAGGGATAATTTGTAGAGCCGTATGTGAAATAAGTAGTAACCATTTTCTTGGCCCGCGCCATAGCTCAAGCGGTTAGTCGCTGGCTTCCCACCGCGGCGGCCCGGGTTTGATCCCGAGTCTGGTCAAGTGGGATTTGTGGTGGACAAAGTGGCGCTGGGGCAGCTTTTCTCCGAGTACTTCGGTTTCCCCTTCCAATCTTCATTCCACCAATTGCTCCACAATCACCCTCACCTATCATCTGGGGCTGGTACAATAGGCCAGAAGTGGCCGCAGTACAAGGGACTTAGTCCCACCCCACTAGCAATAAAGAAAAAAAACATTTTCTTGTTCTTATTGTCTCCCTAGATTTGCTAAACATTAACGACCAGGATATGTTAAGCTATTTTGTACGAATTCTTGTCTCTCGCTTTGAGAGAGGACTTGCATGTCCGTACAGTGTTTACATCCGGACGAGGGCGTTGCTTTTCGGGAACAGAACCAACACAGAACATGAACTTGAAACTCCGCTCTCCTATACAAAGCGGCTGTGGGATCTTCGAGGCGAATATTCAAGCCCAGCACCGATTTCTTTCAGGTCCCCTTCCACGGCTACGAGTTGGACGACAGAGGGGTCGGAGTTTGAGTCCCGGAAGGGTCAAGAATTTGTTCTTCTCGACATCGTCTAGACTGGGTCTGGGGCCCACCCAGCCTCATATCCAGTGGTTTTGTTTAGTGGGGAGTGGAGTCCAGCTGGGTCCACTCGGCACGGCGGCCACTGATTGGCCTGTTGTAACCTGCCTAGGGCGATTATGATGCTGGAGAATTTGGTGGAATGAAGATTGGCAGGGTAAACCGAAGTACTCGGAGGAAACCCCCTCCAGCGCTACTTTGTCCACCACAAATCCCACTTGACCAGACCCAGGATCGAACCCGGGCCGCCGCGGTGGGAAGCCAGCGACTAACCGCTAGAGCTATGGCGCGGCCACAACGAATGGTTACCGGTAGCTCTTTCCCTGAAGGTAAAGTGGCCGGGGCTTGAAGCTAACCAGCCCAACCGGTGCCGAGGTCAAGAAAATGTGAATCTATACATCCACTACCCAATATGCCTTCATGGCGTAGTGCTTAATTAGTTAAGCACAGGGACAACATTTACAGTTTTTACTGCAACATCCTGAAATTTACGCCGGAACCTTGTCCTTCATAAGATAAAGCTATCCCTGTAACAGGCAGTGGAGGCCCACAGGGCTGTGAGACGTTGAGGTTTCCACATTTTCTGGACAATCGGCTCACATATAACGGTGAGGTTGTCAGTCTTACACGCTTCCCACCCTTTACTCCCCCCCGGGAAGATTCCTGGTACTCATTTCTGTTAGAGTCTGAGTCGACCCGAGGGCCATAGTGCGGCTGGAAGGATTAAGTCTATTTAAATAATCCATTGACTTCATCGGAAATCGAAGCCGCGACCTTCCGGCCTGTAGCATAGTGCCTCAACCAACTGCACCTATCGCGTGCCTTCAGCACGTATTTCGGAGACTTTAACTACGTGGCTTTAGTCCGCAAGCGAACTATACCGGCCGAGCGACCGCCGCCTGTTGGCGAAGTTAGTGCCATCTTCTGCGGATAGAGGGTGTCGCTTGGTCAGTGTAACGAATTCCATGGCCGCTAATTTGGGGTTTTCTAGACTGGAGCCGCTACTTTTCCATTCAAGTAGCTCCTCAGTTATCCTCACGAGTCTGAGTGGACCCCTTTCTGACTCTTTATCAGGTGTATTTCTGATTCCGTTTTCCAGTCTTATTCTGGAATATGTCGTTAAATTTTAAATGCATAATCCTTCCCTTTGCGAAACGGTAACTTCCGCCACACATTTCTTGTGTGTGTGTCTATATATATATGCGTGTTCCTGTTTGTTTTATAGGCGTCTTCGCTCCACTGGTTCGCTCTGATAGGCCTCCTAGACCATAAATAGTAAGTGGACTATAACCAGAAACTGGACCCTTCGCAGAGGTTTTATGTTCAAGAAAGTGAAAACTTTATTGTTACCTCGAAGTTGTTCCATCCATATACAGAACAAACTGCTTAACAATTAAGCCACATGAAACGTTACCTCAACTACAAATTGCGACATAAGTAGTTGATCTCATATAGCTGTAGCTGTCGTTTCTTTGGCTCAGTGTCGTTTATAAGTGAAAGGCAGCCTTAAATTGAAGAGATGCTGCGAGTGGAGTGACATTCAGTTTGAACCGTAAAGGAAAAAGAGATTTCTTTTTGTTCTTGTGAATGACGTAAGTGAAATGGGTTAGTCTGGCATGTCCAGATGATATTTATACTGCAGACAGGCGGGATTACTGAGGTAGTTCCATGAATTCCCCTCGTGTAGCCTGGTAACAACTAGAAGATAACAACCCAGCGAGGCCCGATCAACACAACGACACTAAAGAATCCTATACGTCAAACGACAAAACCACGAGGCGGTAGATACAACTTCCTTTAAAGAGAGGCAATATAAAGGACGAAAATTTTTTTTATTTTATTTTATTTCAGATAGTTTCATACAATCTGTCCAATTAAGGACAATGAGCACTTTTGGTGACTGATGTGGTGACTATGTCATTAACAGTGTTAATAAGGCTATCCCAGTAGATGCCTTAACATTTGTGGCATGTATACACTTAAAACTAGCTAAATCTATCAGATAGGTCTGACGGTTTGAATCTTTTTAATCTCCTAACTTCACCTTCATGGGTTAGTAGTGAGGCTGCGAGTTCGTTTGGATGTACTTGTAGTCTCCGACTGTACTTAACACTACACTTTTTAATTTCTTCTCGCACTGTAGATACACTTAAGTCCTTATGTAACACTGTATTGGGCACATACCAGGGCGCATCAACTATTTCCCTGAGGACCTTGTTCTGAAATCGTTGTAGTATTTCCAGGTTTGAATTGCTGGCTGTTCCCCACAGTGATATACCATACGTCCATATAGGTTTGAGTATTGCCTTGTAGAGTAGGAGTTTGCTTTTAACAGATAGTTGTGATCTTCGTCCGATTATCCAGTACAATTGCCGAGTTTTCAGGCCCAATTGTTTTCTTTTGCTGAAGATATGTTTCCGCCATGTTAGCCGGAGATCTAAATGTATGCCAAGGTACTTGGCTTCATCTGCTTGCGATAGTTATGAGTCATTTAGTGTAACTGGCGGGCATTGCCCTTTTTTTCATAGTAAATGTTACCTGGACGGATTTGCTCTTATTGACTTTGATCTTCCACTTTCCTAGCCATTTTTGCATGTCATGTAGGTTTTCTTGAAGACATCTAGATGCCGTAGCAGGATCCATATGGGTTGCTAAAACAGCGGTGTCATCAGCATATGTTGCAGTCATGGTCATTTCGGTAGTAGGTAGGTCTGCAGTGTAAACGGGCCTAGTACGCTGCCTTGAGGTACCCCAGTTAGTATAGGGTAGATTTCAGTGTAGAAATATCTTTGCGTAAGGTAAGATTTTAAGATGGAGAACATATTATGGGGCAGATTTGACTTTAGCTTGTAACAGAGTCCCTGGTGCCACACCTTGCAAATGCTTTGCTAATATCCAGAAAGGCTGCTGTACAGAACTTCTTTTCTTCTAGGGCAGTGGAGGCTTCTTTCACTACTCTATGTACCTGTTCAATAGTACCGTGCTTGCTTCTGAAACCAAACTGATGGCTTGGTATTAATTTCTGTTCTTCTAAGATTGGTGTGAGGCGTTTCAGCAAGAGTTTTTCTAAGACTTTTGAAAGGACTGGTAGAAGACTTATAGGTCTATACGATGCAATCTCTCTGGGATTTTTCGCCGGTTTAGGAACCATGATGATTTGCGCTATTTTCCATTGAATGGGGAAGTGCTCCACTCTCAACACTGAATTGAAGATCATCGTGATTACGTGAAAACACTTCTCAGAGACTTCCTGTAGGACCTTCCCTGTAGTTATGTCATACCCAGGCGCTTTATTTGCGTTGATTTCTTTTTGTATGACTTGTCTGACTTCTTTAATTTTGAATTTTTTTATGGGTGGGGCCATCTGATGCGGTGCTGCAAGGACCCTATTGATCGCCTGCTGGTCTTCTAGGGTACTTTCGATGTCGTTGGGTAGAAATACATTTCGCAAATGCTTGGCAAATGCCATGGCCTTTTGTTCATTGCTTCTTGCCCACTTATCGTCAGAGGTTTTGACCGGCGGTATTGATTGTTGCGGTCTTTTAAGTCGCTTCGTTGCTTTCCATAGCGAATAATCTGTTGCCGTGGTGGCAGTTAAACCAGCCAGATACGTCTGTACGGAAACATCTTTTAGTTTCTGTAGCAAGCTTTTAAGATCTTTTCTAAGTTTATTTAGCTTTTGTTTGTCCGGCTGTGCTCGTGTTAACTGCCACCTTTTTCTTGCTTTTCTTTTTTCAGCTATCTTTTGTTTTACAATAACTGAACATTCCTCCTTGTAATGGGTGTGTTGTTGGACAGGTGTAGCCTGCCATGCTGCTGTTTGAATGGCTTTAGTTAGGTTTTAAACTGCTGTTTCAATATCGAACCAAATTGGTCCTAAAAATGTTAACAATATATCTATTTTAAGCCACACTTGTAAATAAACTAATTATAATAATTTATAAACATTTTAATGTATTCATGCACGTCACTGTAGTTGAAGACCTCAGATTTTATTTTCATGGCATTGTAATGATATTGTATGTATGTATTGATACTGACCAATTATACTGTATTAATATATCCTTCTGAAGATGGTCTCTTAAGACCGAGACATATCAAGGAAAAAAGATTAAAAAGGAAAGAAAGAAAAACACTTTATCAGTCACACTGGACGGAGCTGATTAACCTTCTCTAACGGTGCTACTGTGACGGACCAGGATGAACCAAATCAAAAATAGAAGATCATTTCTTTTCTGGTACAAACTGTGATATATACTTTTTATTCATTTATTTCGCTTGACGTAATGATTGGCTACTCACCTCCATCTAATGCCTAGGACGAGGACGTTGCAGCTATACCTCCACTCCCCCATACGTGTTCATAACGCGGTGCTTAATTATTATTATTATTCATTTGACTGCAAATTGGTTTTTACCCGGTGGCAGTAGTAATACAATAAGACACAACACAAAATAACCCACCAGGCTCGAACAAAGCGCAGCACACAAAACTACATAACAATGAACAAAAGTACAAAACAGTAGGGGTCACATATTACACACAATGAAAACCATTACAATATAATTAAAATACAAACACAATTCCCAACACAGTACCAATATAAATACCATTAATTAATTTAAGATAGTTGAGATAATAATGTTACGTGTACGGGGGCTAATGTGACTAATATTTGTGGGTTCTAGATTTGATGATTTGATGACTGGATTTATTGGACGTCTCTGTTACATTTACAGTTGAGTGTAACAGTTCACACATTGAACTCCTTGTGGATAACTGATCTCTCACGATATTTCTTCTGGTTCTTGGACTGTTCTCTAGCCTCTAGTCGTCTGCTACTCAGTAGACCGATTCATTGCTCTGTCAAGCCGAGTCTTATGTTACGAAAGACGGTCAGTCGGTTAGTCTGTCTTGGAATAAAGCGCTCATCTGGGGGCTTACGACCAGGTATTTATTACTGTCAGACAGTTGCGGGTTTCTTGATGTGTGGCGCTCTCTCTGACGAGTGGACGGGTCTGTCGTTTACAGTTGCTGCTGGTCCTCTCCAGCGCAGTCATTCTTGGGTCCGAGTCCCTTGGGACTCACGACCACATTTTACTGTCTTAGATTCGAGACTCTTGCTCTGTCAGGCAAATTCCTCTCTTTTATCATTTCGGGAGAACCGTGTAGAAGTTACTGCCTTCAAAGATTCCAGTACTGTACTTCTTTACGCTGTGCCATGTACGCCTGCAATCCCGTGGTAACCAAATCCGCTGCCCAGCAACGGGGTTCTCCTAATTGGTTAGCGTCGTTATCCTGTGTTCATCCAGTCACGGCTCTACTTCCGACACACTGTCCCCCGCCCCACCCGAAGTCATCATACGTGAAGATGGTAACTGTAAGATTCGCCGAAACGTTGGAAAACGCCCAAAATTCTATGCGTCTCACTCCGAAAGCTGAAGTCACTCAGTTCTGTTGACGCGAGGGAAGAAACCTGCGCACTATGACTCACGACGCGACGCGCCGCCAGAGGTCGCCGCCCCCTAGCCATGTTTTGCAGGGTGAAGTGACACATGTGAACACATAATTGCTCGAATTTGGGAATAATACAGTCTCCCAGCAGTATGGTTGCGTCTGACAGGAAACTAGACCCAAAGTGGACGAAATTGAGGATGATTGCTCAAATTGAAGGCGGACAATAAGCTCATGTTTGGAGTAACGTGGCGTTTTTACCTTACTAGCAAGATTATTTAATGCCTCCAGTTGCGGCTTCATTACCCTGCTCCAGAAGCTGCTATTTGCTATATCTCAGCTGTATTTATGTTGCGGTCAGCGGAAACCATCTGGCCGCGGTTTTGATTCTCGCAAGCGACATGACGTATGCATCTTTTCATCACTGCTAATCACTGTACTTCTAGCAGCCAATCCTCCAATTTGGAGTCAGCCCTCCATGTACCGTTTCGAAGTGATATATATTCTGGGACGCCAGAGCGTATAGAAGTGTGATTCTCTACTCCAGATGGAGTACACGTTTGTCGCAATTTTGTGTGCCCGATCCGAGATGTTGGATGTTGAAACCGAACAAATAAAAAATAAATATAAATTATATATGTATACATTGTGGTATATCTGCTGAAAGCCAGAAATTTGAAGCCAGCAAAGACAGCCGTTGGCTCAGTAGCCGTCACATGATAGCCGTAACAGAGACGCAACAATAGAAATTCTGTTAGAACTGGCGTTTTCTGTGAGGTCCATGGCGAAGCTACATAACAAGGAGTCGATCGAGAAAGACTGCAAGGGTTCAGTTGGGAAAATATATCTGGTCGTGATCCTCAAGGGGCTTGGCACCAAGACGAACTGATTGGCGGTAAACTGACTTCGACTTCGAGAGTCTGCAAGCAGTCAGTTGAGAGTTGCAGGAGCTGGTAGCTGAGGTCGGGGGCAGTTCGCGAACCCAGAGGAAGGGGACCGTCCGCCACTGGAAGCCGCTACCAAGCAGCACAGTAAAGACCGTGACTGAAACCACTAGTCTGTGTGTGACACCGATTTGTAAATTGTAGTCAAGAGTTATGTGTTAAAGTGACCAATAAATCCGATTACTAATCCAAACGCCGTCTATCGTCACCCCGACACGTGACAATACTTGTATATAGTATTGCCACGTGTTAGAGTGACTTTCGACGGGGTTTGGATTGGTGAATGGATTTATTGGTCACTTGTACACAACTCGAAACTGCAAGCAATTACATCGCCACTGCTAATCTCCACAATTCACACCCGCTAAGCCTTTTCCCAGCTTGCTATGTCTTTATCAGCCGTTCCCTAACAACGGCTTCTAACAGTGGAGATCTTTCAGCTTCACGCGTTCAACTCCTCCCTTCAGAGACTCCCGTGCAGAACTCATTAAGGTTCAAGCCTCATGTTTATAAGATCTCGGCACGGAGCACATAGAAAACAAAGTTCTGTTTCGGGCGTCACCTAGAAACGGCCGCTATACGCTGCAGTATGTTATACTCCTTTATTTCAGAAGCAATCATTATATACTTGTCGGTTCGTATGTAAAATCAAGGTGGATGATGTGGGCCAGCCGTGTAGCACGGATGGGAGGGTTGAGGAATGAATACAAAAGTTTAGTTTAAAACTCTGCAGGACAAACATAGGCGAGGATGGAAGGATAATGATGAACTGGGTCTTAAGATATAGGAGAGGGTGATGTCGTACAAGGGACTTAGTCCCACCCCACTAGCAATAAAAGAAAAATACTACAACAAATAATCGTGGAACAGATCAGTAGAAGTAACTCAGTACTTACAAGACACGAGATTCATACAGTAACATTATAACTCGTGAGATGTTCAAACAAACTCAGAGTACATTATAATTTAGAAACTTGAATTTCCGACCAGCTGGACGCAAATCATACAAGTTTCAAAACCCCCAGCCAAGTAACCTAAGACTAAGGCTAGGGACCCACTGACACGACAAGTCGCGCGCGGTTTGTCGAGTGTTATCGCTCGCGGCCGCTATTTGTATAGGTTTTATGAGCCGCGCGCGGTTAAGTTTTGGAACGCGGCACACAGGCGGCAGAGCTGTCGCACGCCTAATATGTACAACTAACGGACGCGCGCGACAAAGAGCGGCTAGCCGCTCTCGACTAGTCGCGTCAGTGGGTTTTCAGCCTAACTCGGAGAAACCCTGTATTCGCGACAGCCGTCGAGAGTAAGGGGGGCCCTAGCCCTCAGCAGCCGGTGCGAGAAACCAAACAGAAAATTTGATACACACGAAACCTAAACAGTATTTCACTATCTCCCTTATTATTATTATTATTATTATTATTATTATT
>NW_019737101.1:92954-95474 GCF_002891405.2 Cryptotermes secundus
AATGTCCTTACAAACTTGGCTCAGAGGTCTCCATGAGACATGAGGTTCTTTTACGTGCCGTAAAGCTACGACACGGGACCCACGGCTTAAAGTCCCTCCTGGAGGACTTGTTCCCTGAATTTTTCCGTCCTTAAAAGTTCCACGACCTCCGCCGGGTTTGAACCCGCGTACCTTGAGTCATGAGGTGGGAACGTTACCCCTAGACTACGGAGGCCGCTTTCACTACCTCCCTTACTGGCTGCTGGTAACGGACTTGGCAAGGTCCTTCGTTGCCGTATCTAGACCAAGCACAGCTCGAAGGCGGGGAATCAAGTGATAAACTGGAATGGGAGAACATCCTAGAATCTAGAAAAACTGGGGGAAGAGTAGAAGGAGGAGGATAGGAAGAGAGGCCGCTAAAACGAGCCATGAGCAGACATGGCTCAAGCTATCCCTGTGACAAGCCGTGGAGGCCCATAGGGTTGTGGGACGTCGAGGCGTCCACATTTTCCAGACATTCGGCTCACAGATGGCGGTGATGTTGTCAGCCTTATGCGCTGGCCGCCCTTTACCCCCAGGAAGATTTCTGTTAGAGGCTGAGTCGACCCAAGGCCATAGTACGACACAAAGTATTAGGTCAATTGAAAAGAAAAAAATGACCTTATCAGGAATGGAACCCCCGACCTCCCTCCTTGTACCCTAAACACGTTGTTATAGAAATTTGAATGTTGTTTGGTGAATTCAAGTTTCCACAGACGAAAGATAATGGCGGATGAATTTGACGCGACAAGGCATTACCATGCTTGAAGAAACTTGTTGTTCAGTTAGTGAGACCAATGTAAAAATATGGTGATTAGAAAATCGAATCTTGTTTCTCATTGGATGATTCCTAGGCTTTCTCCCCCCGAGAGCGGTGAGACGAGTTTGTGTGGGCGTGATGATCTTGATTGATGGCAGAGAGAGGAAACGGAAATGCTAATTGTTTCTTCTCTCTGTCTCGTTCTGTTGGAAGAGAGCAGGACTGATGCGCTCTCTGTTGCACGTTTGTCACTGTGCGGAACCTGCGGCATGAACTGAGATTGGGGGGGGNCTTGCAGCTTCGAAAGATCAGCTACGGAAACTTTATTTACTTATTTATGCAGACATAGGAATATTTAAATTGACCACATTTCATGAAGGGGACTGGCGGTAGTGTAATTGATTGAGACACTGTGCTACACTCCTGCACGTTGTGGGTTCGATTCCCGATGATATCATTCGATTTTCCAATTGACTTAATCCTTCCAACCGCACTATGGCCCTGGGGTCGACTCAGCGTCTAACAGAAATATGTACCAGGAATATTCCTGAGTAAAGGGCGGTCGGTGCGTAAGGCTGACAACCTTACCGCCATTTGTGAGCGGATTTTATAGAAACTGTGGGAGCCTCGATGTCTCACAACCCTATGGGCCTCGATGGCCTGTTACAGGGATAGCTTTACTCAATTCTTAATGACCTAGGCTAGAACCCGGGCCGCCGCGCTGGGAAGCTTGCGACTAACTGCCTGAGCTATGACACTGCCACAGCCGTGACCTAACTCAGGCAGGATATCCGGTGACCCGACCGAGAGTCGAACACAAGTTCAGAGCCCTGCAGTTACGCCAGTCCGCTTCGTGAGGTGCTTGTTGCTTGCAATTTCACGGGACTATAATTTAAAACCCGAACCTTACGTTGCAGTTTGTTGTGTTGTGGAAGTGCGTGCTTCTGGTTGAGTGGGCCTACAGCAGCGGCTTCCGTACCAATTCCCGAGCAGTCATCTTTCCGTCCATTGCTAGGTCAGTACTGTGACGTACATCGCAGGTGAATCAGCCACTTAGGAAGCGTTCAGAGACTCTTAGCTTGCGGCTGAAAGTGCGAGGGAGAGTCAGTAAATAGGTCGCAAATGGAAGTGAACCATCTGTAATGGACGTAGTTTCCTATATGTGTCACTAGGTAGCAGCACAGTCCAGATGCAAACGGAGGCACGTATCTTCTGGGACTGTAAACTCTATGAGGACCAAAGGACAACAGTGATTGACATTTTGTCTGGGAACAGCGGAAAAGAATACCCACAGTCAGTTACAAACTCTTAAGGCTAGAAGAAAAATTATATTTTCAAGGCGTCTGTTGCTTCATAAAACAAAATTCCGAAATTTATTTTTAGAATAAGTAAATATACACAATATAAAAGATTATTAACGCCGTCCAGTGTAATTGAACAATCGAACTTGACGGCGTTAATAACCTTATACAATTACTAGTGTCACGGGCCAGGATGAACCAAGTCAAATTTAGATAATATTAATAGTATACTCTTGCCGGTCACGGTACCCGAGCGGTCTAAGGCGTGCACTGTCTTCGCTCGCTCGGAAGCCGGGATCGTGGGTTCGAATCCCACTCAGGGCATGGATGTTTGTGTGCGTTTTTCTCTGCTTGTGTACAGGTAGAGGCCTTGCGACGAGCTGATCACTCGCCCAAGGAGTCCTACCGAATGTGTAAGATCTAGTAAACCGAAGTGAAACG
>NW_019737101.1:96210-114609 GCF_002891405.2 Cryptotermes secundus
CGTGACCTAACTCAGGCAGGATATCCGGTGACCCGACCGAGAGTCGAACACAAGTTCAGAGCCCTGCAGTTACGCCAGTCCGCTTCGTGAGGTGCTTGTTGCTTGCAATTTCACGGGACTATAATTTAAAACCCGAACCTTACGTTGCAGTTTGTTGTGTTGTGGAAGTGCGTGCTTCTGGTTGAGTGGGCCTACAGCAGCGGCTTCCGTACCAATTCCCGAGCAGTCATCTTTCCGTCCATTGCTAGGTCAGTACTGTGACGTACATCGCAGGTGAATCAGCCACTTAGGAAGCGTTCAGAGACTCTTAGCTTGCGGCTGAAAGTGCGAGGGAGAGTCAGTAAATAGGTCGCAAATGGAAGTGAACCATCTGTAATGGACGTAGTTTCCTATATGTGTCACTAGGTAGCAGCACAGTCCAGATGCAAACGGAGGCACGTATCTTCTGGGACTGTAAACTCTATGAGGACCAAAGGACAACAGTGATTGACATTTTGTCTGGGAACAGCGGAAAAGAATACCCACAGTCAGTTACAAACTCTTAAGGCTAGAAGAAAAATTATATTTTCAAGGCGTCTGTTGCTTCATAAAACAAAATTCCGAAATTTATTTTTAGAATAAGTAAATATACACAATATAAAAGATTATTAACGCCGTCCAGTGTAATTGAACAATCGAACTTGACGGCGTTAATAACCTTATACAATTACTAGTGTCACGGGCCAGGATGAACCAAGTCAAATTTAGATAATATTAATAGTATACTCTTGCCGGTCACGGTACCCGAGCGGTCTAAGGCGTGCACTGTCTTCGCTCGCTCGGAAGCCGGGATCGTGGGTTCGAATCCCACTCAGGGCATGGATGTTTGTGTGCGTTTTTCTCTGCTTGTGTACAGGTAGAGGCCTTGCGACGAGCTGATCACTCGCCCAAGGAGTCCTACCGAATGTGTAAGATCTAGTAAACCGAAGTGAAACGGAGAGTTTCATGGAGGTAGGCCTAGACCGAAATTGGGGCTGTAGCGCCACAGGAAAAAAAAAAATAGTATACTCTTAGAGTTAAGCTAAGGAAGATATTCAAAAATCGGAGGGTGACCGCTATGATAGAACAAGATATTTATAAGAATGTGCTACAGAAGGCCGGATGGGCATTCCACAGGCCTTTTTTTTATATTTATTTTTTCAAAATAGAAAAGGTCTAGGTATCAGACGCGCATGCGCATATCCAGAGGCTGGTTTCAATAGTCAAAATGGTGATCATGCTCGAGGATTATACTACCGAAGATCAGCGTCCTGTTATGCGTTTTTCTCTGGACAAAAGGACTCAGTTCAAAGGATATTCACAAAGATGTGCTTCCTGTGTACGGTGGGAAGTGTTTGTCGCGTAAAGCGGTTCACACCTGGGTGGCAAACGTTTTGGTGATGATGAAGAGGTTGAAGCGGAGTTGCCGAAGTGGCTGAGGCAACAGTCAAAAGACTTCTATGCTGCGGGTCTCGACCCAGTGGTAAAGCGTTGGGACAAGTGTAACAATGTTGGTGGAGGATATGTCGAGAAATACATGTTTTTCTTTCTAGGTTCGAATGTCGCATGCTTCATGTTCCTGGACACTTTCCACCATCCTGTCTTTATCTGAACACAACGCTTCGGAGACTGGATTCTGTCTCCGTCTTCAGTCTCCGAAACTTTCTGTTTTGAAACTTAAACAGGACGATGTTTTTAGATAAAAATCAGAACGATATATAATGTCCAGAAACACAATATTTGTACTAATGTACCATCGTCACAAACTTTTAGATCTTAATAGGATATTTTACGTTTTATTTCCATTTGTGACCTCTTTACTGACCTTCCCTCGTATGTCCAGCATGTTCCGCAGCAGGTAACTGAAACAGTTTCGGGGACAGTCCAGTTCCCGGTGTGTGGGAGCGGAGGACAATTGTTTTTGCTCGTAAAATGCACCGAAACGTCCGTGTCCACTCCGGAGTGCGAAGTAGCGGTTGCACTTCCTTGCCGCCTGAAGCACGTATTTCCGGCTCATGTCTCTTGAACTAAAAGTTGTATTTATTACTCCGTCAACCCCGTGACAAAGGTGACGCTGCTCTGGGGTTCTCTTCGCATGTTCGGCAGCGTGAGCTGTCACAAATTCTTCTGGGTTTCCCTCACTCACGTCCGCTAGACATGTGGGTAGAGGATACCGTCAGACAAGCGATAACTGGTTTGTTCGTAACGGATTTCTGACGCGTCTTCTTCGGCGTTGCGAAATGTCTGCAAACAGAATCGCGACATTTTTCCTGAATGCCATTTATTTAAGTGTAATACAGTCGAATCTGAACGTCGATTTCACGACGATGAGGATCTAGTGGGATGTGATACTGCGCATTTGTTGGTGTTTGCCGACGTTTCGGAAGATCCTACTGCCTGCATCTGCAGGTATGCCATACTAGGTATCACCGCTCCGTCGTCTAGAGTGTCAGTATTCAGATGTTGGGAAACTAATTAATTATATTAAATTACTGTTTTGTGTTAGGAACCGGGATAGCTCAGTCGATATAGCGACTGGCTACGGGCTGAACGGCCGACGGGTCGGAGTTCGAGTCCCGGTATGGTCAAGAATTTTCACTTCTCTTCGTCATCCAGGCCGACTCTGGGGTAAACCCAACCTCCTATGCAATAGGTATCCGGGGGCTCTTTCCCCGAAGGTAAAGCGGCCGGGGCTTGAAGCTGACCACTCATCTCCAGCTAGTGCCGAGTTCAAGAAAATGTGGATTTGTACATCTAGTCCCCCATACGCTTTCATGGCGTAGTGCTTAATTAGTTAAGCACAGGGAAAAATTTACCTTTTTATCTTTACCCAACCCTTCCAGCCGCACTTTGGCCCTGGGGTTGACTCAGGCTCTAACAGAAATGAGTACCAGGAATTTTCCTGGGGAGAAGGGCGTCCAGTGCATAGGGCTGACAACCTCACCGCCATCTATGAGTCGATTGTGTAGAAAATGTGGGAGCCTCTACGTCTCACAACCATATGAGCCTCAATAGCCTGTTACAGGGACAGCTTTACCATTTTTTTATCCATTTGACCTGTATTTTGCAAATGTGACTCAAGAGGAAATGAAATCAAAATGCTTGATGCTAATTCATTTCAGAGCCTCTTTCTTCTGTTACAGCCAGCTGAGTATAGAGAACTGGATGATGCCTGCCGCATATGCGGGTCACTTCAGCAGTCTGGTGTGGATCAAGCCGCCATGGGCACAGCAGATGGCGGACGGAACCCATAGCTTCTGCATTGGCCGCCAGAAGAGCTCCGGTGAAATAAGGCCAGTTCATGTGACATTAATAGTTTTACTTATAACCAAGAGGGGGCACGAGGTAGCGCAGTTGCTTGAGGCACTATGCTATTGGCCGGAAGGTCGCGGGATCGAATCCCGATGAGGTGGATTTTTTTTTTTTTATTTACCTAATCCTTCCAGTCGCACTATGGCCCGTGGGTCGACTCAGTCTTTAACAGAAATGAGTACCAGGAATTTTCCTGAGGGGTAAAGGGCGGCCGGCGAGTAAGTCTGACAACCTCACTGCCATCTGTGAGCTGATCGTAAGTCTGACAACCTCACTGCCATCTGTGAGCTGATCGTCTAGCACAGGCATGTCAAACTCAACTTGTGCAGAGGGCCACCTCAGCCCTATAAATAATAGTCCAGGGCCGCACTTCAAAATAGAAATACACGTTAGATTTTGATATAAGGAAATTCAATTCTATTTATTATTTAGGAATAATTTCAATATAATTACCTAAAGTCACATATCTTACAGTTTTAAGAAGCAAGAGAATGCCATTTTTGACAAGTATCAAACAGCTTTTCAATATGTAAAAAGAGAGATTACACAAGAAATTATGTTAGAAATATCAAAACATTGAATTTTCTGCAGCCTGCTAATTTATGTCTGAGTGAGACTTCTTGTCTTCTGGTCTGTTGGAAATTGTCTGTACAACAAATATTTCTACTAAAATTTTAATATTGATTTTAATATCAATTAGCTCTAAAAGTTGAGGGGCCGCACTCTGTGGCTATGGGGACCGCATGTTTGACACGGCTGGTTTAGAAAATGTGGGATACTCTACCTCCCACAACCCTATGAGCCTTCACGGCCTGGTACAGGGATAGCTTTACTTTATAATCAAGAGATTTATTTGTGTATGAAAGGGGATATTTCGCTCTTCATGCCCTTTTAATCTACGCGTACAGTTAGTAGACTTCATATAGGAGTTAATTTTATTGCCCCTTCCGGCCTCTGTGGCCCTGTGCACGTGTAAGACGGAAGTCGAGTTCTACCACTTGGCAGTAAACTGTTGGTTAAACATCATGCGCCCGAGACTGCCGCAGTTACATTGCAGTTCCTGTTCTTCATCAACTGGACGTTTCAGCCCGTCTAAATCGTGAAAATAGACGTCACCGTGTTTGTATTGTCACGGGGCTTGTATTGGTGAATGTATTTATTGAACAATTATACACACGGCTGGGAAATACGTACAAATAATTACATTGCCACCACTAATCTCCACAAATCACGACGGCACCCGATAAGCCTTTTCCCAGCCTGTTATGTCTTCACCAGTCGTTCCCTGGCAACGGCTTCAAGCAGTGGAGATTCTTCAGCTTCCACGCTCAGGTCCTGTCTTCAGAGCCTGCCGTTCAGAATCAACTGACTATCAACAGACTTTGTCCCTTGGTTATAATATCTCGGCACGGACCACGTAGAAACACCCCGTTTCCATTGTTGTAGTTCAGCTGTTGCATTGTTAAGAAACTGCTGCTTAGAAACATTAAGTGTATACCGATGCGTTGCTCAGAAACGGTCACTGTTTACACAGTCACCGCTTAGCAACGGGTCTATACGCCACAGTATGTTGAGTTAACGGTTCGAAACTCCCCTCGAAATCTGGAAAACGAGCCAAGAAAGAGAAACCACTTGGGAAAGCAGGGTTGCTGATGGGGAAACAGAAGTCTGCACCAGCAGTGGAACTGGTGTGAATGCAGAGAACGCTCTCTTTATATTCAAATAACAGAGAGAGTTTATAGAACCGGTAAACCATTTTGTGAAGTTGCGGCTTGTAAAGTGGGGGTTTCTGTGTGCATAAGAACCCTTTAGAAGTCGCCTAAACAGGTGAGATCCTTATGTGAAGTGGCGAAGCTGTCTCTGAATATTCAGCAATTCAGAGGCATCTGATACGACCTGTAGATATGAAAGAGTCCAGGAAAATCAGGTGGGACTTAAATTTTATGGGACACATCAGCTGCTGCTCTGTGCTAATTAAATGAATCTACTGGGAGATAATATAAATACCGTAAAGAAAAACAGAAACTTCAATTGACGCAAGTAAGGAAGTTGGTCTAGAAGTAAACACAGAGAAAGCTAAGTATACTGTCTCGTCACCAGAATGCAGAGCAAAATCATGACATGAAGATAGGTAACATATATTTTGGAAACGTGACACAGTTCAGATATTTGGAGACGACTGTAACAAATCAAAACTTGATTCAGGAGGAAATTAAGGGAAGTTTGAACTGGGGTAATGCTTGCTGCCATTCAGTCCAGAGCCTTTTGTCTTCTCGTCTGCTGTCTAAAAACGTAAAATTAGAATATACAAAACTATAATTTTGCCTGTGGTTCTGTATCGGTGTGAAAATTTGTCTCTGACATTAAGAGAGGAGCACAGACAGAGGGTGTTTGAGAACAGGGTGCTGAGGAGAATATTTGGACCGAAGAGAGATGAAGTGACAGAATGTTGGAGAAAACTGCATAATGAGGAGCTTCATAACTTGTACTCCTCTCCCAGTGTAAATAGAACGATCACGTCAAGGAGGGTGAGATGGTCAGGGCGTGTAATGTGAGTGGGGATAAGAGTAATGGATATAGTATTTTGATCGGAAAGCCAGAAGGAAAAAGACTACCAGGAAGAATCAGACGTAGGTGGCTTCATAATATTAACATGGATGATAGAGAGATAGGATTGTATGGTGTGGGCTGGATTGTTCTGGCTTAGGATAGGGACCAGTGGCGGGATCTTGTGAACACGTAATGAATCTTCGGGTTCCATAAAATTCTGGGAAATTCTTGAATAGCTGAGCGACTGTCGGCCTCTCAAGAAGGGCCCTGTTCCATGAAGTTAGCTAGACGAGCGTGGGCTGTGTACTCATGCGGTAGGTGAGCAGGTCAGCGAGGTGTCCCTCGTTCTCACGACTCGTGGAGCTAACAGCTATCCTCGGAGCGGAGTTTCGGCCCGGGCCGTCGGATACAGCAGAGTTAGTTTCGTCGCACGACACAAACAAAGGTGTAACTGTTACACGAGCTCGAATTGACAGAGAACTTAACTATGGAGCCCAAACTTGGTAGTTATGAATATTCGCAGTGCCTGTACAGTGTCCTTAGCTTGGTAGAACGTGCCCCGTACCTTTAAACATTAATGCCATTAACAGAAGCGTTGAAGTGTAATTAATTCGCATTAAATAAGTTTATGGTGCATATAACGTAGACTGCACACCTGAAGTATGAAAATGACAGATCAGTCAGGAATTGCATTTCATAGCGATACTTGAATGCTAGTCACGTGAACTTCTAATGCAGAATCCATTCCGCTTGCGCAGACATGGGCTAATCTTCCTGTTTGCTAATAGTTTTGTTGTTCTTAGCGTTTGTATGACTATTGGGACTGCTTAATGTACAGTTGTCAACATATTGTCTGGTTATTGACTATAGACGGGGTTTGAATTGGTGATCGGATTTATTGAACTCTTACAGATCCGTGACTACAAGTACGTGTAATTATAACAGTTTTACTAATTCACAGTTCACTAGAACACACACTTAAGTATTCTCAATTTGCTATGTCTTCACTGTCGCTACTTGGTAGCGGCTTCCAACAGCGGACGTTGCAGTTCAATTATTGCCGCGGAATTGTTGCCTTTGTGCGTTACCTATCAACGGTTGTTGTATAGTAGCTTGTTTCATGGTCGTTGCGTAGCAACGGCTCTGCATGTCACAATATTTGTTTAATATTTGTCCGAAGGGTCCAATTAAACGGGAGTCTAACTGTATTGTATAATCTGTTTTGGCTCTTGTGAGTATGTAACTGCTGCGAGGACATCGTCATGATGCCAGACAGGGGTAGGCTGTTTGTTTCCCGCGACACATCAACTGGACGCGTTGTTTGGAATTCTGTTCTCTTGAAGTTCGGTGAAGTCGTCTTACTCTCCCTGTTGTTATTTAGTCTCGTCCCTCTTTCTCCCTAAGGATTCAATGGATACCAACTAAGCCCATCGGAAGATTTATTTTCCAGAACATTCCGCCAGAAATATAACTGATAAAAGCCGATGACGGTTGCAGGAAACCCGCGTTGGGCTCTTGTAGCCCGGACTTCATAATTCGTTGACTTCCTTTCGTTGTGCCGTACACTTCGACTCGATTGGGCTGCGCAGGCGCGGCCAAGCATCACATGATCACAATTTCATGCCATTTGTTCTGAAGGGTGGTTTAGTCGAGGACACGCATATCCTTGACTCCGGAACTACCTCAGCGACACTGGAGGGACTTTATGAAGTTGCTGCAGTTGCAAACAGAGTCATTATTCAATTTGATATATTTTTCTGGAAATCGTTCTCCATTAAGCTATGCAAGCGTCCGTGAATAGCTGTTCCTTGTTCCTGTAGCAGCCCTGCGTCTCAGCATGTATGCTCATATGCTAAACGTGGATTAGTCCTTTCTCGGGTGCCATTCAGAACGAGTGACGAATATTTTCACTCACACTAGAACTGTGGTTTCCTAACATGGTCCGCAACTTTCCAGGCTTCACAAAAGATCACCAGGGGACGTGAAATACAGGTAAAAGCTGGACTGTTTTTTTAGATCAGATTTGCCTAAGGCAAATTTAATTTGTATGTACAGTAAACCCTCGCTAATCCAGTTGCAGTTAATCCGGATCGAAGAACGTTTTGTGTGTGTGAGTATCTCAAGTTCCGACGTTTCGGAGGAACATGCCCTTATTTTAAGGTGCCCAAGTTCCTCCAGAACTTGGGCACCGCTGTCCAATTCCCACGGTATAAACACCCAAGAGGAAGGTCGACATCAACACTCGCTAATCCGGTTACAGTTAATCCGGATCGAAATATGAAAAATGTTGTTCACAGCTGAGTACATACTTTATTCGTAAAAGACACATGACGTTTAGGAAGGCAGTTGAGTCACTTGTCTGTTCGGACCAAACTTGACGGTTTTTTCAAACGTTCATTATTACGATCAAAACAAGCACAACTTCTGAGTCTTCTCATCATCATCATCAGTAATCTGTCAGACGACAGGTCCACAGTCTCTTCCAAAACAGTTTCTCCACTTAATGCGATCTTCTGTTTTTGGAAAGAGACTATCCAGGAAAAGTGATAATGTGGTAGTTTTTCCATTTGCTTTCCACATCGCAGTACAACAGCCGTTCAAACCACTCTGGTCACGCCTGTTGCTATACGAACTTGAACCATCTCGAGCATCATTTGCTCTGTGCTTCAAGTCGCTGCTGATGACGCTGCTTCCGACGTCAGTTTTTGGTGTCTCTCTTCGTCTGATGCCTACCCTTTGACCTGTCCAGCAAGGGAGGCCCTGCCAGTAGCTACGCTACCGCTGGTATAGCTGCGAGGGTCCTTGGCATACTCAAACCCCCTTCTTCTATCGAATAAATGTATTGTCTTTTATAGTTTTTAAATAAACGCTGTACAGTGATTATTTTTATTTATTTTCGTCAACACTATTTATGTCTTTAAATTTTCTGTATTTTTTTGTTCTGTTTCTGTCTTGTAGGGCTACTTTTGTTTCACTAATCCGGTTTATCGCTTAATCCGGATGACCTCACCCCCGCAGTTACTTCCGATTAGCGTTCTTAATGATGTTAATATGAGGAAACAGAATTGTAAGGAAATTAAGTGTTCCATATAGTTACAAATTGTCGCTTGATTATTGAAAATTGGAAATTAAACACCTAAATATACTATAAAAATAGTTGTATGAAGTAAACAAGGATTTTTTCTTCACTAATCCGGATGGCCACCTCCCCCCCTCCGGATGACTTCGGATTAGCGATGGTTTACTGTGCGTGTGTGTGACGGAATGCATCTGAATCCATTCTGACACTTCTGGTAATTTATACGGTCTCTATGGCCGGCATTGAAGTTAAGCACGCGTAAAGAATTCCTAGTATACATGGCGTCAGAGTTTCCGAGACAGAAGCATGTGGCGCATTTTGTGTCACGAATAGACCGTGACACTGTCACGTGGGCCTGTTAAAGAGCGGGAACCTTTCGTATTGTTTCTTATCGCTTGGCCGAGGAACAGATTCACAGTTTTCTTGTGTTTCAAATGTCGGTATTCTCTCAGAGTGCGGGCGGGAGGACCCTGTCACGTCTCCAGGCGCTTCCCATCAGAGGCCAGCTGAAGCCTTGGCTGCTGAGGAGGCCCTGGATTCTCGGTTATGGATTTATAACTGAATGTTCCAATATGTATAAACGAGGGAGAGTCAGTAAATGGGCCACAAATGGATATAAAATGTAAAACATGTGATATTCGGAGCTGAGGAAAAGTTCTCGACATTTCCACCATCAACATTGATGCAGTTGTCCCATCGCTTTACCAGTGCTTCGAAATCCGCAGCATAAGAAATCTTTTGACTATTGTCTCAACCTCTTCGTCATCAGCGAAACGTTTGCCACCCGCTTGTGAACCGCTTTACGCGACAAACACTTCCCACCGTAAACAGGAAACATTTCTTTATGAATATCCTTTGCCAATGACTCATTTTGCCCACAGTGAACGCACGGCAGAACGCTGCTCCTCGGCACCTCTGCTACCTTGACTATCATTAAGCTGAACTGTGCTGCTACCTAGTGATACACATAGAGAACTTATTACGCCCATTTCGGCTGCTTTACTTCCATTTGTGACGTATTTACTGACTCTCCGTAAGTAACATTGTTGAACATGTACATTATCTTGAAACTAGAATAATGGCCGTTGAAATTTCAACCCAACTTTATTAAAATAAATTTATCCGAGTAAAGAAAAATAATCCCGGTAACTTGAAAGTTTTGTGGCAAACAGCTTTATTTACGAGGGGGTACCCAAAAAACCGAACTTATTTTTTCTTAAACTTATTTATTCAAATTTTAAGCACAAACCTTCAATTCCCTTCAAAGTACTCTCTACTTACACCAATACACTTGTCTAGTCTTTTATTCCATTTTTCAAAACATTGTCTAAATTCATCTTTTGAGATGCTTGACAGCGCCTCCATCGTTTTTTCCTTTCATGTCTCTTTTCATTCGAGGAAACAAAAAAGAAGTCGCACGGGGCAAGGTCGGGTGAGTATGAAGGGTGAGGAACAGGGGTCATACCATTTTTGGTCAAGAATTGTCGTACATACAGGGCTGTGTGAGCAGGGGCATTGTCATGATGGAAAAACCAGTCACCCGACTGCTCCAAGTCACTCCCGACAGCTCCACAATTTCTTCAATGGTCCATCGTCGATTTTCCTTGATGATTTCACGAATTTTTTCAACATTTTCATGTGTTCGGGCCGTGGAAGGACGACCAGAACGAGGTTTGTCATCAGTTGACATTTCACCATTTTTGAAACGGGAAAACCACTCAGACACTTGAGTTTTCCCCATAGCATCGTCCTTGTACGCCGTTTTTAACATTTCAAGAGTTTCTGTTCCACTTTTCCCGAACAAAAAGCATAATTTTACCGCCTCACGCTGTTCACGAAAATCAGCTATTGCAAAAATGACGATCACACAAAACAGTTGTCACTATAAACTCTGCCGAATCTAGTCCTTACCTTATGAAGCAACGGTAGTGGGCTTATCGACTCAGGAATGTTAGGTCTATGCGCTCATAGCGGCAAAACGCGGTACTACAAAAGCTCTGCCCACAAAAAAATTAGTTCGGTTTCTTTTGGGTACCCCATCGTATACTGAGGTGCAAATCGTGATGGAATAAAAGTATGCACTTCTCTCGAGAGGAAATGTTTTCGGCAGAAGATTCTAAACAATAAAGATACAAGTCACAACTTGACCTACCGTAAGGGCTGGCAGTTTGGCCGTTACATACAAAATAAACACAGACATTTTGTAACTTCTAGTAATAGTTATTGTTTCGAATTGACCGACCATTTTTTTATTCCTGGGGTGACGTGAGTCCAGCCCCTTGATACCTACTCCCTAAGTGATGCATTGTACCATACCCGGAGGGTGGATGATAGAAATGAAGCATTTGATGGAATAAGAATTGGCAGGGGAAACCGAAGTGTTCGAAGAAACTCTGCCCAAGTGAACACTGTCCACCGTAAATCCAACATGACCTGACCTTGGATCGAACCCGGGTCGCGGCTGTTGGAAGCCGTCGACTAACCGCCAGAAGTGGGGCTGGGTCCGATATCTCCACCTAAGCGCATGATCTACAGTCTTCCCTTGCTTTAATGCGCAGAGATAGTCTCAAACCCAATAAAAGTTCGGGCTGAACCATCTCTAGCAACTGTGCCCACAGATAGACCCTCAATTGTTATAGCCTTTTCTGCATTAAATCACTATTTCACTGAATGTGTAGAATGTCCCTATAACAGACCGTGGAGTCCCATAGCGTTGTGAGACGTCAAGGCTATACAGTCGGCTCACAAATGGCGGTGAGCTCGTCAGCCTTACGCGCCAAGCTCTGCCTGTTACAAGCCGTGGAGGTCCATAGGGTTGTGAGACTTCGAGACTAGACAATCGGCTCACAAATGGCGGTGAGGTTGTCAGCCTTACGCACCGGCCATTCTTTACCTCCAGGAAGTTTCCTGGTACTTATTTCTGTTAGAGGCTGAGTCGACCTCGGGGCCATAGTGCGACTGGAAGAATTAGGTTAATTGAAAAATCCATTGACCTCATCGGGATTCGAAATCGTGACCTCCCGGCTTGTAGCATAGTGAGTCAACAAACTGCGCTATCGCGTGCCCCTTCACTGAATGTATACGCTGTAAATATTTAAGTTTTTATATTTTCTATTTATTTATTTGATAACGAAAGATAGAGACTGCAGTGTCTACTGAAGCATAGGTAACTGTCTCATTTCCATCTTAGGTTCCGTTCCGTAACTACTGCTTATAGCATTGCGGGGGACACAGTCAGGACATTCCAACAAGCACCGATGTTTTTTTGTAAAAGACAACTCTTTAGTCGCGTGGTTCATATTGTGCTATATGTTTCGAAGTCCAATCGTTCTGTCAGGAAACAGATAACAGAGCTGTTCCTTTGCAGGAGTCCTAGCGGTTCATTTGGACTACCAATGAGCAGGGAATAAGAAACACAGAATGTACTGAATTTTATCTGCGTGCGAGATGAAAGAGGGTGAATGTCAGATGGCGGGAAACGTCGTCACGTCTTCCTCATACGTGTATTTCTGCTCATATAAAAGGTTAAGTTGTCCCTGTGCTTAAATAATTAAGGGCTACGCCATGAAGACGTATGGAGGAGTGGATGTGTACATCCACCATTCGTGACTTCGACACTGGATAGAGGTGAGTGGTTATACCCTGGCCGCTTTACACCCTGTACCGATTTGATAGAAGTCTAGGGTGGGGCCCAGAACCGATCTCTACAACGTGGAGAGGAAAAAATGCCGGGTCTCGAAATCCGGCCGCTACCCCGGCACTCCGTGTATAGGAACTTTTTTTTTGTGTGTGGCTGACTGTAATTAGGGATCATTGGATGAGCGAGACATGGAATGTTCAGCGCAGTGAAAGGTAATGCGCATGCGTGATGATAACTTTTGACCGCGTTGTGCAGGACGCACTAAAGCACTGGCGGGAGCCGTGTTGCGGTGCTTGTGTTCTGTTCCTAACGGCTCAGTAAAGCGAACGCACGGCCAACCTCGTAGCGCGCTGTTTGCAATGCTGTGCTCTCTCCTTCGTGGCAGACTCCTACTAGAAATCTCTTTTTCATTTGATTTTTTGTACTTCTCTATTCGTATAGAATATTTTCGCAATATTCCTTTTATACGAGAGCGTAAGAAGTTAATTATTCCTATTATTAAGAACGAAAAAGAGAGTTTGTAACCGTATCTGTCGCATTGTATGCCAGAGGCTACTTGTGGTAGCTTTGCAATCGATTTGTCAAACCGTCTCCATTGACAGGATGCTGACATCCATCACTCAACCTAACCTACTTGTCGCACAGTCCCTGTACTATTACAGGGTGTCCGGATGAAAGGTATCCAAAATAAAATCATTATATCTCAGAAAGAATTCATTATATACATTTATTGGTTACATCATTACAGAGGGAAACTACTAGAGTTTTTTCTGAGTATATAACTTTCTCAATAAATTTAAATGTGGGCTCCCTTGGTGGCACGACAAATATCCAGACGATCCAGTATGTTTGGTGTTACCGTAGCCACAGCGTCCCTTATGCGGGCTTTAAGGCGTTGAAGCTCGTTGATCCGAACCTGATAGACAATGTTCTTCACATAACCCCACAAAAGGAAACCCACTGGGGTTAAATCTGGCGAGTTAAGAGGCCAAGCGATTGGTCCACCACTGCCAATTCATATCCCAACCATCTCTCTGTCCAGGTGATTCCTAACATGGTGGCAGAAATGTGGCGGCGCATGCGCGTAAGTCGGGCATGAAAAAAGTTTAAGAGTTTTCCTTTCCATTGACATAAACCGGATACGTGTATGACAATTAGTTTCCGAGATATAAATTTTTTGTTTTGGATAGCTTTCATCCGGACACCCTATATATTCCTTTCTCGAACTGGAAACTAATTACCCTAGGCCAATCTGATTTATGGACTTCTCTCTCTCACCTCTGTCCTCTGTCCTGTTATCGTGAAGCGTTCTTATGCTAACGTGTATGAAATAACGGCTACACGTCACTGACATAAGCTTTATGAAGCCTTAAAACAATTACGATGTGTAGTCTAGCATGTTACTTTACGCGACTCTACTCCCACGTACGACACAAACAAATAGTGTACTCCGGCGTCTTTTCCATGCACGTTCTTGCGCAGACGTTCCAGTCACAGATTATGTTCCTACAAAATATAGTTTTAACTTATTAGCTGCGTTTTCAGTGAGTTGTCCCAAGTATCGCTTTATTTTGTTCACCACTGAAAGATCAGTTGTTAAACATAAATGAGTCTGTCATCATGATCATGCGAATGATTTTCTTTCTCTTTTATTATCATAATTGATCTTACAAACGATCATCTTGCTTTGCTTTATACCGTGGATGGCAACCAATGGAACGCGGGACTGTATGGAAGGAGACCTTTCATGTATGTTCCCAGCAGAAGCCCGCCGTGACACCACCGCCTTCTGTACTCGTCATTTATCATCGTTCTTGCACTTTCTATTTGACGTCACGTGCCTTAACATCTTCAATTGATATCTTCTTCTTCTTCTATTCTTGTTGCTCCCGCTTGGAGCATAGGACATCCGCGAAACGCTCGTTTCATTTCAGTGTCTTAATGTTAGACAGTCGATACGACTCCTTGAACGGGGGGTCAGCCAGTCGCAAGGCCGCTACCTAACACAAACACAATAAACGTACAAAGACATCCATGCCTTAAGTTGGATTCTAACCCACGGTTCAAGTGTTCGAGCGGGCGAAGATGGTTCATGCTTTGGACCGCGCGGCCACTACGATCGCGGCCTTAAATTGGTATTGTGTCATATAATTCATGCTGGAACGTAGGACCAGGGAGTTACACTCCGACACCACAAAGTATAAATTGCATCAGAAAACCGACATTAACTGCCGTGGGGATTCGTTGCGCTGGCCACGCGACACCTCTATCCGCTAAAATTGGCACTAACTTCGCCGACAAGCGGCGGTCGCTCGGTCGGTATAGTTCGCTTGCTGACTAAAAACCACGGAGTTGGTTTCTTTTTTACGATATACGTCGTGTTGTAGTCCAACTCGGAAGTGCTGGCAGAAGTAGATTCTCTCTCTTCGACAACCGCGCATGCGCAGAAACCTCTAGTTGAGCAATCTACCCACTTGCCCAGCCTGGCGCGCGCGAATCTTCAGCCATGAGCCCCGCTCTTTCTGTTTGGTTGCGGCAAATGCCATCTTGAACTGCTCATTACTCTAATCGCCTTGGTGTACTGGCGAATTCAAGTCGAGTTCCAGTGAGTCACTGTTCGCGAAGTATGGTCGGGATTGTGTGGTGCCGCCTGCTGTTCTTAGGGACTTCTCGTTGCCAGGTCAGTTAGGGAGAGGCTGCGCAGGTCCAACCCCTGGAGAGATGGCTCACTGTGACGTGCCTATGTTCGTCCGGGTGGCATGATGGCTGGGGGCAAGCCTCAATCCTTCGTGTCATCTCTTTGTGGGAGTAACTCTTGTATCTGCCACTGCTCATGCTGCTAGTCGTCGGCTTCCACAACTGATCGGTGACTGGTGCATTGCAGATGGCTTCACGGTTGAGCTCTGAAGTGCCCTCGTGCATATTGAGTGCGTATACAAGAGGACGCAAAAAAAACTGAGTGAATATGGACGGGGTATGGACTTGTGAATAGATTTATTGGCCATTTATGCACACTACTCGTAACTACAAATAATTATAATGCTATCGCTCATCCACACACTTTACAAATTACTAGAGCAGACTCTAAGGCTTCTCAGTCTGCTTTCACTAGTCGTTTCCTGGTGACAGATCTTAACAATGGAGATTCTTTAGCTTCTGCCCTCACGTCGTTACTGTGCGGCGAATATCCCGCAACCGAATTCAGTACTTCAACTGAATAGTTCCCAGGCTGACGTCAATTTCACACTAACCTTCTAGTCTTCACCGTCTGACTTTCAACTGACTAAACTCAGAGAGAAAGTCAGAGTTACTTTACGACTGGCAGTTCCTCATGGCCCCAAGCCCTTTGAGACTCACGACCAGCAATTTTTTTTAGCCGAACACTTGCAGTCTGTCGTTTACAATTGCTGCTCGTCCTCGCTAGCGCAGTCATTCCACTAGGAGTCTCGCGGGACTCATGACAATATCTTTTGCTGTCTCAGACTCGAGATTCCTCCAACCTGGAGGGTCAGGTCCCCGTATTTATATCCCCCAGGAACAGGATGGCCCAGCTATACCCTCAGGCACTGGGTTCCCTTTTCGTCGCTTCCTACGACTCGTAAGGCTATGGTGGAGGTATTCGAACCCGCCTCCACACAAGCACTGACTAAGCTCTAAACCTCGTCTCACTTATATCCTCTCAGCACGGACCAACAGAAAAGCCCGTTTTCAACAATACTTAGATTGTATGCATATTCGTTTCCGCGGGAACGTGTTTACTAGCGGCTCTGGTGTATCGACCCATCTCGCTGTCGTTGCATAGCGACGGCTGTGCACTGTACATTATTGGTAATTGCTTCTGAAACTGCATTCCAATAGCTGCACACGCAGGGTGGAACACGTCATGTTACCGCTAAGCAATAGTTGCACTGCAACACGAACGGTGTTTCCTTCGCGGTCCGTCTCGAGATGTAAGCAGTACATATTGATGATGAGTTGTTTGGACCGGCCAGCTCGACCAAGGTTTTCCGTGGTTTTCCTCGGTACTAGAGCAAATGCTGAGTTGGTACCCAAATTCCACGTTGCACTGCATGCTTCACATGCAGCCCTCCCCTTGTTAACATCAAAATGTCGCCTTAATATAGCCCTCCCAACGTTAGCTAAAACAAACAAAAATAAAAAAAAATAAAAATAAAAAACTCCGATCATATGCTCTATCTTTACCAGAAGGACAAGCGGGCACTGCCTGGGAACCTTCAAAATCGGAGATATAGTTTCTTACCCCACCACCCACCTAGTGTCTCCCAATAGACTCACCCCTCCATCATCACTGTCNTCTCTCTCTCTCTCTCTCTCTCTCTCTCACAGAGTGAGTTGTTTGGTGAGTTAGTAATTTAGTTGGAGTACCGCTGCGGTTCAGTGAGCTGCTGCTGTTACAGCTGGTAGCTGAGGCACGGGAGGGGGGACAGTTTGGGAGTCAAAAGGAAGGGGAACGTCCGACGTTGACATCCGCTACCTAGCAACGGTTAATGAAGATGTGACTGTGGACACTAGTATGTGTTTAATAGTTAAATGTAAAGTGTAGTGACGCTCTGTATCAAAGAGTCCAGTAAATCCTGATACCAATCCAAACCCCGTCTGTAGCCACACTAAAGCACGTGACAGTAGTTTAATTTAACTTTAAAGTAATAGCAGTTGGCACTAACTTCGACGACAAACGGCGGTCGCTCGGTCGGTATAGTTCGCTTGAGGACTAAATCCACAGAGTTTGTACTTTGTTTGTTTTGTAATCGCAGTCACCTAGCGCATTAGCAAACCATTTCAGTTTGGTCTGAAGCTAGTGAAGCTATCCCTGTAACAGGTTATGAAGACCCGTGGGCTTGTGAGTCGTCGAGGCTCCCACATTTTCTCTAGACAGTCGGCTCACAAGTGGCGGTAAGGTTGTCAACCTTACGCGCCGGCCGCCCTTTACCCCCTAGGAAGATTCCTGGAAGGATTAGGTAAGTTGAAAAATCCACCCCTTCGGGACTCGAACCCGCGACCTTCCGGTTTATAGCATAATACCTCAACTAACTACGTTACCACGTGCCCCTGTCAGTTTGGTCTTGAAGAAATAAATTTGAATATTATCTGGCAACACGGTATGTGTTCTCCGCAATCGCATTTCCGCGATAATTAGCCTGTCTCGGTTGAAGTTCTGTCAAGGGAATTTTTTGCCTCAGTGTTCTTCTAGAAACTGCCTGGTGCTGCCCGTTGCCGCGAAAGTCCATACGCCCTGCATAATAATAGCAGTCACCACCGTTGTCAGTACTGAGAACATCTTCACCTGTTCCTCTTACCAGATTAGAAATGCTGCTTCCGTCTGTCTGTCGAACGCCCGAGGCGTCCCCTGCCTTCGGTTTATATTCTCGTAAAAATGATATTATGACGCAACACACGCGGCCAAAAATACAAAGGCGGTGTTTTCTGTGATCCGCGCGACGATCGTCGCTATGCAACGCGTGATACGCGCGGCCAACAATACAGAAGACGGTGTTTTCTGTGGAATCCTACCGGGGGCTATGTAATTAGATTCTGTTTGTAGTAAAGGAGGTTACGGAATTGGAATTGGGAGTTCAGAAGCGTCAAAAGAATGTGAATACAACGTAGTATAACGGAGTACAACAGAGTACGAGAATGAGAACTGAGTCAGTTGTCGGTAGGAGAGAGCCACGGGAAGCATTTTTTATTGTTAGTGGGGTGGGACTAAGTCCCTTGTACTGCGGCCACTTCTGGCCTATTGTAGCAGCCCCAGATGATAGCTGAGGGTGATTGTGAAGCA
>NW_019737101.1:114715-165718 GCF_002891405.2 Cryptotermes secundus
TCTCTCTCTCTCTCTCTCTCTCTCTCTCACAGAGTGAGTTGTTTGGTGAGTTAGTAATTTAGTTGGAGTACCGCTGCGGTTCAGTGAGCTGCTGCTGTTACAGCTGGTAGCTGAGGCACGGGAGGGGGGACAGTTTGGGAGTCAAAAGGAAGGGGAACGTCCGACGTTGACATCCGCTACCTAGCAACGGTTAATGAAGATGTGACTGTGGACACTAGTATGTGTTTAATAGTTAAATGTAAAGTGTAGTGACGCTCTGTATCAAAGAGTCCAGTAAATCCTGATACCAATCCAAACCCCGTCTGTAGCCACACTAAAGCACGTGACAGTAGTTTAATTTAACTTTAAAGTAATAGCAGTTGGCACTAACTTCGACGACAAACGGCGGTCGCTCGGTCGGTATAGTTCGCTTGAGGACTAAATCCACAGAGTTTGTACTTTGTTTGTTTTGTAATCGCAGTCACCTAGCGCATTAGCAAACCATTTCAGTTTGGTCTGAAGCTAGTGAAGCTATCCCTGTAACAGGTTATGAAGACCCGTGGGCTTGTGAGTCGTCGAGGCTCCCACATTTTCTCTAGACAGTCGGCTCACAAGTGGCGGTAAGGTTGTCAACCTTACGCGCCGGCCGCCCTTTACCCCCTAGGAAGATTCCTGGAAGGATTAGGTAAGTTGAAAAATCCACCCCTTCGGGACTCGAACCCGCGACCTTCCGGTTTATAGCATAATACCTCAACTAACTACGTTACCACGTGCCCCTGTCAGTTTGGTCTTGAAGAAATAAATTTGAATATTATCTGGCAACACGGTATGTGTTCTCCGCAATCGCATTTCCGCGATAATTAGCCTGTCTCGGTTGAAGTTCTGTCAAGGGAATTTTTTGCCTCAGTGTTCTTCTAGAAACTGCCTGGTGCTGCCCGTTGCCGCGAAAGTCCATACGCCCTGCATAATAATAGCAGTCACCACCGTTGTCAGTACTGAGAACATCTTCACCTGTTCCTCTTACCAGATTAGAAATGCTGCTTCCGTCTGTCTGTCGAACGCCCGAGGCGTCCCCTGCCTTCGGTTTATATTCTCGTAAAAATGATATTATGACGCAACACACGCGGCCAAAAATACAAAGGCGGTGTTTTCTGTGATCCGCGCGACGATCGTCGCTATGCAACGCGTGATACGCGCGGCCAACAATACAGAAGACGGTGTTTTCTGTGGAATCCTACCGGGGGCTATGTAATTAGATTCTGTTTGTAGTAAAGGAGGTTACGGAATTGGAATTGGGAGTTCAGAAGCGTCAAAAGAATGTGAATACAACGTAGTATAACGGAGTACAACAGAGTACGAGAATGAGAACTGAGTCAGTTGTCGGTAGGAGAGAGCCACGGGAAGCATTTTTTATTGTTAGTGGGGTGGGACTAAGTCCCTTGTACTGCGGCCACTTCTGGCCTATTGTAGCAGCCCCAGATGATAGCTGAGGGTGATTGTGAAGCAATTGGTGGAATGAAGATTGGCAGGGGAAACCGAAGGACTCGGAGAAAACCTGCCCCAGCGCCACTTTGTCCACCACAAATCCCACTTGACCAGACCCGGGATCGAACCCGGGCCGCCACGGTGGGAAGCCAGCGACTAACTGCTTGAGCTATGGCGCGTCCCGCCACGGGAAGTTAGTAACTGAAGAAGAATTAGAAGTCAGCCTATGAAGACTTAGTGTGATTAGAAAATCTAGTCATAGTGAGACTGTTTTAATTCCGTTACCAGGATACGACTAGTGAAGATTGAAACCCCTAGTGCATGTGTAACGGTGAACTGTAAATTGTGTAAATCAACGGCAGCGCTGTATTGCTTTTAATTACGAGTATTAATGCACGTTACAATATTGTTACGTAGTATGTGTGGCTGTAGACGGGGTTTGGATTGGTGAATGGATTTATTGACCACTTATGCACACGACCCGGAACTATAAATAATCACAGAGCCACCGCTGATCTCCACAATTCAGAAATCACAACTGCACCCGCTACGCCGTGTTCCAGCCTGCTGTGTCTTCATTAACCGTTCCCTGAGAACGGCTTCTGACAGTGGAGATTCTTTAGCCTGACGCGCTCAGGTTTTATTTTCACAACCTCCCGTACAGAACTCAACTCACTCGTTGCTCAAACTGTCTTGGTTACAACTTATCGGCACGGACCACATAGAAAACACCGTTCTAGTGTTACGTCTCTGTCCATTGACGCAGGAACGTGTTTACCGTACTGTTGCCTAGAAGCTGCCGCAAACCGGACCACAGAAAAGACCATGCTTCTGATGTTGCGTGTGTGTATGTTGCGGCCGTTAACTAGTAACACCCGCTGTTTGTGAATCAGTGCTTAGCAACGGGTCTATACGCCACAATATAGAAGCTGGGGCAGTGATTTTTTAATTTTCTGCCCTATTGATCTGAACTTTAGGACTGCACTAATTGAATTGAAAGTTTAGTGAAGGTAATAAGAGCAACTTGAAGATCTCTGAACTGAAGAAGTGTCCATAAATATTGCACAAATGATGGTACATGGACACCTGTTTAAAAATATAGATGAGAGGTACGAAATATGACGCATAATGCTAGTCTTTTCATAACACGTAAACATAATTTATCTCATTCCTTCTCTGTATTCTCAGCTTTTTGAAGTGGGCGTGCATTCCGGCAGCAAAATACGGTTATTTAGTAGCGATTTACAGCGCAGAGCTGCGTGTTAGACGGAAATGATGGAAACATCTGTACGGAGGAATGTGGCAGGGGGCAGCTAGCACTGCGATTTTGAGTGGACTTTTTCCAGTTTATGTTCTGCTTTAGCGGAAAACTGAACTACGGAACTTACAATTAATTGTGTAACATTCCACCGAGGTCTACTGATACGTAGCTACTGGCAAAGTTTTAGTGTTTCTTTATCTTTGCATGTTTTTGGAAATCCTTAAAATATAATCCTATCAGACCGTCCGAACAGTTGTCGCTGCCTGTTATACGAGAGAGAGTGAATAAACAGGTCACAAATGGATATAAAACGTAAAATATTGTCACATGTTTGCTAGGCAACGCAACAAGAAATTGGTTGAGTTCTTGGATTTGAACGAATATTTATTGGACAGTCACTTTTACACTAACACTTACAGTTGTTCTCAACTTATAGCGTCCTTTAGACATTTCTTCTCCAGTGTTACGACATTCTCGCACCGCTATTCTCGGTGAAGTTTCTTCTGCTCTAGCCGGATGAGAACTCTTCTGCTCTAGTCGGATGAGTTCTCTTCTGCTCTAGCCGAATGAGAACTCTTCTGCTCTAGCCGGACGAGAACTCGTCTGTTCTCTTGCCGAATACCAGCTCTCTCCTGGTAACCTCGAATACAAACTCTCCTAGTCTCTGGCCGACGGTGGACTGCTATAACTTGCCCTCGGACTGAATAAGGAAAACTTTGTTGAAGGGTTAATTCCGCCCGCTACTGTGCAAACGCTAGCCGTTGCCATGCAAGTGTCTCGAACAATTCGTTGTTTAGGTTTGCTAGCGTTCTGATTCCTAGGCGTTGTAGCGGGAACATTTGCCGTTGCCTAGGAAATCAGCCCGGATCTCCTCAACCATTCCGGCTTCCCGGCGACACGCCACAATATATTATATTCGAACCTGGTAAAAAATACGTTTATTTGTCGACATATCCTTCGTCAGCATTAATACACTTGTCCCATCGCTTTACCAGTGCACCGAAACCCGCAGCATAGAAGTGTTTTGACTGTTTTCTCACTCACTTCCGCACTTTCGTGTCAACCTCTTCGTCATCAGCGAAACTATTGCCACCTAGCTGTGAACCGCTTACGCGACAGACATTTCCCGCCGTAAACAAGAAACATTTGTTTATGAATATCCTTCGCACTGGGTCCTTTTGCCCACAGATGACGCACAATAGAACGCTGCTCTTCGGTATTATACTTCTCAAGTCATTTTGGCTATTGAAACCAGCCTCTGAACATGCACATGCGCGTCTGCTGTCTAGACTATCATGAAGCTGTACTGTGCTGCTACCTAGTAGTGCACATAGGAAAACTCTTACATCCATTACAGCTGTTTTACTTCCATTTGTGACGTATTTACTGACCCTCTCTCGTAGCTGTGTTCGCAGAGCAGTGGGCATACCATCGTCCCTGTTCGCCAGTATTTGCTCCTTTTGTGTTTCATATTCTGTGGTCCAGGGATCGGGTTCATCCTGTAGACTGAGCTTCCTCAGTTTACCAGAAAGCAGAGCCGTGATGATTGTGGATAGAAGCTCCTCTTGCTAACCCATGCGGAACACTTCCAGTAGTCATAGCCCAGACACAGACAGGCCCAATTACAGGAGCACGCCGTAGCGTAGTTTGGTATAAGCCCTAAGGTCGCCGGTTCGATTCCCAGATCTGCCAAATTTTCTGAGGAATAATGGGTCTGGAACGGGGTCCACTCCGCCTCGCGAGGATAATTGAGGAGCTACTTGAATTGAAACGTAGCGGCTTCGGTCTAGGAAACCGAAATTAACGGCCGTGGGGATCCGTTGCGCTGACCACGCGACACCATCTATCCGCTAAAGTTGGCACTATTTTTTTTATTGCTAGTGGGGTGGGAGTAAGTCCCTTGTACTGCGGCCACTTCTGGCCTATTGTACCAGCCCCAGATGAGAGGTGAGGGTGATTGTGGAGCAATTAGTGAAATGAAGATTGGCAGGGGAAACCGAAGTACTCGGAGAAAACCTGCCCCAGCGCCACTTTGTCCACCACAAATCCCACTTGACCAGACCCTGGATCGAACCCGGGCCGCCGCGGTGGGAAGCCAGCGACTAACCGCTTGAGCTATGGCGCTGCCAAGTTGACACTAACTTCGCCGACAAGCGGCGGTCGCTCGGTCGGTATAGTTCGCTTGCAACGGAGTGCGCCTCACTGGTTGGGAACCGCTCCTTATGTTGGACAGAACTACGCAACAGACGCTGGAGTATCCCGCTCATCTGATGGAGAGGCTTAGTTTAATGGAACGTCCGTGAACTGGACGAAAGGTCTGCAATCACGACAGACTAGCATTAAAGCAGGATTATTGACTTCCTACAGTGACCTTTATTTCGATTAGCAATCTGACTTGCTCATGTAGACTACTTAAAATAGCGACACGAACTGCCTGCCATTACTTCAACAGGAATTTTTAAATGTTTGAGATTTTTAACAAGTTGCGTTTTTTTATTTCTCAGTGGGTCATAAATCTTTGAAGTTATGTCGGTGTTTGTTTTTTTCATTGTAGGACTATATACACTAGTTTGTGGACACACTGTACCTGAGAACACGTTTTCGGCTTCGGTCATGTATTATACTTGTTGGAGAGTTCGGCTAATCGCGAACATGCTACCATATTTCTTTTTCTTGCATTTAAATCTGTGTTTTGCGAACCACGAAGTGCTCGTTTGCAGAAAATTTATTTTTGTGTTTTAAACTCGAAAACTTCTTGCGAATCTCGTTTAATGATAACGTTACGTTTCCAGTTGGTTTCCAAATAAAATGGCTGTCATTTAAGTATATGGACTTCCTGTCTGTTGCATTTACCCTGACAGATTTAAGTAATAGCGCAGTCGACTTTGATGTTTTTTAGGGGCTGGATGATCGAATGGTCGGAATTCAAGTCCCGGTAGGGTCAAGAATTTTCTTTTCTGCACGTCGTCCAGACCGGCTCTGGAGTTCACCCAACCTCCTATCCAATGATGACCGGGGGTAAAGCGGCCGGGCTGTGAAGCTGACCACTCACTTCCAACTAGTGCCGAGATCAAGAATGCATGGTTATATATACCCTCTCCTCCGCACGCCTTCATGGCACAGTGCTTAATTAATTAAGGACAGGGACATCTTTGCTTTTAATCCTGTGTGGCGGTAGCGTAGCTGGTTGTGGCACTATGGTACAAGCCGGAAGGTTGCGGGATCGAATCCCGATGAGGTCATTGGATTTTTTTTAATTTACATAATACTTCCAGCTGCACTATGGCCATGGGGTCCGCTCAGCCTCTAACCGAAATGAGTACCAGGAGTATTCTTGGAATGTTCTTGGGGGTTAAGGACGGCCGGCGCGTAAGGCTGACAACCTTACCGCTATCTATGAGCCGACTGTCTAGAAAATATGGGAACCTCAACATCCCACAACCCTAAGGGCCTCCACGGCCTGGTACAGAGATACATTTACTTACTTTACATATGGCACACAGTTTCTGATGGATGGCATTAAAGACAAATAAAGACGGCGAGCATCTCTCATCCGTGTGTCATGTCCCCATGCTGATTTGGCAGCACCTGGAAACGGTGTGTATGTTTCCATCTGTCTTCTGTGGAGCTTCCCACGCGGTTAAAGTGTATGCAAGTAGCACACGCATCAGAGTGTGTTCCTTTAGAGCTGAATGCAAGTTTATTACGTCTATAACAGTTTCTCAAATCAGAGGCCTCCTGTAATTGGCAGAAAGAGTAAATGCGCTAGAAGCTACCACGGAGTTCTCAAGCACCAAACGAACGAACAGAACAGTTTGTACTGTAGAAGTACGGGTGAAAAGGTACGTGAACTCAGCTGCGTACAGAACCACACCGCAGTAAGCAAGGTGATCTGCTTCACTGACATCAAACGAGTTCTCCCGCTCAGCGTACAATACACCGAACAAATAAAAACTGACGGATCAATGGGATTCCGTGTTTTTGCCTTAATTTCTTTTATTTTCTTTATTTTCTCCTTCGTGGCTTTATGTTTTCATGTTTCTATTTATTTATTTATTTTGGTTCATCTGTAGCTGTGCTGATAATGGTACTGCAGTGCCAGTACACTACATTTCCTACAATATCTGTAGCTGTGCTGATAATGGTACTGCAGTGCCAGTACACTACATTTCCTACAATATCTGTATCTGTGCTGATAATGATACTGCAATGCCAGTACACTACATTTCCAACAATATCTGTATCTGTGCTGATAATGGTACTGCAGTGCGAGTACACTACATTTCCAACAATATCTGTAGCTGTGCTGATAATGGTACTGCAGTGCGAGTACACTACATTTCCAACAAAAACTGTAGCTGTACTGATAATGGTACTGCAGTGCGAGTACGCTACATTTCCAACAGTAACTGTAGCTGTGCTGATAATGGTACTGCAGCGCGAGACCTTCACATGGCAGAGTTCTTTCATAAGGTCGAATGCTGCATTGCCCATAATGAGTGGCAGGCAAATATCTGCTTGGTACAAACGGATTGATGACAGCCAGTGTTTCCCGCCTTGAAGGAACGGGAGAATCGTTTGTGAGTTGCCACCCATGCTCGCGACGACGCCTGAACTCAACAACAGGAGTGGCAAGGGGCACTAAGCAAGTGGAGGCCCTAGTGATATCGGCATGAACGTCTGCATGTGACGCGTCTGCATTTGGAAACAATTGGTTACATGAAGATTGCGGTATTCTGCGTTGTAACACTCTGTAGTTCGGATAGAGCCCGACGTTTCGGACGAACGTATCGCGGCAGCCTTGCCGCCTGCTTGTGCTTATTTCTTGTTTCGCTTGCGTCTCAGCCCTGAAAATGAAAGGAGGTATTTTCTTCCGAAAGGTCGGAGTCTCGCATAACTACATGGCGTTACAAACCAAAATACAGAGTCACCGCAACAATAGTGTCGAATCCAACACTTCATGGAAAGTGACTATAGACGGGGTTTGGATTGATACTCAGTTTTTTGAACACTTATAGATCGTAACTATAAGTAACTGTAGCGCTCTCGCTAATTCACGCACTCTGCAGTTCACTACAGCACGTGCTATTAAGTCTACTCATTCTGCTATATCTTCACCAATCGTTGTCTGGTAACGGTTTCCAAAACCATAGATTCCTCAGCTTCCGTATTCACACTCGTACTGGCCGATGACTGTCTCATAACTTACTAAACTCTAGACTTGTCCCGCTTACAATACCTCGTCACGGACGGCAGAGAAAAGAGCGCTCTTCTGTTACTGTATCCATTGTTGCATGCGTAGCCATCGCCGCGGACCTCGCAGAAATCACCGCTTTCCAGGCAGTCCATTGGCGCATGTTAGGAATCTGTTGTCTAGCAACGGTCGTAGTTTACAGAATCCTTACACAGCAAGGGGTTTACATGCCACACATGTTTTATAAAGCTCACATTCTCCTAATTTGGGCAAAATCCTGTGAATTTCCGAATCCCTTGGAATAATCGATTAGAAATTTGTGGTTTCATTGTCTGTAATGTGATCTATGCCCATTGTAAATAAATAGTTTTCTTATAGTACTACAGCCGGTCACAGTGGCCGCCCGGTCTAAAGTATCAATTGTCTACGCCCGCTCGAACTCTGTGATCGTGGGTTCGAATGGTTGTTTGTCTGCATTTATTCTGTTTGTGTTATCTGTGTAGGTAGCGGCCTTGCGTCACGCTGATCCCCAGTCCAGGGAGTCCTACCGACTGTCTATATTACGGATGCTCTCCGCTCTAAGTGGGTGCAACATGAATAGATAGATAGATAAGGTAGGTAGGTAGGTAGGTAGGTCGGTGGGTGTGTTGGTGGGTGGATGGATGATTTTGTTATATATGTATATTTTTTTAAATTCGCTTAGTGGGGGGTGGAATCCAACTGGGTTCACTCGGCTCGGCGGCCACTGATTGGCTTATTGTAGCCCACCCAGGGTGATTATGAAGATGGAGAATTTGGTGGAATGAAGATTGGCAGGGAATCCGAAGTACTCGGAGGAAACCCACCCCAGCGCCACTTTGTCCACCACAAATCCCACTTGACCTGACCCGGGAACGAACCCGGCCGCCGCGGTNCCACGCAGAACAAATGACAAGTGACTAGCATCTTCATGTGCAACGTCACTTAACGAGAGTTATCTTCTTGCAGACATTCAGACCTGTGTATACTTGGCTTTTCCCAGCGCATCGGAGACAGGGAAAGAGCAGGCTTCTGTTTTAACTGTTTTATTTCTCCGGCTGAGTATTTGTATCATCGCTGCACTTTGCAGAAAACTGCTTTGCTAAAAGCAGTATGTGGAGGAATGGGAAGACAGCTTTCGAATAGAAAACGTATAGAAACATTCGCGCGTCCTCTCTTACAGCCCGTAACGACTCGGCCATCAGCAGCAGCAGCAGCAGCAGCAGTAGTGTTTCTTGTGTAGGCTGTTTAGTTTATTTGAACTTCATGCCTCGAGTACATAATAAGTTCTAATTCTACTACTATTCCTACTATTGTAGTCTCTTTTCAGGTTCCTTTTTTTAGAAAAATTAAAAGTAAAAGAACTACGTAGAAGTCTCAGCGACATGTAAAAGGTAGAAATCATGTTTTATATATTGCAACGGGCAGTGAAACGCAGCTCCTTATTTGGTGTCAGAATATTCCGCTTGGTGGCATGACAGGCTGTAAGTAAACTCGGTACAGATGCATTGACTGGCTTTGCTTGTAGCTACACCCGTCTTGCATTTCAGAAAGCTTCCCTTACAGAAAATCTTGTGCGCAGAGGAGTAGCGCATCTTCAGGTTTCTGGTAAAGGTTTTGCCACGCGTTCACGTGACGGTGCCGCTGAGACGTTAGGGGAAATTGGGCGGGGGACTAAGCTCCGGTTAGTGGGCCCCCACTTACTGCTTGAATGTGCCCTTCTTATTGTCTGGCTAATATGGGGGGCACGTTTTGGTCCACTGTCTTCAGAATCGTCGAATGAGTCGAGTGTTGCACGTGTTAAGGAAACAAGAAATCTATACAAATTTTGGACTTGAGATGCCTACATGGGAGTTTAAGGTCGTAAGTGGGAAACATTTGTAAATGCATTACAATGTAGCTGATGATTTTGTTGCTTAGTGACGAACGTTTCACAACCCAAAGTTTATGTAACGTCGAATGGAAGGACGGTCTGTAAGGAAGTGGTCGGTGCATATTCTGCGGTATTACCGAGAAATATAAGTTGAAGAGCTATGATCTGCAGCTAGTCGGACCCCTTTGCGAATGTTTTACATTGTTATTTTGAATAATATAAAGCTGTCCCTGTGACAGGCCGTGAAGGCCCACAGGGTTATGAGACGTTGAAGCTCCTACATTTTCTAGACAATCAGCTCATAGATGGCAGTGAGGTTATCAGCCTTACGCGCCGACCGTCCTTTACCCCCAGGACGATTCCAGGTACTCGTTTCCGTTAGAGGCTGAGTCGACCCCAGGGCCATAGTGCGACCTTCCGGCTTGTAGCGTAGTACCTCAACCATACCGCGTGCCCCAAACTGCTGTAATAATATTTGGAAATTTGTTTTATTTTCCGTAGAAGGAAAGAAAAGTGGAATTTGGTTAGCGTTACTGTTGGATGCATAATGTGTGTTAGGAATAAATTATTTTTTCATTTGCACAGCCCTGCTTGTCTTCATATTTATTGATTGTGGATATCAGTGTATTACTGTGGAGCTATTCACGCTGCAAAACAGAGAGGAAATGTGTATATATATATATATATATATATATATATANCTCAGAAATATCTGAAATTCCAGTCAGCGTTATCGCCGTTCCCATGTTAGGTGGGTCCCCTGTCACCACGGCATGGCGCGTCCTCAGGTTGCGGATGGAGGAGACGCCCTCCAGTTTTGGAGGGAAGCTGCGAATATATTGAATAAGCAGTCGCGGACAGCCAACAAGGGGTGGTCCTCCAACTTGGGGGTTGGACGTGGGGCTAACAACTCCTTGCCGTAAAAAAAATTATGTTACAAAAATGAGCACAAAGCCTCGGACCTGGACGGATTCCTTGGATAAACGACCTAAGCTAAAGAAAATCTTAGAGAGATAGGATGCGATGGGATGGATTGGATTGATCTGGCTCAGGATAGGGACCAGTGCAGGCTCTTGTGAGCACTGTAATGAACTTTCGGGTTCCGTAAGATGCTGGAAAATTCTTGAGTAGCTTCAGAATTGGCGGCTCCTCCAGAACGGCTCAGCTCCATGAGTAAGTAAGTAAGTTATCGCTGTTCCATCATGTGGGGCCAAGTTTTCTTGCGAATGGCTGTTTAGGAGAAATCATAGAGCAGGTCCTTACACTGGAGCGGCAGGAACAGGAATTAAATTTCCTCATTGTTTGTTAGTGTAGATTTTTGTTTTCACTGGATCTTCAGTCCCCTTGGGCACCTGGCCTCTGATTTTCAGTTTCATGTCCATTTTACAGTCGGTAGCATTCCTTGGACGAGTGATCAGCTCGTCGCAAGGCCACTGTCTACACACAGGACAACACAAACACAGAATAAACGCATACACATACCAAAAATCCATTCCTTATGTGGGATTGAAACCCACGATCCCGCCTTTCGAGCAAGCGAAGACAGTACATGCCTTAGACCACTCGGCTACCATGAGCGGTATTAGTGTAGATTACCAACACCAATTTTCGTCGAAATCCGTAGAGTAGTTTCCGTATCGGATGTGAAACGTAGAACAGACGGAAGAAGAGTCAGTCTTCCGGTTGCGTTTTCATTTGACGGACCTCGCGCCAGAGTGCGCAGCAGTCAGACACTGTGATGTTTGTGTTGCATTAGACTTCTTCTGAGCGGTACTTGAGCCAGGCAGCAGTGGCACAGCAGATTGGGTTCATCTGGCTCAGCATAGGGTTCAGTGTAAATACGGCAGTGAATCTTTGTGTTCTTGAGACGCTGGGAATTTCGTGACCAGCTGAGAGACTAGCAGCTTCTTTAGATTTGCTCTGCTCCATGGAGTCAGTTATAATGGTGGTGGTGATGATGATGATGATACAGTAAACCATCGGTAATCCGGTTACAATTAATCCGGATCGAAATATGAAAAATTAAGAATTCTGTTCACAGTCGAGCACATCCTTTAAAAAGACACGTGGGGTTTAGGAGCAAGAGGGATTAGAGCAAGAGGACTTTCACACTGTGTTGAGGGCAGCTGGAGAGACTGAAACCTTGCAAGGAAGGCAAGCTGGATGGAGACCCTGGATTTCAGTTTCTGACAGGAAGACATTGCTGCAGTCGTATTTTTTTTTTATTATTATTAATTTTCATCAGCACTGCCTATATTATTACATTTTCCATTTGCTTTCGAAGTGTGTTTGTGTTTTGCTCCATAAATCTAGATTAGCGATGCTTTACTGTAGTTTGATCTCGGGACGGACTTGCAGTGTTCAGAAAAATACGTACACTCCACAGAATTCACTTTTCGCTTGGCTCTTCTTCGTCTGAATATGATAAGCCTCATTCCTAGGGAGCTCACCGCCCTTTGATTCCTGCCAGATGTCGCACTGTGGCCTCTGCTGAGCACAGTCGGGTTTGGAACCCAGAACCAACTTCTGTCTCTGGAAGCTGGCCAACTGGAAAGACTAGGACGGTTTTGGATTGCATTACTGAAAGCTGTTAAGGACTTCTGTCAACCCGCACGAAAACACAATTCATACGCTGGGGAGTGTGCACAGAAATTCAGGCCTACCAATGTCTCCTGACGTCAGAGCACTTTGGGTCCTAGCCCACACGTGGCATTTGTCAGCTGGCGCGGAACGCGGGGGCAAGTACACCATCTTCTGTCTCCTTGGATATGACGCCATGTATCTGGCACAAGTTTACCGATGTTTCGGAGGATCCAAAATTGAATGAAGCTGGTAGCAGAAGAGCGAGCATCTCACCGTCGCCTCCCTGTGAACTCCAGACCTCACACAGAATGTGGCATTATTGTTTTTTGTAATGGGTGGGACTGAGTCCACTTGGTACTGCGGCCACTACTGGCCTATTGTATCAGCCCCATATGAGAGGTGATGGTGACTGTGGAGCAGTCGGTGGAATGAGAATTGGCAGGGGAAATCGAAGTACTCGGAGAAAACCTGTCCCAGTGCCACTTTTTTTCCCCCTTGGCACTACAGCCCCAGTGGGCCTAGGCCTACCTCTATGAACTTCTCCGTTTACTTCGGTTTTTCTAGATCTTACACATTCGGTAGGACTCCTTGGGCGGGTGATCAGCTCGTCGCAAGGCCTCTACCTGTACACAAACACAGAAAAACGCACCCACACAAACTAAACATCCATGCCTTGTGTGGGATTCGAACCCACGATCCCGGTTTCCAAGCGAGCGAAGACAGTACATGCCTTAGACCGCTCGACTACCGTGACCGGCCCAGTGCCACTTTGTCCACCACAAATCCCACATGACCTGACCCAGGCTCGAATTCGGGCCACCGCTGTGGGAAGCCGGCGACTCACCGCCTGAGATATAGCACGACAAATGCGTCTCGTTCGTCATGTATTGTCACGGTTTCGCGTCTTTATGCACAATTGGCGCTTCTCTGTAACATGAGTCTCTGTGGAGTCTCTCTGGCATCTGGAAGCAACAGTTTTATCTGACTCGTAACAAGTCCACATTTGAAAAACAGAAGAACTAAGTTGGAAATTAATTTGAGGTTGCGAGTTCAGTTTGTTTTGCTTTATTTTTACTGCCTCTCATCGTGATTCTTCCCCTTATTTAGCAACTCTTTTATTATTATTCTTTTTTATTTTATTATACTTTACGTTGTTTTTCCTTCAGTGTCCCCTTATATATGTGAAATCTTTAGCGCTGTTGTCATCAAGGCTTGCGCCATTTTTCGATGGTACTACACGTTCTTTTAGATTTATATGTACAAAATTCCTGTCAATATTCGACCTTCTACGAGGAGGAGTCAGTAAATAAATCGCAAATGGACATAAAATGTAAAACATGTGATATTCGAATCTGGGAAAAAAAAAATTATTTCTCGACATATCCTCCACCAACATTGATACACTTGTCCCGTCCCTTTATCAGTGAGTCGAAGCCCGCAGCATAGAAGTCTTTTGACTCTTGTCTCACCCACTTCCACACCTCCTTTTCAATGAAACGTTTGCCGGTTGTGAACCCCTTTACGCGACAGATACTTTCCACTGTAAATAGGAAGCACATATTTGTGAATATCCTTTGCATCGAGTCCTTTTGCCCTCAAGAAACGCACAAAACAACGGTGCTCTTCGGTAATACATCCTTAAAGCACTGTCATGATTGTGACTACTGAAACCAGCTTCTGAACATGTTCAAGCCCTCTCTGAACGGCGGTTCCCTTCCAACTGCATGTTTAGAAATGACTAATTCCCAGACTGGCGGCCATTTCACACCAGCCTCCAAGCTTCACAGACACTTTCAACTGAGACTTAGTTCTAACCTTGCCCCTTACTTGTAACATCTCGGCACGGACCATACAGAAAACACCTCTTCCACTATTCCGTATTCTCTCATTGCCAGGAGAACAACATGGCTGCTACTGAGCCATTGACTAGGAACGGGCGTGTTTTCAGAGCCGTTCCCTAGCAACTGCTGTCTCTTCTGGCTTCACAATTCTGGATTTCAATAGACATCCTCATATAAATGACTTCTAAGTTAACACTGAACTCTGACTTGCTGCTTGTGTACACAGTACGCAACGGATCTGCTCACATTTTGTGCTGCATATGTCCACCTGTAGTGTGTACACATGTTTAACTTTGGTAAGCCGTGCTGTGTGGGTGACGTCGTGTGCGTTACTGCCCTTTAGGGATGTACTGTTTTGGTTCTGTAATGTCTCTCGCAAGGAAACATTACGCTTAGCGTTCCCTTTCTCATCGTGTCTGTATTTTTCAGTTTCAGTGTCTCGGAACTAGTCTGAAATTACTGTACGCATGCAAGATACCCACAGCATCCAGCTCTGAGTGCTTGTCTGTGTTGTAGCAGCAGACACGTCCATGGGTATGCACGGTCAGTACACAAAGGCGCAACAAATGGTCAACCACCTTATGAATTATTTCACAGTGACGTAAAAATCGAAAGGTAGGTCCACCCATCCTCAGCATTTGTTACGGATGCTTTTACTCTTATAACTTTTAATGGGAGCATGAAATATATGTTGTATTTAGTGTACATTTTGGAATAGGAGCCAGTAGCGGGTCTTGTGAGCAAGGTAATAAATATTCGGGTTCCGTAAAAGGCTGGGAATTTTTTGACTCGCTGAGCGACCGCTTGCTTCCCAAGAATAATATCCAACATACACATGCGTGGTGATGGAAGATATTTTTCATCCCACATATCCCTCTCTCAGACCGAAGGACCTGGTTCCTCTACTTATGAAACTCATGACATGTCCTCAAGAACTGGTGGGATGGATCATTCATTCGTTACAATCTGACATTAGTCATTCACTAGACGCAGTAGCCGTGCAAGTCGAGTAAAGTTTGAAGCATGAAGAGTAATAGCGTGTGGTATATGACTCCATGTAGTCTGGAATTCATATTAACACGTGTATGGAGCCTTTATAGACGGGGTTTAGATTTGTGACTCGATCTATCGACCACTTATACACTCACGACTCGTGACTACACTTTACAGATCACTGACACACACAAACTAATGTCCTCGGTTTATAGCAGTCTGCACTAGCCATTCCCTAGCAACGGTTTTTAACAGAGGAACTGTAAGAGTCTCACTAATTTTTTTTTCGCTGGCTCTACAGCCTCCTTGGGCACTGGAATCTGATTTTCCAGTTTCATGATCATTTTTACAGACGGTAGGACTCTTTGGACGAGTGATCAGTTCGTCGCAAGGCCTCTGCATAAACACAGGACAACACAAACAGAATAAACACATATACATACCAAACATCCGTGCCTTTTGTGGGATTCGAACCCACGATCCCGGCTTCTGAGCGAGCGAAGATAATGCATGCCTTAGACCGCTCGGCTACCGTGACCGGCCTCACTGAATTACACACTGCAAATAGACGTGAAGGTTTCTCTTCACAGCCGCACTTTCAACAGAGTACTCTTGCAGCTAACCCAGTGCTTCAAAGGACTAGCTCTCAGACTGATGGCCATTTTACACCAACCTCCTCGTCTTCTCTTCACAGCCGGACTTTCAGCTGAGCACGCTTGAAACTCTGTCACTGACCATTTTCTTCGGACTCCCTTACAGAACTGAACTTGGTACCCCCCAGTTGTCTTCCTTATAACATCTTGGCACGTACCAACAGAAAACACAGCTCTCCTATTCTTGCAAAAGCTTGTTTACCACGCCGTTGTGTAGCAACGGTCGCGACTCGGACCACATAAAACAGCGCTTATATTGTTACGGGCGTTACCTAGCAACGGCCGATGTTTACATAAACACCTCTTAGCAACGTGTATATGTGCCACAATATGCTAGAGAATTGTACTCTTCAGAGGTGTCGCTGTGAGAACCCCCAAATGTTACAGAACTCGGACTACGGAACTACCTGTTGTCGCGCCATTTCCTTAAATAGTAAGTGAAATGGAGCGTATTATCCCTGTATACAGAAAGTTGTAATTGTTGGGATGCGATCTGTTTGCTTTGGGGATTACTTGAAAGCAAAAAGGCAAGCGCTACGAATGCACTGCCCCAAATTCTGACATCTCACAAGGTTCAGAGAACAGGCCACGTCACTAGTGAGGACGTTTCTCGAATCACGGATAATATGAACACGGCGTTGTGGGCCGTCCTGGCTGCGAACCGCGGAATCTAGGGTGAAACACTGCGAGTTTTGAGTCTTCCTGCTTTGCTTACCAAAACTGAATTAAATCTTTATCAGAATTCTGATGGGAATTAAAGTGAATTTATCCGACATTCTGGCATGAGGAAGGAAACAACAGTTAGTGTGACAAAGGAAAAAGGCAGAGAGATCCATGTCAGCCCCTGGAGTTGCTGCAAATGTGTGGCCTCTCGTATCGCACGGTAACGCTAACTGTCAGACAGGGTTCCTGTTCAGCGCCGATTCTGATATAGGATCTCACTGGATTGTAAACAAAGTCCTCAGTTTTAACATTCAAATTCTAAAATATTTTTCTATATAACGAATCAACCTCACTGGATATACTGTATATTTTTCCCTCATGCCTAAGTACATATATACAGCGCAGTCTGTGTGGGTATGCCTATGTATGCACTGCACAGCCTGTGTGGGTATGCCTAGGTATGCACTGCACAGCCTGTGTGGGTATGCCTAGGTATGCATTGCAGAGCCTGTGTGGGTATGCCTAGGTATGAACTGCACAGCCTGTGTGGTTATGCCTAGGTATGAACTGCACAGCCTGTGGGTATGCCTAGGTATGCATTGCACAGCCTGTGTGGTTATGCCTAGGTATGGACTGTACAGCCTGTGGGTATGCCTAGGTATGTACTGCACAGCCTGTGTGGGTATGCCTAAGTATGAACTGCACAGCCTGTGGGTATGCCTAGGTATGCATTGCACAGCCTGTGTGGTTATGTCTAGGTATGCACTGCACAGCCTTTGTGGGTATGCCTAGGTATGTACAGCACAGCTTGTGTGGGTATGCCTAAGTATGAACTGCACAGCCTGTGGGTATGCCTAGGTATGCATTGCACAGCCTGTGTGGTTATGTCTAGGTATGCACTGCACTGCCTGTGTGGGTATGTCTAGGTATGCACTGCACAGCCTTTGTGGGTATGCCTAGGTATGTACAGCACAGCTTGTGTGGGTATGCCTAGGTATGCACTGCACAGCCTGTGTGGGTATGCCTAGGTATGCACTGCACAGCCTGTGTGGGTATGCCTAGGTATGCACTGCACAGCCTGTGTGGGTATGCCTAGGTATGCACTGCACAGCCTGTGTGGGTATGCCTAGGTATGCACTGCACAGCCTGTGTGGGTATGCCTAGGTATGCACTGCACAGCCTGTGTGGGTATGCCTAGGTATGCACTGCACAGCCTGTGTGGGTATGCCTAGGTATGCACTGCACAGCCTGTGTGGGTATGCCTAGGTATGCACTGCACAGCCTGTGTGGGTATGCCTAGGTATGCACTGCACAGCCTGTGTGGGTATGCCTAGGTATGCACTGCACAGCCTGTGTGGGTATGCCTAGGTATGCACTGCACAGCCTGTGTGGGTATGCCTAGGTATGCACTGCACAGCCTGTGTGGGTATGCCTAGGTATGCACTGCACAGCCTGTGTGGGTATGCCTAGGTATGCACTGCACAGCCTGTGTGGGTATGCCTAGGTATGCACTGCACAGCCTGTGTGGGTATGCCTAGGTATGCACTGCACAGCCTGTGTGGGTATGCCTAGGTATGCACTGCACAGCCTGTGTGGGTATGCCTAGGTATGCACTGCACAGCCTGTGTGGGTATGCCTAGGTATGCACTGCACAGCCTTTGTGGGTATGCCTAGGTATGTACTGCACAGCCTGTGTGGGTATGCCTAGGTATGCACTGCACAGCCTTTGTGGGTATGCCTAGGTATGTACTGCACAGCCTGTGTGGGTTTTAATCAGATTTATGCAGCCGTTAGTTTTACCACTATTTTTATGAAGGACGTTTTCTTGCGCCCCCTCCCCCAGGTGTACCCGAATGCGCTGACTGTTAAGCGGGATGTACCCGGTCGAGTGGCCGCGGTGTGGATTGAGGCTGATTGCTATTTTCCCAGTATCGTCCGAAGAATGTAGGGGGGGGGGCGATGCCCCTGTTCCCCGTTCCTTCTCTGAACTTCTCATTTGAATTTTAATGTAGTCTAGAAGCCTGATGTTTTTTTTTTTTTTTGAGAACCTGTTATTTGTCTTCTGCTGAACGACTTGTGATGAAGCTGTTACACTTGTTGAATTGCCAAGAGGCCACCCTAAGGGAACTGAAGAACGCGCGTAAATATATCTTCTTCATTGTGCTTTGGAGAGGAGCGCTGTACGTGTAACGGTAATCGTTACAAACAAACGACTCTGTTTAGCCCCTGAACAAAGGAACATCCACGTATCTAATTAACGTGTACTTTGGTCTTAAGTTAAAGTTATAGTTGTCCCTCTGCTTAATTACTTAAGCACTATGGCATTAAGACATGGAGGAGTGAAGGTGTAGCTCGGCCCTTCTTAATCTCGGCACTAGTTGGAGGTGAGTGGTCAGCTTCGCGTCCCAGCCGCTTTGCCCCCAGGAATATCGCACCCGGTACTCATTGGATAGGAAGCTGGCTGAGCCCCAGAGCCGGTGTGCGCACTGTGAAGAAGAAAAAATCTTGTCCCTCCCAGGAATCGAGCCCGGACCATCCAGCTTATAGCTATACCGACTGCTGTTCCTGCAGTGTATAATGATGAGTACCTGTCAGATACGTTTGACAGAGAGTTTATCCATTTAGGCCTATAAGAGAGCCAGGTGCCTAAAATTGTGTCTTTATTCTGTCCTCATATAGAAGCCATTGTTGCGACGAGAGGTGCCTATGCTTCAGTCGGCATTGAGGGCTCGTCCTTTGCAGAAAGGAATTCCATTTTGTTATTCCGTGCATAGGCAAGGAACTCGTGATTTAGTACACACATTTCGGATGTTCGGCCCATTTGATGCATCTGAGATCATTCTGAAAAACTGCGACTGCGCAGTAATACAAAGAAATTTACCGAGCGAGTTGTCTCAAGTGGTAACGCTTGTGAGTTGCGTTAAACAGACTCCTCTGACTTGCGCTTTTCATGGTTTTCCTTAGTTCATCCAGGCAAATTCCCGTAGTAATGCGTCCTGTAAGGCTACGCTCACTTCCACTTAGTATTTCGTCGTCTTGCAATCAGTCGATGCTATGTAGTGTGCGTTACTGATGGTGAAATGAACAGTAAATATGCATAATTCTCTCATCAGAAGGAAGAAAGTTATATGTCCCCTCGCGCAGTATTCTTTTTTCTCTTTGTCTGGCACAATAGGGAGACTGCACTTTCTTTCTCATCCGAAGAAGACGTTGTGTTTGAAAAATAAGGGATCTACTTTGTGTTTTTACGTCTCAACACTCTCTGAGCAACTTCTAGTTCCTGCAACTGCAGTGGATGATGTATGGAAACGGCGCTGCATAATTTGGTACATAGAAATTCATAATTGCTGGTCTGGTAAGTCCCGGCGCGTAAAAAGAAATATTTATGTTCTCAAAATCCGTAATATATTACGTATATAGCAAGTAAAAATGTCAAGAAGTAGGGGTCCGTTGTGTCGGGATGGCATTTTTAACATTTTTAAACTGCCTTGTAGAATGTTCATAAATTAGAATAGTAGTAGTCTGGAAATGTAGGCTCTCCGCTCAATTAGCTCAGGTTACAGCCGCTGCTGGGGAGCGCTGGTGACGCCTTGTTGCAGATTGTTTATCTCCTGGTCATGACTTCCCGCTGCTGAAGTCTAAAAGATGGTAAGGGCATTCTCCTGGAGAGACTGAGCAAATCGCGAAGTTTTCTGATGCCTAGCTCGGCTGCTTTACCCGCATGCCCTCCTCACACGCACGCATGCGCGTGAGCTGTGTTGCATATCATCAACCAGTTAATAAAAATGGCATGTACATAAGTTTACGCCACTCTCGATTGTGACGCCGTACAGTTTAACTAATGGGTATCAACATGCCGGAGAATCTTCCATCTTCAGGGTGAAATATATTTGGTGAACTATAGGTTGGGCAAGACATACAGAAGCTAAGGTACGCAGAGGTCAACACCCGTAATTACATATAAAAGTAAAGGTATCCCTGTAAGAGGCCTTGGAGGTCCATAGAGTTGTGAGACGTCGAGGCTCCAACATTTTCTAGACAGTCGGGTCACAGATGGCGGTGATGTCAGCCTTACGCGCCGACCGCTCTTTACCCCTCAGAAAGATTCCTGGTACTCATTTCTGTTAGAAACTGAGTCGACCCCAGGGTCATACTGCGGCTGGAAGGATTAGGTAAATTGAAAAATGCTCTGAATCCATCGGAATCGAACCCGCGACCTGCGGACTTGTAGAATAGCGCCTCAACCAACTACGCTACCGCGTGCCCCACGAATTTCTGATATCGGGAAAGCAATGGATGTTGAAGTCCTTTAGTTATATTTTGATTAAGTATGCATTTATATTCCCGTAGGCTTATGAATTCATCCGCAAGGAGGCTTCGTTTAATTTTGTTGTCTGGAGTAAGAGACTTGGGTCAAGTAAAGTAAAGCTATCCCTTTAGCAGGCCGTGGAGGTCCGTAGAGTTGTGAGATATTAAGGGTTCCACATTTGCTAGACAGTCGGCTCACAGATGGCAGTAAGGTTGTCAGCCTTACGCGCCGGCCGCCCTTTACCCCCCATTTTTTTTTAATTTACTTAGTGGGGGGTGGAGTCTAACTGGGTCCACTCGGCACGGCGGCCACTGATTGGCCTATCGTAGCCTGCCCCGGGTTATTATGATGATGGAGAATTTGGTGGAATGAAGATTGGCAGGTGAAACCGAAGTACTCGGAGAAAACCCGCCCCAACGCCACTTTGTCCACCACAAATCCCACAACCAGACCCGAGATCGAACCCGGACCGCCGCGGTGGGAAGTCAGCGACTAACCGCTTGAGCTATGGCGCGGCCGCCCTTTACCCCCAAGAATATTCCTGGTACTCATTTTTGTTAGAGGCTGAGCCGACCCCAGGGCCATAGTGCGGCTAGAAGGATTAGGTAAATTGAAAAAATCCACCTCATCGGGATTCGATTTTTAAAGAGTGAAAATGTCGATTATGTTATAATTATTTGTAGTTGCGACCTGTAAATGGTCAGTATATCAAATATCCAATCCGAAACCCCCTTTATAATCACACGTACTCTCTGAATTAGTTCTTATTAAGGCAGTTAACGGTTTGCGTCGTGAACGGAGAAGTTCATGGAGGTAGGCCTAGGCCCACTGGGGCTGTAGTGCCAATGAAAAAAAAAAGGTTTGCTTCATGCCCATTAGCTAATTGCAAGAATTCTTTGATTTGATTCAGCGCTCAGAACTATCTATCTGTACTAGGTTCTGTTTTACTTCATCGTCACACTGTTATCGTATTGTGGGGCCATGCCTCGCCCACAAGCGAAGCGCTCAATGGACTACTTAACAGTAATTAGGCCCCTGTACAGAGACAGGGTACAGCTTGTTTTCGACATGTGCAGTTGCAATTAGGGCGACTGCTCCCCAACCGAAATTGCTCGTGAAGTAGCCGTAGGTAAGGAAATGCATTGCAAATATAAGGTGTCTACTCTGGAGTCGGTACTTATCGGTACTCATGCTGTGTTACAGCAATTAGTGAGCCGGACAGTCTGTCGCTGTTGTGCTGACGGGGAGGTATGGTAACTCTTCACACAGTAATTATTTTTTTGTGTGTGAGTCAAGATCTAGTGATTAAAGTTGATTAATGTTTTCGGAAGATGTTTTAACAGCCTGCAAATGCAATATTAATCATGATTCTAACGTGATAATGTTGGTAAAACTTGATAAACCGCGCATTATTCATCGTAACTTTGTGTTATTTTAAAACAAGCCAGTTCCGATGTTTACGTTTTTATTTTCTTGCAGGTAGGTCCTAATTGAGAAAGCTGGTAGTCACTCAGCTAATCAAGAAATTCCCCCGCCTTCCATAGAACACTAAGGTTTTTAGAGCTCTCACTGGAACTTATCTTTAGCCAGGTCAGTGCAACCCATACCCTTGCACCCCATATATTTCAGACATATGTTAATATTGCCTTCCCAATTACGATAGTCACGTGCCCCCCCCCACCAAATGGTCTGTCTCCTTCGGAATTCCCCATCAAATTTGTGTAATAATTCTTTCACTTCCAACTGCTATTTATTTGCTCGCTTGTAAAGTTCCTCTGCTTCTAATTGTCTCTGTTCTGCTCCTACTTCTGCTGTTGGTTGAAATATTGTCAAGGTTTTGCACCCGTACAGTTCACACGTAGAATTATATTTTTATATATTTTAGTCTTTGGGTATGAATCGATAAATTTAGGACGTGACGGATTTGCGAACCTAACGCAGCTCTCATTAGGGACTACGAGAATTCGATTTGAATTGGCTTTAACTTTGTGAGGCAACCTGGTGTTCGCATGGCCAGAGGCTGAGACATGTATTCGACCCGCGAACCTAGGGTTCAAAATTTCCTTAGAAAATATATTTGTTGACTGAATTGTTGACTTACTCTGCGTGAAACTCCTTACAGCACATTTGACCCTTCTTATCGTGCAATCACTTCTATTTGCTAGATTTTGTCAAAATGTTTGATTAGCATTGGATTTTAAAACATTATGCTCTGTCCTTACAAAATTCCATAATTTCTGCTTATGACCGTGTACATATGAAACGTAAGGCTATCCTTATGCTTAACTAAATTAAGCACTACGCCATCATGGCGCATGGGGAGTGGATGTATAGATCCACATCTTTACCTCGGCACTAGCTGGAGATTAGTGGTCAACTTCACGCCTCTGCTGCTTTACCCTTGGGGAAACAGCACGCGATACCCATTGGATAGGAGGTTGGATGGGCCCCAGAGCCCGTCTAGACGCTGTGGAGGAGAGAAAATTGTTGGCTCTATATGGACTCGAATTCCGACCCCTCCGTCGTCAAGCCAGTAGCCAGTCGCTATACCGACTGCGCTATCCCGGCTCCTCACGTCCAGCCCGTAGCCAGTCGCTATACTGACTGCGCTATCCCGGCTCCTCACGTCCAGCCCGTAGCCAGTCGCTATACTGACTGCGCTATCCCGGCTCCTCACGTCCAGCCCGTAGCCAGTCGCTATACTGACTGCGCTATCCCGGCTCCTCACGTCCAGCCCGTAGCCAGTCGCTATACTGACTGCGCTATCCCGGCTCCTCACGTCCAGCCCGTAGCCAGTCGCTATACTGACTGCGCTATCCCGGCTCCTCACGTCCAGCCCGTAGCCAGTCGCTATACTGACTGCGCTATCCCGGCTCCTCACGTCCAGCCCGTAGCCAGTCGCTATACTGACTGCGCTATCCCGGCTCCTCACGTCCAGCCCGTAGCCAGTCGCTATACTGACTGCGCTATCCCGGCTCCTCACGTCCAGCCCGTAGCCAGTCGCTATACTGACTGCGCTATCCCGGCTCCTCACGTCCAGCCCGTAGCCAGTCGCTATACTGACTGCGCTATCCCGGCTCCTCACGTCCAGCCCGTAGCCAGTCGCTATACTGACTGCGCTATCCCGGCTCCTCACGTCCAGCCCGTAGCCAGTCGCTATACTGACTGCGCTATCCCGGCTCCTCACGTCCAGCCCGTAGCCAGTCGCTATACTGACTGCGCTATCCCGGCTCCTCACGTCCAGCCCGTAGCCAGTCGCTATACTGACTGCGCTATCCCGGCTCCTCACGTCCAGCCCGTAGCCAGTCGCTATACTGACTGCGCTATCCCGGCTCCTCACGTCCAGCCCGTAGCCAGTCGCTATACTGACTGCGCTATCCCGGCTCCTCACGTCCAGCCCGTAGCCAGTCGCTATACTGACTGCGCTATCCCGGCTCCTCACGTCCAGCCCGTAGCCAGTCGCTATACTGACTGCGCTATCCCGGCTCCTCACGTCCAGCCCGTAGCCAGTCGCTATACTGACTGCGCTATCCCGGCTCCTCACGTCCAGCCCGTAGCCAGTCGCTATACTGACTGCGCTATCCCGGCTCCTCACGTCCAGCCCGTAGCCAGTCGCTATACTGACTGCGCTATCCCGGCTCCTCACGTCCAGCCCGTAGCCAGTCGCTATACTGACTGCGCTATCCCGGCTCCTCACGTCCAGCCCGTAGCCAGTCGCTATACTGACTGCGCTATCCCGGCTCCTCACGTCCAGCCCGTAGCCAGTCGCTATACTGACTGCGCTATCCCGGCTCCTCACGTCCAGCCCGTAGCCAGTCGCTATACTGACTGCGCTATCCCGGCTCCTCACGTCCAGCCCGTAGCCAGTCGCTATACTGACTGCGCTATCCCGGCTCCTCACGTCCAGCCCGTAGCCAGTCGCTATACTGACTGCGCTATCCCGGCTCCTCACGTCCAGCCCGTAGCCAGTCGCTATACTGACTGCGCTATCCCGGCTCCTCACGTCCAGCCCGTAGCCAGTCGCTATACTGACTGCGCTATCCCGGCTCCTCACGTCCAGCCCGTAGCCAGTCGCTATACTGACTGCGCTATCCCGGCTCCTCACGTCCAGCCCGTAGCCAGTCGCTATACTGACTGCGCTATCCCGGCTCCTCACGTCCAGCCCGTAGCCAGTCGCTATACTGACTGCGCTATCCCGGCTCCTCACGTCCAGCCCGTAGCCAGTCGCTATACTGACTGCGCTATCCCGGCTCCTCACGTCCAGCCCGTAGCCAGTCGCTATACTGACTGCGCTATCCCGGCTCCTCACGTCCAGCCCGTAGCCAGTCGCTATACTGACTGCGCTATCCCGGCTCCTCACGTCCAGCCCGTAGCCAGTCGCTATACTGACTGCGCTATCCCGGCTCCTCACGTCCAGCCCGTAGCCAGTCGCTATACTGACTGCGCTATCCCGGCTCCTCACGTCCAGCCCGTAGCCAGTCGCTATACTGACTGCGCTATCCCGGCTCCTCACGTCCAGCCCGTAGCCAGTCGCTATACTGACTGCGCTATCCCGGCTCCTCACGTCCAGCCCGTAGCCAGTCGCTATACTGACTGCGCTATCCCGGCTCCTCACGTCCAGCCCGTAGCCAGTCGCTATACTGACTGCGCTATCCCGGCTCCTCACGTCCAGCCCGTAGCCAGTCGCTATACTGACTGCGCTATCCCGGCTCCTCACGTCCAGCCCGTAGCCAGTCGCTATACTGACTGCGCTATCCCGGCTCCTCACGTCCAGCCCGTAGCCAGTCGCTATACTGACTGCGCTATCCCGGCTCCTCACGTCCAGCCCGTAGCCAGTCGCTATACTGACTGCGCTATCCCGGCTCCTCACGTCCAGCCCGTAGCCAGTCGCTATACTGACTGCGCTATCCCGGCTCCTCACGTCCAGCCCGTAGCCAGTCGCTATACTGACTGCGCTATCCCGGCTCCTCACGTCCAGCCCGTAGCCAGTCGCTATACTGACTGCGCTATCCCGGCTCCTCACGTCCAGCCCGTAGCCAGTCGCTATACTGACTGCGCTATCCCGGCTCCTCACGTCCAGCCCGTAGCCAGTCGCTATACTGACTGCGCTATCCCGGCTCCTCACGTCCAGCCCGTAGCCAGTCGCTATACTGACTGCGCTATCCCGGCTCCTCACGTCCAGCCCGTAGCCAGTCGCTATACTGACTGCGCTATCCCGGCTCCTCACGTCCAGCCCGTAGCCAGTCGCTATACTGACTGCGCTATCCCGGCTCCTCACGTCCAGCCCGTAGCCAGTCGCTATACTGACTGCGCTATCCCGGCTCCTCACGTCCAGCCCGTAGCCAGTCGCTATACTGACTGCGCTATCCCGGCTCCTCACGTCCAGCCCGTAGCCAGTCGCTATACTGACTGCGCTATCCCGGCTCCTCACGTCCAGCCCGTAGCCAGTCGCTATACTGACTGCGCTATCCCGGCTCCTCACGTCCAGCCCGTAGCCAGTCGCTATACTGACTGCGCTATCCCGGCTCCTCACGTCCAGCCCGTAGCCAGTCGCTATACTGACTGCGCTATCCCGGCTCCTCACGTCCAGCCCGTAGCCAGTCGCTATACTGACTGCGCTATCCCGGCTCCTCACGTCCAGCCCGTAGCCAGTCGCTATACTGACTGCGCTATCCCGGCTCCTCACGTCCAGCCCGTAGCCAGTCGCTATACTGACTGCGCTATCCCGGCTCCTCACGTCCAGCCCGTAGCCAGTCGCTATACTGACTGCGCTATCCCGGCTCCTCACGTCCAGCCCGTAGCCAGTCGCTATACTGACTGCGCTATCCCGGCTCCTCACGTCCAGCCAGTAGCCAGTTGCTATACCGACTGCGCTATCCCGGCTCCTCACGTCATGTCTCTGTTTAAATGAAACCAATGACTGATTTCACGCGAATTAATTTTTATTTTAATATGCAACTAATAGCTTAGTGTATTAGTGAACGCCACGCTTCGCTTGCCTTGAAATATCTATGAAGTCGACACAGTATATGATAAAACAGGTAAAGCTCTCCGTGTAACAGGTCATGTAGGACCATGAGGTTGTGAGACGTCAAGGTTTCCACATTTTCTAGACACTCGGCCCACAGATGATGGTGGGATTGTCAGACTTACTCGCCGGTAGGCCGCCCTTTACCCCCAGGAAGATTCCTGGTACTCATTTCTGTTAGCGGCTGAGTCGACGCCAGGGCCATAGTGCGGCTGGAAGGATTAGTTCAATTGAAAAATCCAGTTACTTCATCGGGAATCGATTCTATCACCTTCCGGCTTCTAGCATAGTGCCTTGCGCTACCGCGCGTCCCCGTATCTCTTTTGGTTTTTCAATCATATCAGAGCAGCAAGACGAGATATGAGTTGAGTGTTTTCCCGTGGTTACTGTTAGCGCTGTAGAGTATCGAGGGACATGCCAGTAGTTACACGTCAAGCAATGGAGTGACCATGGCGATAGCTTATGAAGCAGGTTGTGTGTGTGCGCGCTGTGATGTACGATACAGTGGATGTAGTCGTCTTCGGGAAGATTCCATTCTCCTTATAAATGGCTCCCCTTCCTCCTCTAACGAGACTGTGGATATAATTTTGCACCATTAAGATGTGGAATTTACAGCGCAGTAATTCTGTCGTGTTTGAAAACATAACTATGGGGAGCAAGAAATATTTCGTACTAATTATGTGAACAACCGCCTTCCCTTCTTATTTTTCTTTCTGTTCCCTCTCTTTCACCCCATTCTGCTCTGATAGAATAGCAGAACAAAAGCTACTGCTATATATTTGGTGTTAAATACGGCGTTTTTTTTTTTGGTTCGGGGTTGTTTTTGTTTTACGTAAATATGAAAGGTATTTCCTGTGTCAGTGTATCATGAAACTAAATGTATAAGCATGAAGGGATGTTAACATCTGGCATTATGTCCTTAGACTCCCTTTCAGATACATGTAAGCGACTACCTGACGTGAAAATTACCAATTCCGCTCTCCAAACTAGAGGGCGGAAGTTGTAACATAAATCAGACACCCAATCTTCCAGTTCCACCGTTTATTTTATTTCTATAAATGGCTAGATGTTTAGAGGTGAAGTTCTAAAGCAAATGCAGTCATTAAACGTAAAATTATCTCTGTAACAGGCCGTGGAGACTCATAGGGTTGTGAGACGTCGAGGCTCCCACATTTTCTAAACAGTCGGTGGTGAGGTGATCAGCCTTACGCGCCAATTCCTGCAACTCAGTAGCTGAGTCGACCCCAGGACCATAATGCGCCTGGAAGGATTAGGTCAATTAAAAATAATCTAATTACCTTGTGTGGAATGGAGCCCGCGACCTTCCGGCTTTTAGCATAGTGCCTCAACCAACTGCTCTACCGCGTTGCCCGAAGTGCAGTCATTTGTGACACAAATTTTAGAGTGCTTTATGATTTTCCGTTTTCGAGTGCAGCCTTCAAATCCCGCGCGCTGTCTTCGTATCTCCGAAACCGAGGCAGACGTGAGAGACCGCTGTTCGCAAACGTGTCATTTCTTGTCCATTTGCTGCATCTGGACACATCCTAGCTTTCAGTGGAACAGAATAAAAGCGATGGCCAGACTTGAGTCTGGACCGGTTGCTGCAGAAACTAGCGCGCTGATCAGTTCTGGACGGGCCGTAATGCCCTAAGGCCCATCCTTCTTTGTAAAAAAAACGGGGGGTATCATGTCTGTCAGTCTGTGACCTAGTATGATTGCCTAAAATATTGGATACGTTTTCTTAAAATTCTGTATGGGATATTAGCCCTGGAAGTGTTTGGACCATTTCTCTTTTCAACATAATACCCTACAATAAAGCCCGGTTTGCATAAGTGGATTTTTCCATGTGAGCAATACACCGTTTCGCGTATGTTGCAGATAATATGTGTGGCAGATTTCTACAACTTATCGCCATTGCGATTTTCAGCCTGTTTGATCCGCAATGAAGCCTAGTTTATGCATGTAAGGCGTAACACGGTTTCACCCATCCCCCCCCCACACACACCCACATATTTATTATACATAATTTGCAGAATATTCAATAAATATATATGTTCAGTAAGTACTGGCTCGTGAATGAGTTATGCCCAGTGGCGTAACTCATATACCCTTTTCTTGTTGTATTTGGGTTTTACTCAGGTCTCTCTGGTAGAGTTAGGACGGTGTATCTTTTCAGTCTGTGTGCAGTTGCGCTATTGTCCAGTAGGTTCGCTGCTAGTGCATTTGTGTGGTTTTCTGATTATCTTAAGTATTTATTTCACTGAGCACTGTGTTCATTTGTAGAGCTTCACGGATCCTGTGGCTGTTTATGTACCAGGGTGCGTTCAGAATGGATCGGAGAGGCTTGAATTGAAAGGGCTGGAGGATTTCAATGTTGGAGTTGGAGGATGTCGCCCATAGTTGAATTCCATAGGTGCATATGGGTTTGAGCACTGCTGGGTATAGGAGGAGTCTGCTTTCTGTTGACAGAGTTGATCTTCCGAGTGGCCAATGCATTTGTTTCGCTTTTGGTTGAGCTGTTTTCTTTCTGTTTTGATGTGCTTTGCCCATGTCAGCTTTCTATCGAGATGCATGCCCAGGCATTTCTCTTCATTGGGGTAGATCAGCACTGCCCATTTGCACTGTCGGACAGGTTTGGTTGCGTAGGGTGAATGTAATATGCGTGGATTTGTTTTGATGAAATTTAGTTCTCCTTTTCTTCGCCCAGTCGTCAATCCTAGTGTTGGTGGTTTGGATTTACACTGAGGCTCTCGCTGGATCTTCATGTGTGGCTAAGATTGCTGTATCATCGGAGAAGGTAGCAGTTGTCTTATCTGATGTCGCGAGGTCGCTTATGTCGATAAGATATAGGTCAGGTCCGAAGAATGCCGTTGACAATTATATATCGCACATTATGCAGCAGAGCATTCCCAGTCACAACCTTCATCCCTGGTCATCTCAACAGGAACAGTGTATGCACCTCATACGTCTGTTTTTTTGTAAATTGAAAAGAAGAAAACAGCTACACAGTGTCCAAGGAGGAAAGGTCAGTATTCTGGGAGGTCACAGTATCGGTCGCTTTAAGCAGTGTATATGTTAAGATGTCCTATTCCGAACGGTTTCCGAGATAGAGCTATTTCACTGTACAGTACACAGTACACTGTACAGACGAGCAACACGCCATGTCTTCACACGAGTTGCACCGAGATAGAGCTATTTCACTGTACAGTACACTGTACACTGTACATACGAGCAACACGCCATGTCCTCACACGAGTTGCACCGAGATAGAGCTATTTCACTGTACAGTACACTGTACACTGTACAGACGAGCAACACGCCATGTCCTCACACGAGTTGCAAAGTGCATTGATGTTGACTTTGGAATTTTCGAAAATGTATTATACTGGGTAAACTGTACCAACTTTGAGGCTTTAACAATAAATACCGGCATTAGAAACAGTATGTAATATCTCTTTCTTAGCAACAATTCTGAAGCTGTACAGTGAAAATAACTGTATCTTGGAAACCTTTAGGAATAGGACATATGTACATATACACTGATTAGAATGACTGATAATACGTATCTCTTCGTTATCGACAGTTTTTGGAAGTATGGTTAGCCAGTGAGAACTTGAGCACTGAAGCAGAGGATATTGTTGTGATCCGTCACCATGCAACGACTGGTGAAGACACAGCAGACTGAGGGGGCGTATTCGTGCTGTAGTGAACTGCAGTGTGTGTGACTTAACGATAGCGCTGTAGTTACGTGTAGTTACGCTCTGTAAGTGGTCAGTAAATCCAATTACATATCGATACCCTGTCCATAGTCACTGCCACGTGTTTATGGCTCCGTGACCAATAGTAACGGGTTCTGGATTGGATGGTTGCATTTATTAGCAACGTTTACAATCTCTCTTAATCACAATCAATTATAGCACTAATAATCTGCCCACTTCACAAATCACTAGGGCACGCTAAGTTCCTCTCAGTCTTCAATAGTGTTATCCTGGCAACGGATTTATAACAGTCTCACTGTAACTACAACACACATTAAGTCTTCTTTTCGCAGGTTAACTCCGTTGTACTCCTTCGGTTCCCATTCTTTCTTACCGAGTGGTCACTTGTCATTACGTTTTATATAGTCTCGGGGCGGACCCCACGGAAAAGCACTTCCTTAAGAATGCAAGTTTATTGGCCTCGTTACCCAGCAACTAATGCCCTACAGTTAAGGGCATAATATCATAATTGTGTTTACCGAGCCGTTGCTTAGCAATGGTCATATGCGTCACATTATCTTTGCTCGAGCCACGACATCGTATGGGATGCAGAGAAAGCGACTTACTATCACGTCCGGGAATCTTGTACAAGGTATGCGAGGGTCTTGTAACGAAGACGCACATTATTGGGGGGAAACTTGCAGACAAATGGCGATTTGGTTTGGTATGCTTCCACCTGATGCTACACCTGCAGCGTCTGGCATACTTCTCCCGCGTTCTTAAACCTCCTCGCGGCTGTTAAAAGTTTCTTAGGGATGGAACCGAAGGAAGACCAATGCTGATTCGTGGTCCCTCGAAACTTTTCCCACTCTTGATAATTGGCAAAGTGGATGACTTAATCGACATGTTATTGAAACGGATTGTTGATTTAAGAATAAATTACCCTATTAGAGGAGTTACATAAGGGCGGCTCATTGCAAGAACAAGACCTACAATCTTCTGAGAGACCCCCGATGTTTCGGACGAATATATTGCCTCCGTCTTCAGGGACGAAGAGTAAGCGAAGTAAGCTGCTTCTGATTTCATGCGAGGCTCATTCTTCGACCCTGAAAATGGAAGTGACCTATGCTTCTCCGAAACGTCGTTCTATCAAAGAGCTACATAGTGTTACAACCTACAATACCGAACACTTTATAGCGACCTCAGTGAGAATCTCAGATCCAAGTTAGTAGAGTTTATGAATGCAAGCGAACAATGTAATAATATTAAGGGCGGATTTCTCACACTGAGGACTTGTGTTTGGACTGATATCACATTTCTTTCATTGTGTGCGTGCTTATTTTCTTTTTGTTGTTTGATATGATTATCTTCAGTCTGCAACCACCTGTTCACGATGTTTCCGCGCTCGCGGATTTTTCTACCCTGAAGATGGAGGCCATATGTTCCTCCGAAACCTCTCTTCACACAAGATCTACACGGCTCCACATCCCAGAAGACGGCATTCTTTATAGTCACCCCCGTGAAAACCTGAAATCTTACATAATTGCCTTCAATTCTTACAAAGCGTCCCATGTTCTGCGATATAATAGCGTGTAGCGCTGTTAGCCGAAATTTCGGAATAACATGTCGTAACCATCTTCAGGTTCGAAGAATAAGACAAGCAAGAAACTAGCGTGAATCGGGTGGCAGGCAGAGCCCAGCAGATAGAACGTGAACCCCAAGCGTCACAAGAAAGCCGGAAACTGAGATCACGGCGGTGCCTATGAAGAATATCTTCTTCTGGGTGTGACGCCGTATAGTTTAGGGGAGAGGTACCAACTTTCTGCCTCACATCTTCAGAGATGTGTACCTTTAAAGTCAATCCGGGAAGACAATAAAGGCAAAGTTATCCTGTAACAGGCCGTGGAGGCCTATAGGGTTGAGAGACGTCGAGGCTCCCAGTTTTCTAGACAAGAAAACCCCTTTGCCCCTGTCTAGAATCGTAGAAGAAGATAATGTGAAAACTAGGAGCCCTCGATTGGAGCCCGTGTCCTCCTGTGTCGATGTATCGGCCGCTTTGCAACGCACACAGTTCCTGAGGCCGCTGGCGTGTGTAGCCATGTATGTCTACGTCACGTCTTTGAGAGCCATTTGTAGGAGCGAGAGAGAGTTGCTGCTACTGCTGCTGCTGTCCGTTTAAGAGGCCCCTGACCCTTTGTGACTTCAGCGGTCCTAGGGCCGCTTTCGTGGTCTAGTGGTCAGAGTTCCTGGCTACAGATCAAGAAGCCCCGGGTTCGAGTCTCGGCGCTACCAGATTTTCTGAGAAGTAGTGGGTCTGGAACGGGGTCCACTCAGCCTCGTGAGGATAATTAAGGAGCTATTTCTAGAAAATAGCGGCTCCGGTCTAGAAAACCGAAATTAACGGCCGTGGGGTTTCGTTGCCCTGACCACGTGACACCCTCTATCTGCAAAAGTTGGCACTAACTTCACCGAAAAGCGGCGGTCGCTCGGTCGGTATAGTTCGCTTGCGGACTACAGGCCACAGAGTTTGTTTTGGTACAGAAGCAGTACCCTGCAGTTGTTCAAACGTCTCTTTTTTCCACTGTATGTCGGGTAGGGTGGTGTAGGGAGGTTCTACATTCTGAACTATAGTAGGAACTGTCCGTTTTTCCGACCCGTGTTTTTTTCCATCGGCTGAAAGCTGTCGGAGAGTGACCCCTAAAATTTCTGACGTCAGTTTCTGAGAATACGTGGGAACTAATTTCTATACCCCATACACTTTTATGGTTCAGTTTTTTAATAACGAATTTCATTATTTTATATTTGTGACTCAATTGCCGCTGAAGATACATCCTCCGATCTTCGGGATTTGTGGCTCTGACAGCATTTACCCGAAGTACGCTCCTGAAATTTGCCTCTAGTGACCGAGGAAATCCACGAAGACTTAGTTATGATAACCCATGTCCTGACCTTGGATCGAATCCAGCACCTGAGTAGCTCAGCGACTGTTGATCGTTAATACACCAACATGCTTTGACACCGTGTGGCCTGGTACATGGTTACTGATACTTCCGAGGAAGAGCGCGGTGTCACAACCTGCAACACCGTAATATTTCTTATTGGTCTTTCGCGAATTGCACGATTTCATATAAGGTTACATATTATCCTCCCCCCCCCCCCCCGCCNCAAGTGACTCTGGAATCAGTTACATGATCGTAGTACGGACGTACCTAAGGAAAAACGAAGAATTCGTGCCGAAACGTCCATATCTATGAACAGTTAAATATGAAGTGAACGTTTGTAATAGTGTTTTACACTTTTAATGGAATGACAGTTCTCCATTCTCTGCCCCAAAAAGCCAGCCTAGCTCCGGTTAACTTTCCCTTTGTCAGGCCAGTATCTCTTTTGTAAGACTCGAATTCCTGAACAAGAACATAACGAATGGCGCATAGATAAAAGTGATTTGCTTTCTGTCTGTATTCAAACAACGCACGGAATGTCTGGACAGCGAGTTGCACGTGTCACAGAGAGTACAGGTGTTTGAGTTGGCCCAGAAGAGCAGCACAACACACTGATGCACCTTAGCGTTCCCTTTACTACAAAGTTTCTTGGTTTCGCAGGATCTGAGGTTCTCGCAGTTTTATTTTCTAGGATGTAACGCCGTGTAGTTCGTTGAAAATCAACTGACCTTTCCGGTGCTGGTTGTTTGCGCTTATTCTTCGACGCTGAAGATTGAGGCGACATTTTCCTCCGAAACATCGATTGACTTTCAACGGATTGCACGGCGCTATATACCAGGTGATAGAAATTTTACTGGATTCGTCGGTTAACAATTTGTAATATTGCCATGTGTTAGAGTGACTCTCAACGTTGTTTTTGATTGGTCATTGCATTTAACACACAACTCGTGACTACAATTGACTATAGCGCCATCGCTGATCTCCACACTTTACACATCACTACAGCAGACGCTAAATATTTTCAGTCTTTTGTCACTTGTCATTTCCCTGTAACAGATCTTAACAATGGAGATTCTTCAACTACACCGACCAAGCCTTCTCTTTCCAATTTCTAAACTTATATCAGTTATAACATCTCAGCATGGACCGCGTAGAAAACACCGTTCATTTTTGTACTCTAAGCATTTATTTTGGATCGCGTTTGTTTGCGAAGGCGTTACCCAGTAACGGCTGCGTATACTTGCTTATTAAGAATATGGTTACTAGTAGCGAATATTGTTTCGTTGTTTATTCCGAGGTCGTTACCGAGTACGGATCTACACACTACAAGATATGAGGATTCAAATCGTGCATCACAGGAAACATATTACGTCACCGCTACAAAGCCCAACCGGTTAATGCTATTTAGGGAAACAGTCGCTGTTTATTGTGAGAACCATACGGAACACACAAATACACTCTGTGGGCAGAAAACTCAGTTCGTACCTCACAGCAAACACACATGACACCGCTACAGAGCCCAACCGTTTAATGCTGTTTAGGGAAACAGTCGCTGTTTATTGTGGGAACCATACGGAACACACAAATACACTGTGGGCAGAAAACTCAGTTCGTACATCACAGCAAACACACATGACACCGCTACAGAGCCCAACCAGTTAATGCTGTTTAGGGAAACAGTCGCTGTTTATTGTGAGAACCATACGGAACACAGAAATACACTCTGTGGGCAGAAAGCTCAGTCCGTACCTCACAGGAAACACATTACGTCGCCGCTACAGAGCCCAACCGGTTAAGGCTGCTTAGGGAAACAGTCGCTGTTTATTGTGAGAACCATACGGAACACAGAAATACACTCTTTGGGCAGAAAGCTCAGTCCGTACCTCACAGGAAACACATTACGTCACCGCTACAAAGCCCAATCGGTTAAGGCTGCTTAGGGAAACAGTCGCTGTTTATTGTGAGAACCTTACGGAACACACACATACACTGTGAGGGCAGAATGCAGAGTTTTGGTGTGTTAAAGCAGGTGGTATGTATAGTCCCATTGGACTCTAAAGTATTAATTAGTGAGTTAGTTTGTTTTATTTGTTAGCTGTGTGTACTGATGCGTTTCCACTTTACCCTGCCAGTACTTGATGCCATGGCAACTCGCGTGTACTGGGAAACGAGGCGCTCGGATATTTCTGAGGACAGTGACAGTGGGCGATTGTGTGGTCGGTGAAAGAAGTTGAGCAGATCCAATGTTGACGAGCAGACGAGTCACTTTTGTGAGAAACAAATGCACGGGTTCTAAGAAGTTCTCATGTTATTATGGCCCAGGTAAATAAATCTTTTGAATTTCGATGAAAGTATAATAGCCTTGTTGCTTTTCATCACAGCCTTTTCAAATATCGCTTCAGTATTAGTCAGGTGAAGTTAACTGCGCTCATCTACTGGGAACTGAAAATGGTACAGGGCGAACGGACGCAACGGCGCTGGCTGAAGGGGATACCTTAACTAGATCTCTCTTTCAACCGAGATACACTATCTATCTATCTTTCTTTCTTTCTGTCTGTGTGCCTATCTATCTATCTGTCTGTCTGTTTGTGTGCCTACCTATCTATCTGACCATCCTCTCTGTCTCTCTGTCTGTCTATCTATGGCCCTACAGTCCTATTGTTGGACCTTGGTCGCTTTTTCAGTTCCTTAATCCTATACAGAGTCGGTAGGACTCCTTGGACGGGGATCAGCCCGTTTCAAGGCCGCTACATACACACAGAAAACACAAACACAGAATAAAACCCGCACAGATATCCATGGCGCTAGTGGGTCTCAAACCTACGATCTCAGCATTCGAGCGAGCGAAGACAGTTCATGCCTTACTTAGACCGTGCGACCGCTGTGATGAGTAGGGACCGGATTTTTTGCCCTAATAATCCCTTAAATATGTATGCATTATGCATGAAAAACTTCCGAAATATGCACTAAAATATGCACATAAAAATTTATACCAAATATTACAATTGATTTTACATTATTTTAAGACCAACAAATCAATATTTAAGTTCATTTTATGAAATCACTGAATGATTCACTTGCAATAAAAAGCTGTACTTAAATACAAATCATGCAACAAAGCCAACACATTTCATTACAAATTTAAAAAACCAGTGGTACTCACATTTAGCTCTCTGAACTTTCAACTTCTCTTCTGTTGCAGTTCACAATTACTAAATGTTTTAGTTTTTCCATAGTTAGTCGCCCCCTATTGCCTCGTAAGATGTCCTTATAGCGGGAAAAACTTCTTTCCACCTCACAGGAACTTAGGGGCGCATGTACAAAAGCCGCTATTTGTCCACTGTTAGAGATATTTTACTTGGCAGTTCAGTACGTTTACCGGATAAAATTTCTTCAATTTCATAAAATTTGTTTATATCCTGGATTTTTTTAAAGAATGCTGTGTACTCCTTCCTTTACTACTTCACCAACTCTTCCAGGAACCGAATTCAATTTGGAAACAGTGGTTTTGAACAAACTTAACGACTGATACAAAGTAGTATTGCTATTGCTTGCCTCCAGTGATGAAATGGCGGATGGAAAATGAGAGAGTGTGCAGATATATATGAAAGATTAGTTTCTAGTTCTGCGCTTTTTAGTACATCCTGGGCAATTTGGATTGATGCTGCACTTTTGGAATGAAATGCATTCAAGATATTCCTACCTGTTTCTAAATGTTCGGTATAATAACTCGCTGCACACAGCCACGTGCCCCAGCGCGTTAAAATTGGTTCTGGCGGAAGTGGAACGCTCGGTGCTACTGCTTTAAAGGCTTCTTTTCTGTATGGCGCTTTAACAAATACCTTCTTCACAGAAGACACCAACTTGTCAACAAGCGGAAAACTTGCACGAATTGTTTCTCCAACACGGTGCAACCCATGGGCAAGGCAAGTCAAATGTGTCATATTTGGAAATATAACTTTAAGAGCAGTACCGGCTTTCATCATATAACTTGAGGCATCAGTCACAATGAGCAATACGCTCTCACACTGAACGCCATTTGGCCATATTACGTACATTCATGGATTTGATAAAAAATCAGGAAACTGCGGAGCTATTTGTGGTTTCAAATTGCTCCACCGCAAGAAGATATGTGGTAGATAGTTCATTCTTATTAAGGAATCCAACTATAGAATTTGCAATAAACCGTCCCTCACAATCTTGTGTTTCGTCGATTGATACCCACACAAAATTATCTTGAATCTTATCTCTAATGCTTTCAATTGTAAGATCGTAACACTGCTTCACGTAATTTTTGCACACAGTAGATTCATCCGGCACTTTGCACTGTGTATACTTCTCTATGAAGTTTCTCAGAGTAGGATTGGTTAGTTTCCACAGCGGAATATCTGCCGCTAAAAAGGCTTCGCATAAATCAAAGGAAAACTGTGAAAACTATGATTGCAAACTAACTAAGCAATTTATGAACAGGAGCACTTTTCGTGGATTTAATTTTAATATTCTCTTTGTGTATATTGGTGTTCAAATGCTGAAGCACTTGAAAGCATTTTTCACAACCAACTGTTTTCTCACACGCTCGGCAATAAAGAATTTCGTCATCCATACTTATCATCTCTCTCTCGAACTCCCACTGATATAGCTGTAATTTAGTTTTCTGACTTTCACTTTCAGCATTACTACAGAAAGCTAAACAAACTTAGCTACAGACCAGTCACCACTAATGTGAATGGCCCCAGCTTCAAATGAAGAAGCGTAACGAACCTCATGGAGACTTCAGAAATAAATAAGTGAAGCCCCTTATAGGTTGAATAGTATTACGTTGATAGAGGCTACATGTGAACGCTTCTGACTAATCTCTTCGCTGCCACTTTGATGGTACGCGGATGAGGCAAGTTACGAGTAGAGGGATCGGGGAAGTCCCGTCCTGGATATTCATTAGAAACATGAATCATAACGAAATGCTGAGTCAAATATGCAACATATTCTAATACGGAAAAGATAAATTGTATACACATGACCATGACCGAAAATTTGAACATAAAATTAAAAAATATATATGATAAACATTTTAAAAAGAAAATATGCAGTATAAATAGAGAACTTTGAAAATATGATGCTTATTCATAAAACAGGCAATATATGCATTTATATGCACCATCGAACCATGTCCAAAATGTAAGAAATGAAGTAATTCATACATGTATCCAAACGATCATACTTTCTGGTTTCAAGAAAGAAATGTGCATTTGCATTTAAATCCGGTCCCTAGTGATGAGATACACTAGATGTATCAGATGAACTTGCCTCTGTAATCATGCTAATCTTGGGAAAGAATGACTGTGTCTACACTACTTCTGCCAACACTACGCGAGGATTCACGCTTCCAGCGTGCAGTGGAAGTTACTGTGCCGGTCACGGTAGCCAAGCGGTCTAAGGTATGTACTGTCTTCGCTCGCTCAGAAGCTGGGATCGTGGGTTCGGATCTGTTTCCTGCGAGATGAGAACTGAATTCTTATATATTATTCTTATACACTGCCGGTCACGGTAGCTGAGCGGTCTAAGGCATTTACTGTCTTCGTTCGCTTGGAAACCGGGACCGTGGGTTCGGATCTGTTTCCTGTGAGGTACGAACTGAATTCTTATATATTATTCTTATACACTGCCGGTCACGGTAGCTGAGCGGTCTAAGACATGTACTGTCTTCTCTTGCTCGGAAGCCGGGATCGTGTGTTCTGTGTTTGTGTTGTCCTGTGTTTAGGCAGATGTCTTGCGACGAGCTTATCACCCGTCCAAGAAGTCCTCTATTCTGTAAAATGATCAAGAAACTAAGAAATCAGCCCTATGCCCCAAAGTGGGAGCAGGAGGAGAAAAGTAAAGGACATTACTGTCTGTTATTGCTGTGTTGAATACTGTGAAGCCTAGCCCAAGTTCCATGCGATTTCTGTTCATACTCGTACAGTTATTGTGTCGCTATCCTTCTGTTTTTTTGAACACACAACGTGTTTAGGCGGAACCCACTCAGTTGCGCACAATCCATAGAGCTAGTCCCTATCTCCAGACACCACCACCGAGTCGAGTCTTACGTTACGACCGACGGTCAGTCGGTCAGTCTGTCTTGGAATAAAGCAACTATCTGCAACTTACTACCAGATATTTATTAGTGTCAGACAGTTGCGGATTCCTTGATGTCGGGCTCTCTCTGACGAGAGAACGGGTCTGTCGTTTATAATTGCTACTGGCTCTCGCCAGCACAGTCATTCTCGGGTCCGAGTCCCGTGGTACTCGTCACCTTATTTTACTCTCTCAGATTCTCGAGTTCCTTTCTTGTCACCTACAACTCGCAGGGCTACGGTGTAGGTATTGGAACCCGCCTCCACACGGGAAATACCAGCGCCAAAATAGGATATATAAACCAAGCACAATTTACAAATCACTGGCGCACATGCTAAGTGTTTTCCAGCCCGCACTGCCTTCATTAGTAGTTGCCTGGTAACGGCTTTAACAATGGCTATTCCTCTGCTTCCGGTCTCAAGTTCTGTCTGAATGGAGGCTCCCTTTCAACTGTTTACCTTCCTTACAGCTGACTCGCGGTAATTTCACACAAACCTCCTAGTCTTCTCTTCACCGTCTGACTGTCAACTGAACACTTGCTATCATAGTTTTCATGTAACATCCTCTCTGATGGTTATCTCGTTATACGAGGGTAAGTCAATAAGTAAGTTACAAATGGATGTAGAAAAATAAGAGTACTCCTTTGAAAAATGCTTTTATTTCTCAATATAATCCCTCTGTATATTGAGGCACTTGTCCCATCATTTCACAAGCCCCTGATAACCAGCAGCATAAAATTCTTTGGGCTGCTGTCGGAACCAGGCGGTGAATTCCCTTTCTACAGCTTCGTCGGGAAAATGTTCAGCCGAAAGACGATGTTTAAGAGGGCCGAACAAACGGAAATCACTTGCCGCAAGGTCGGGGCTATACGGAGGATGCTCGAGGACTTCCTATTTGAAATTTCGCAGCGTTACATTTGTCTTGTTGGCAGTATGGGGACGCGCGTTGTCATGCAGGAGCAACACGCCTTTGGTGAGGAGTCCTGGTCGCTTCCATTGAATATCCTTACGAAGTTTCCTGAGGATGTTACAGTAGGAGTCGGCATTTACGACTCCTCACCAAAGGTGTGATTCACCTGTATTGGGATAAGGACCAATGTTGGGCTATTGTGAACGTGACAGTGAACCTTATGGCTGGAAATAACTTGTGTGGCTTCTCAAGGAGGACTCCGTTCCGTGGGGTTAGTTAATTATGTGGCTTTTCAGCGTAAAAGCTAAATATTTTAAAGAAATTTAGCTTCTTCAGTTCTTCGGAGAACTTGTCTCTTGTCTTTTTTTTTAATGTTCGTAAAACGAAGAACCTTAAATAGAAAAGAAATCGATACAATACGAAACGTATACAAATTAGCGCATGCGCACATGAGGTGAGACCGGTTTTACATCGCGTTAAATGAACTGTCTTATAATTGTATGTTTACAAATTTCCACGGTTTCTTGTCTTGTGAGGAATCCGGCCGAGACATCATTTATACTAGGTTTAAAATAGTCTCCATTCACCATCTCGAGTTCATTTGTCTTGTTATATTACCAGACATCGTTTATATAATTGAATTTTTGTGGTTACAGAAAATTATGTATCAGAGATTATGTTTCGAGTCCTTTTCTTGTTATATTATGGCAGTGTAATGAACAAATTAAAACGTAAGAATCATAATTTAGTGACAGTCACGATGCTAATTACGGGAGTATCATTAAAGTATAAATACATTTCAAATTACTTTACAAATGCCATGCATTCACTTCGTTAATAAAGTGTTTCTTTAATAACTTCAATTAAAACGTAGAGCGTGTTATTACATTAATTAGTAAGGTCTGTGGTGGGATGTGTGATGGACGTTTCTTCTGCCCCCTTCCCCTCCCCAAACCGCGATCTGTATTTCTTGTAAGTCCAGTTCCTACAATACTGTTCTAATTGGGCGCGCATGAAACCACGAAACAAATGAAGTGGGTAGATTTTATAGGATTCTGACGGTGTTGTATAACAGTCGGAATTACTGGGCCTTTGGGGGGGTTTTGCTCGTCATTCGGTGCTGTAAAGAACGCAACGTTTCTGAAACTGGATCTGTTTCCCTCCTCAGGTGACAGCTACTCTGTTGCTTCCCTTGGACTGAAACAGATCCAGTTTCCAAAACGTCTTGTTCTGTAGAATACCAGTCGGTGGACCAAGTCCGTAGATCCCGTAATTCGGAAATTAACTGGGGTATTTGTACCAACTCCAAGATAGGGTATACAAGCCAAGCACAGCACAAAGCATCTGTGAGAGCTAAGACAAAATGTTGAAATATTAAAAACTCTACGCGTATGAGGCCTTGAAGCAGAGAACTATCGAGATAGAAATCATCGCTGGATAGATGGAAATCTCTGGTTCAAGGCCTCATATATATAGAGTTTTTTTTTAATACTTTAATGTTTTGTCTTAGCTCTTGCAGATGGGTTGTGCTGTGCCTGGCTTGTATACCTTACCTCAGTGTTAGTACAGGTGTCAGAGGCCGCACCTTAGCTCAAGCGGTTAGTTGCTGGCTTCCCACCGCGACGGCCCGGGTTCGATCCCGGGTCTGGTCAAGTGGGGTTTATGGTGGACAAAGTGGCGCTGGGGCAGGTTTTCTCCGAGTACTTCGGTTTCCCCTGCCAATCTTCATTCCACCAATTGCTCTACAATCACCCTCACCTATCATCTGGGGCTAGTATAATAGGCCAGAAGTGGCCGCAGTACGAGGGACTTAGTCCCACCCCACTAGCAATAAAATATTAATAGTACAGGTGTCCGGAGACAGGGACTATCTCTATCGATTGGGCTCAACTGAGTAGGTTTTACCTGAAGACGAGACAGAATTCAGTCTCCGAAACGCTGTGTTTTGAAATATAAACAGGACGATGGATAGTGTCCAGAAACACAACATTTGTAATAATGTACCATCGTCATAGACTTTTACATCTTATGAACTGGGGCATGTTCTTATCGTAATGTTATGCTTTGACACCATTGAAAGTCACTAACGCCCGATTGTCAGGACGCTCTGTGCCGCCGTGTCAGTGTACAGTCGAAACACTATCACGTGTATGAGTTTGACTATAGACGGGGTTTTGCGTTGATGAACCAGATTTATTGGATTCCTTGTAACAGCGCGTTTACTGCACTTTACATCTAACTATAGGACACACTAGGTCTTCTCAGTCTGTTAGTCTTCATTGGCCGTTGATTGATAGCGGCTTCTGACGACGGACATTCCGCTTTCTCTGGTTTCCCGAACTGTTCCTGGCCTCAGCTATCAGCTTCTCATAGCAGTAGCTCACAACGACTGAGCCGGAGGAGTTCTTTAACTGACTCCACTCCACTGACTGCTTGACCCCTCCAGTCCAGTAATTTCTTTGTGGTCCTAGCCAGCGCAGTCATTATTGGTTTTGGGCCCCCGAGACCATTTTTTTTCTTTGTTCTTTCCAGACTTTTACGTGTTTTGAAATGGGGCCTCCTCCTCAAAGAGAAAACTTCTTTTTGTAAACTCTTACAGTAATGTCAGAATTATAAAGTGATTTTTGAAAAGGCAGACTGGTTGAAATATTGGTTTATGAGTCATGAATTGCAGTGAGAACTGAAGCAAGGTCCAGCCCTTTCCCTTCCTTCTTCCGTAGCCTTTATTGATACAAGTAGCCTGGGGTCACGGTGGCTCACAGCTGTCTGGCGATAGGACGTTCGCACTTCTATCGCGTACAGAGAAATGTCTCTCTGACATTCGGAACGCTAGAAGCAATCAACTGCTTACTCTTCGACCGTGACGATGGAGACAGTATGTTCCTCTGAAACGTCGGACTGAAGTATGTCACATCGATCTGTTCCACCTTGAGAAATATGTTTATTCACGACATATGAATAATGAAATATATATATAAATATCCCTGGACTACAGCTTGATGTATAATGTAGTAATTGTTTTCAATTTCCTGTCATGAAATATCGCAGTTGCTTTGCCAGAACAAGGTTCAGAATGCGTTTCCGATGTTCGGATGGAAAGTTTGAAACGGAAGCTCGAGAAACATGAAGCTACACGTATTTATGGAGGGCCTCATTCTTGTGACAATTACGAAAATCGAGTTTCAAGAAAATAACTGTTATTCTGATTTCAGAAAAATGAGCTTTATGTTGTCGAGATGTTCTGCTTTGTTAAATATAACGTGTTTCCTTTGTTCACAGGTTTGTCATGTTTCCGTATCTCACGTCTTTCTACCTGCTTAGTAGCGTCTACATGCCACTTTGCTGCTTCGTATTGTACAGGTATTTGTTACTTTATTCTTGGAAATATCTAATTAGTGATGTTACAGAAAGGAATTACAGTGTGATTCTAAATTATTGTCGGGGTTTCCGTGTCATATAATTTTCAAACCTGAAACAAAAAAGAAAAGGAAAGTGATTTCGGTATATGAAAGTGTAACTCAAAGAGTTTTATCGCCTATGGAATCAATACAACTTCAAAATGCGCGCCTTTTGTGACACATAAGCAGTCTTATCTTAATGAAGATTGTCACTACATTATATTAGATTTTATTGTCACCTGTTTACTATACACTACCGTATTCTAGCCCTGGGGTGAACTCAGCCTCTAACAGAAATGAATACCAGGAATTTTCCTGCGGGTAAAAGGCGGCCGGCGCATAAGGCTGACAACCTCACCTCCATCTATGAGCTAGCTTTCTAGAAAATGTGGGATCCTCGACGTCTCACAACCCTGTGAGCATTCAAAACCTATTATAGGGATGGCTTTACCTTTTTTTTTTACCATACACCATGTGACAACATCAAGATTTAAAATTCGGCACTGCATTGCATGTTTCGGCTTACTCGACCATCATCAGGTGCGTTTAAATTCGGGGAAGTTCTGTGTTTTTCGCCCTACTGTGATCGGTGTTTTCATATTTACAATATTTGTAAATGAACTCAATGTACAATTTCTTTATTAAAATCCTTCACAACACAGCAATATCAAGGTCAAGGCCAAGATTGGCTCGGTTATTAAAGCCGTCATCAGGCAAATACATGATTACCATAGTCACACCACTGAACTGCAGGACTGGTAAAACTGGGTACATGGTAATTATTACATTATAAAATGTTTGGCATACAAGTACAGTGAACTAGACTATATAAAAACGAAAGTCATAGGGTGAAAACAAGGTGAAGACTCTTCATGTGATGTTTTGTATCAGCAAGTCAGTTGTTGCAATTTTGTTATATTCCCGCGGACATAATGGTATACTCAGACTTGCTTCGAGGCCCGTGGTATAGATGTAGTATAGTTTTGACGTTAATTGTTTAGCTGGTGCCTCATCTTAAAATGTATTTGTCCGTTTTGTAGGGAATATAGATTGCAACTGCAGAAAGAAAGAGACCACTAGGAAGACCTAGAAGTAGGTGGGAGAACAATATTAAAATGGATCTTAGATAGGTTGGAATGGTATCGATTGGATTGATCTGGCTCAGGATATGGACCAGTGTGGGGTTCTTGTGAACATGATAATGAACCTCCACGTTCCATGAAATATTTGGAAGTTCTTGAGTAGGTGCGCAACTAGCAGCTTCTCAAAAAGGGCTCAGGTCCATGAGTGATAATTTGTAACTCGTTTTGTTACTAAAGATTTGTATCCAAAATTTGACAATTTTATAGTAGGTACGATGTCATGGGCCTCGTTTCGTGCCGTGAGGAAGACGTGCCCCGTGTGTATGTGTGTTTTCATGTAGGACTGTGAAGTACTGGCTCCTGAACATCAGGCTCAAGAACACAATTTAATGACTGCATTCATATTATATTTAACCGGTTGAACTGTTATGGGGAGATCCGGGAGCGCCAGAGAATAGTACGTACTTGGATCGTGATTACGCGTACAGATAATGGTATAGCTTGACAATAATAAATGTCGGAATCAATACCAGTTATAAAAAATATAATGCCTCGACTTGACCGGAACTCTGGTGGGCAGTAGGTGACAAGAGAGGGCATAGCAACTAGTGACATCTACTCGTACCGGTATATGTGGGGAATGTGATGAGTGAGTTAGCCTGACTACAGTAGTGATATTTATATACTACAGTATCTATTACTGAATATTTCAAGGAATCATAAATATATATTATTATTGGCTGAATAATAATGTTATCAACTCAAACTTTACTTCGTAGTATTGCTGTAATTGAAAGCTCTTATTATTTAATAACATCATTACGTGATTATATCGTCACCTGTTCAGGAACCTGGTGCGTAAAACGTCTGTGTTACATGCCTTTTTATTATCAACATACAGCGGACTGGTCATTTTTCGATGTCTTCTGACTCGCAGGGCCATGTTTCTGGCACGCCACAAAAAACGAATTTCTCCGACTTTCCAAAATGCTACTACATGCCGACTTCCACAAGTTGAATGTCGAAATCTATTTACGAAGGAGAGTCAGTAAGTAGGTTATAAATCGATATAAAACGTAAAGCATGCTATAATTTATTTATCTACATATCCTCCACCAACAGTGATACACTTGTCCCATCGCTTTATCAGTGTGTCGAAACCCGCAGCGTAAAAGTCTTTTGATTGTTGTCTCAGCCACTTCCGCACCTCCGTTTCAACCTCTTCGTCATCAGCGAAACGTTTTCCACTCCAATTGTAAACGGCTTTACGAGATGAACATCTTCCACCGCAAACAGGAAACATATCTTTATAAATATCCTGTTCATCGAGTCGTTTTGCCCACAAAATCGCACAACAGAACGTTGCTCTTCGGTAGTATACCCATCGAACATGGTCGCCATTTTAAATACTGAAACCAGTCTTTGAACCTGCGCATGCGCGTCTGATACCTAGACTGTCATGAAGCTGGACTGTGCTGCTACCTAGTGATGCATATAGAAAACCTCTTACTTCTATTACAGCTGTTTTACTTCCATTTGTGACGTATTTACTGACTCTCCCTCGTACAGAAACTTTCACAGATGCAATTAATTGTACCAATTTCATTTATTATTGTAATCTGTAATTAATTTTTTCAGAAACGCGTTTTACCCATATTAGAAGCAGCATTTGGTATCATGACAGTAACTATTTCTTTTGTTATGAATGGGCTTACAGGTCATCGTGATTTTTTTAGGTAAGTCGGGGACTCCCCGCTTTAGGTTATGGAAGTGATCACTTTGCATCTTATTTTGGGCCGAAGTATGGACCAGTATAAAGTATTGTAAGCTAACGCGGTAAGTTCTAAGCAGTTTGAATTGTCCTGTTGATTAAATATAAAGGATTAGGGATCATGAAGATATCAAAATAAACCTGTTCTTAACCCCGAGAGACTTGGTATTGAATTTGCATGAGTCTGAAAGTCTGTCCCTGTTTTCTACATACGTAACCATTGCAGTTTGTTTCCGTGTTTAGCAACTTGTGATTAAAAACCACTTCATTATAAATCTAAAAGCTATCCCTGTAACAGGCCGTGGATGCCCATAGAGTTGTGAGACGTCGAGGCTCCCACATTTTCTAGACAATCGGCTCACAGATTGTGGTGAGGTTGTCAGCCTTACGCACCGATCGTCCTTTACCCCCGGGAAGATTCCTGGTACTCATTTATGTTAGAAGCTGAGTAGACCCATGGGCCATAGTGCGGCTGAAATTATTAGGACAAATGAAAGTTCCAATGAAATCAGGAATCGAACCCACTACCTTCCGCCTTGTAGCATAATGCCTCAATCAGCTACGCTACCACGTGACCCCGGGTGACTAGATAGTAAGATACTTTTTTTTTTACAGATTATACATAATCTGCAGAATCTGCAGTAAATGTACGATATGTTCAGAAAGTAGTGGCTCGTGAGTGAGTTGTGTCCAGTGGCGTAACTCATATACTCGTTTTCTTTTTGTTCACTTACGTATCATTTTAATTCCTGTATTAGGGTTTTACTCAGGTCTGTCTAGGAGAGTTAGGACGGTGTACCTTTTCAGTCTGTGTGCAGTTGGCCTATTGTCCAGTAGGTTCGCTGCTAGTGCGTTAGTGTGGTTTTCTAATTTTCTTAAGTATTTATTTCACTGAGCACCGTGTTCATTTGTAGAGCTTCACGGATCCTGTGGCTGTTTATGTACCAAGGTGCGTTCAGAATGGATCGAGGAGTCTTAGATTGAAAGGGCTGGAGGATTTCAATGTTGGAGTTGGAGGATGTCCCCCATAGCTCAATTCCATAGGTCCATATGTGTGTGTGTGTGAGTACTGCTTTGTATAGGAGGAGTTTGCTTTCTGTTGATAGAGTTGATCTTCTGAGTAGCCATTGCATTTGTTTCGCTTTTGGTTGAGCTGTTTTCTTTTGATTTTGATGTGCTTTGCCCATGTCAGCTTTCTTTCGAGATGCATGCCCAGGCATTTCTCTTCGTTGGGGTAGATCAGCACTGCCCATTTTCCACTGTCGGGCAGGTTTCGTTGCGTTTAAGAAGGAAGCATAAGTGTACAGAAGATATATTAATGCAACAGGATGCCTAAATACAATATTTCATAACGAATGTAACATAAATTATATTAACGGTGTATAGTACAAGGCACGCAAATATGGCTCAGTATGACTTAGAAAGGGCGGTTGCCAGGCAACGGTTAGCGAACGTATCGAGTTTGAATTTGAAGTAGTCTGTACTGCGCTGATACTATGCCACGTTACATGACATCCATTTAAGTTGTTCATTTTTTACTTTATAGTTAAAGCGTAATTTGAAGTGTAAAATGACTTGCTTGAAGGTTTAAATTTAATAAGTTGGTTTTCTTGGAAATGGCTTGATTAAATTTCATCGAATGGCACAGAATAGCATACCAAATAACTCTGAGCTAACCCCCAGCTTTGTGTTAATGCGTCCCCTGGCGCCTGCGCATCAGCACTTGCTCTTGTCCTTACATAACCAAGCGAGTGCCGCTGTAGGACTTGTAGCTTCCCGCTTGCACTTCGCTCACCGCAGTTGCTGTGGTCATGAAAATCCCCGTTGTCAAGTGACAACGCCATAGTGTTGTTGCTGTGTCACTAAGAAGCGGAGACGGTTTATGGCTCTCGCCTCGCCGTAAGATGCCGGTAACTGAACAGCGGTTTGTCATGGCATCAATATATCTGTCTCTCTACTCCTACTTGTAGACCTGAATAGGCAGTTCTGAAATCGAACTGTCTAATGTGGTAATTAGGTCAGGATTTCTTCAGTTTTCTAGGAAGAGTTCTGTGGCGTAGAAAGAGTTCTCTGGTTTAGTCCAGGATTTCTCAGGTTTTCTGGGAAGAGTTCTGTGGTTTAGTCCAGGATTTCTCCAGTTTTCTAGGAAGAGTTCTGTGGCTTAGTTCGATATTTTTCCAGTTTTGTAGGATGAGTTCTGTGGCTTAGTTCGGAATATTTCTAGTTTTCTAGGAAGAGTTCTATGGCTTAGTTCGGTATTTTCCAGTTTTCTAGGAAGAGTTCTGTGTCTTAGTTCGGTATTTTTCCGGTTTTGTAGGAATAATTTACTGTTTATAACCCACATATGGCAATTAAGAGCGAGTTGGTATAGCGGTAATGCTGTAGAGCCTTATTCTGAGATGCCATGTTCGACTCTCGGTCGGGACATCGACTATCATGACAAAGGTTATTTCGTGGGTACACTGACTCCGCGCAGGAACATTCCGGGATAATATATCAAATATTCCACGACCACTTCCTTTAAAATAGTTTTCAATCCTTAGTTCTCCTATCAGCCTGCCATTCTGCGCTCTATTTTGTGTGATTCATAGTGTTGGAGCTTGCGGACAGAAGACTCGTGCGTTCTTAAACACGTCCAAGAGCACAGCTGAGTACAGGTGGGCCCTTCCAAACGCTACACTTAACTGACATATCAATTAACCATACGATTGTCAGTAGAAGAAGAGGAGCCCATCGCAGTGAACCGTTTGAGGCGACAGCACCTCCCGCTGCGCAGGTGACAAGTTGTCAGTGTGTATGGTATGACTGCGCGCTCCGCTCAGTGTCCTCTGCAAGTTGCGACCACAACATTAGTACTAGAATTGGGCAAATTGGCTATTACAGATCGCAGTGGCCGCGCGGTCTAAGGCATGAACAGTCTTCACTCCCTCGAACACGGGGTCGTGGGTTCCAATCCCACTCAAGGCATGGATTTCTGTGTGCGTTTGTTCTGTGTTTATGTTGCTTTATGTGTAGGTAGTGGCCTTGCGACGAGCTGATCCCCCGCCCAAGAGGTCCTACCGACTGTGTATAGGTTTTAGAAAATGAATAAGCGGCCAAGGTCCAACAAAAGTTCTCTGGAGCTTATTCGTTAACATATTCGTTATTGCTGAGTCTTAACTTTCGGAGGTAAAGATTTATCTCTTAAAAATAATTACGAATATAATATGCAAGGTGCACGGGTTCATTTTTTTAAAAAGTACGGCTTCATTCGTTTTATATTTTAATAGATAATACGCGGTAGCGTAGTTGGTTAGGGCACTATGCTACAAGCTGGAAGGTAGCGGGTTCGATTCCCGACGAGGTCACTTTTTCAATTGGCTTAATTGTTCCAGCCGCACTATGGCCCTGGGATGGACTCAGCCTCTAACATAAATGATTACCAGGAATCTTCCTGAGCGTAAAGGGCGGCCGGGGCGTAAGGCTCATGACCTCAGCGCCATCTGTGAACCGATTGTCTAGAAAATGTGGGAGCCTCTACGTCTCACAACCTTACGGGCCTCCACGGCCTGTTACAGGGACAGCTTTACCTTGTTTTTAATAGATCATACGTAAGATTTAGGTAGGCATGTGCAAATTGGAGCAACGTATTGCCTGAATGCTTGAATGGATGAAAGAACCGTGTATAAGGATTTACTTTTCCAATTTGCTTGAGCGTCTTGTGTAATATGCCCACAAACGAGTGGCCCTCAGAAAGAGTCAGAAATTTGAGACCGGAAGAGACCAATGTATGTCGTTGTTTGCTGATTATTAGGGCCCGGATTTCTATGACATGTCATATTTTTTTCCTAGGGTTTATTCCTATTTTTAAATGTAACTATGCATGTTTCCAGTCATTCTTATTGAAATTATGTCGTTTTTATTGTGCATATAAATGCATATTTTAGAGTTTTATTGGTTTTACAGCATATTTTGGCACAATTTTGAAATAAGGTCATATTTTTGTCATTTTAGAAACAATTCTTTGATATAATGTAAAATTTCGGCTCCATAATGTTTAGTATTACAAAATAAATTTCAGGCTGGACAGCTGCTTCAATGTGGAATAGAGTTCAAGTACATGAAGTTCCTATTAAAAACCATATTTTTGACTGAACTGTACTTGCAGTTACAACGGCGAAAATTTGTGAAATGCAGCATTTATGACCTGGAAAGCCGGCCTTTCCCAGTCGAGGC
>NW_019737101.1:167380-181369 GCF_002891405.2 Cryptotermes secundus
ATATTCATCATCTTTATTCTTAAACTCTAGTAAAAGTTGAAATTAAAATTGTGAAATTTTATGTCCCATTTAATATTTAAGGTCATATTTTACACTTTTTAGGTCATATTTGACATAATTTTGGGTCATAAGTGCATGCATATATTTATAGTTTTTAGGTCATAAAAATCCGGGCCCTACTGATTACACTGGTGGGCCCCTTGCATTTGAGTAGCCTCTACTCATCTCATTTGCCTTACGCTCCGAAGCTGCGAAATTAATATCAATTCCTATTATTATATTTATTTCCTAATGTGGCTAGGCAACGACAGCGCAATAAGCAACTATAGAACAGCCGTTACTAGGTAATGGCTTCACAAACAGGCACGAACGCAACAATTGCACGGCAACAAGAGGATAAAACAATGAGAAGCGGTATTTTCTACCTGGTCCGTGTCGAGATATAGGCAGAACAAGTTAGGAGTATGATTTTAGTGATGAGTTGGTGATTTAGACGACTGTTGGGGTTCAGTCGTTGTGAGCTGTTGCTTTAGAAGCTGGTAGCTGAGGCTGGGGACGGTTCGGGAAGCCGGAGGAAGGGGATGGTCCACAGTTGAAGCCGCTACCAAGCAACGGCTAGTGAAGACGTGATTGTGGACACTAGTGTGTGTAACAGTGTACTGTTCAGTGTAGTCACGCGCTGTATCAAGAGTCCAATAAGTCCGATAATCAATCCAAAATCCGTGTGTAGTCACTCTACATATAACATTTAGCGCACTGTTAGTTAAGTTTTCGGCTACTGTTTGGGGTGGGAAGCTTGCAAGCCCGTGTGAAATGCCTACTTCCGCGTACTGTTCTTGCTGTTGCATGGATATAACCGAACGAAACTGTGGTACATTGACCCCGTCCATCCATTGGCGTCCGAAACCCACCAATATATGGGTACCACTCTGCAGTGTTCATTGGCATGCCGAGAAAGAATCAGAAATACTGTCACGCGTGTAGTGACTGTAGACGGGGTTTTGGATTGGTGAACGGTTTTATTGGACTCTTTTCATACAGCACGTGACTACACTGTACAGTTCACTCTTACACACACAAGTGTCCACAGTCACGTCTTCACTAGCCGTTGCTTGGTAGCGGCTTCCAACGGTGGACGTTCCCTTTCTCTTGCGTTCCCGAACTATCCCTAGCCTCATATGCCAGCTTCTCACAGCATCAACTCACAACGACTGCACCTCAGCAGTTCTCTAACTGAACTCAACTGACTGACTGAACTGTCCTGCTTATAACATCTCAGCACTGACCGCACAGAAAACACCGTTCCTTTATTGCTGTACAGTTACCGTGGAAACATGCTTGTTTGTGAATCCGTTACGCAGCAACGGCTGTTGTATAGCTGCTTTCGCGGTCGTTGCCTAGCAATGGGTCTGCGTGCCACAATATGAAATTAAGAGTTTTATGTACTGGAATATAACCTCTTGTAGTCTGGTGCAGGTCGCCGGAATTTCAAAGGAATATATCGCCTCCATCTTCAGGGCCGACGTCTAAGGCTACAAGCAATCCTCCAAAACGTCGGGATGCCTCAGAACTACAAGCCGCCTCCAAAAAGAACTCAAGTCCAACAGTCCTCAATGAATGTTTCCGCGGCATATATACTTTTCGGCCTGCGCAGACTCTCTAAGCGTTTATAAAAGAACTGTTCTGTAGCGTTTAGTTAACTTATTCATAGTCTAAAGCTTCGGTTCTCGCTACTTGAGTTTCATATGGTTTTTGGCTTTTGGGACGAGGCCATATCCAGTGTTGCAGGGTATCCGACATTTCGGCAAATATTGGTCAGCATCCCGGTGCCCTCATGACCCAATCAAGGCCTTCATTTCCGGCAGACTGCATAATGCGAGAACAGCCATTACTCTGAAGTTATTAGTCCTGAAGATGGCAGCTACAAGGCATACTAAAACGCTGGGACGTGACCTATTCCCGGAACCGGACGCCACGTGTACACACTTCACAGCGTTTGTAACACGAAGGAAGACCGGTCATCCGTTACGGTCGCAGAGAGTATAGAAACTGGCCACACCTTCCTCTGTTGGCACGGTCAGTAAAATTGCATGCAATTGGGCATGTACTGTTGTCCGGATCACGTGACGACTCAAGTCACGTACAGCTGCGTTCGGATGGATTGCTGCCCGCCCATTCTAGCGTCTGTTGATAATTCGTGGTTTTATTATTTGAAATTTTTTGGGAGGCTATGGCCCCATGGTCGACTCAATGCCAGGAAACTTCCTGGCTGTAAAGGTCGAAGGTCGGCGCCTCACCATCTCTGAGCCGATTGTCAAGCAAATGTCGGAATCTCGACGCCTCAAAACAATACGGGCCTCCACGGCATGTTACAGGGATAGCTGTACCCTTTACATTTAATCCGCATCTAGATGAGGTGAATTAATTGTTTTTTAAAACTTTATGGACCGCCTCTCTGGTCTAGTGGTCAGAGTTCCTGGCTACAGATCCTGAGGACCCAGGTTCGATTCCCGGCGCTACCACATTTTCTGAGCAGCAATGGGCCTGGAACGGGGTCCACTGAGCCTCGTGAGGAAAATTGAGGAGCTACTTGAATGGAAAAGTAGCGGCTCCGGTCTAGAAACCCGAAATTAACAGCTGTGGGGATTCGTTGCGCTGACCACGCGACACCCTTTAGCCGCGAAAGTTGGCACTAACTTCGCCGACAAGCGGCGGTCGCTCGGTCGCTTTAGTTCGCTTGCAGAGTTTGTTTTTGTTTGTTAAAACTTTATGCTGACACTATAAAACCGTTTATATTCACTTCTGTCTTAAATGATTTGTAGAAAGGTTTATAACAGAGATCGTCCTTTGTGACTAACCACCAAACAAAATTGCCGTTGATATTGTCACGTATATGGGGGTTGCCGTGACGAATAATAATGGGTTCTGGATTTGACGGCTTCTTATGCATGGAAATTCATTATCACGAAAACGTGCTTATCGAAACGTTCGCTACAAAGCTACCGGATTCCTATTGTTGACTGTGTCGCGAATGTGTTTACCTAGCAGCGGGGTTTTCTGGCTCCTTAGCTTAATGCTTTGAGCGAATCCGTCTCAAACTTTTGAGTCAGCTTGTACGGATTCCCTCCATCACGCGTTTAAATGAACGTCATGCCAAGCACCGGACGTCGCTTGTTGTGTCTGCCTCCACATCCAGGACTTCTGATCAGTTTATTCGCTCGAATCTCCTTTCTGGTAAGACGATAATAAAATTGGCAGTTACCAGCAAGCGTGGCAGCTGGACAGATGCCAGATCTGTATACAAGTGTTAACCTCTGTAACCGCCCACTCGGCAGGTGATGATTGCCCTTCGTCCGGCTCCAGATGCGAACTCAGGAACCTGGCCATGGCGAGCGGCTCATCACTCTTGTATGATGGATTGCGGTGAAGGTTTCGATCAGTGGCCATCGCGAGGAAGGGCTGTATCTCATCTTAAAGCTAAAATCGGGTTACTCTTCGTAAAACATGGAACCCAATTGAACCTTCATATAGCTTGTAGTAGTTACGTCATAAAATTCGGAAAGTCTAGAATGTTAGGGCGGTTAGTGGACAGTGAATCGGTAAAAAAAAAAGTAAGGCTGTCCCTGTAACGGACCTTGAAGGCCCATAAGATTGTGAGACGTCAAGGCTCCCACATTTTCTCTAGACAATTGCCTCATACATGGCGGTAAGGTTGTTAGCCTCACGTTCCGGCCTCCTATTTCCCTCCCAGGAAGATTCCTGATGTTCATTTCTGTGAGAGACTGAGGCTCAGTGGATAGTGAACGGTAAGGACTTGAAAGGAAATCATGGCCTAAGTTGTATTATCCCGACATATTGTAGAGAAGTTGAGCAGAACCACGAAGGACCTTGTTCAAATAGTCTCTCCGAGATGCGAACACGTGACCTTCCGAACACTTAGTAGGAATGGTGGCCTTTGGTATTTTGATTTGAGTAACAGGGCGAGGCAGTGAATACAAATTGTAGTATGTAACAAAACTGAGGATACTTGTTAAACCTGAGGCTCTCACACTGGTAAAAGTTGTGGTATATAGACCTGTTACTAGGCAATGACCGCAGAATAAATAAATATACGACAGCCTATAATGAATAACGGCTTCTCAAACAAACATATTCTCACGGCAACAATTTAACTAAAAAGAGGAGCAGTGTTATCTACTTGGTCCGTGCCAGTGGCATATAAGAAGACCCCAATACGCTTCGAGAGTTCAGTCAATCAGAGGAGTAGAAGGTTGGTGTGAGATGGCCGCCAGTCTGGGAGTGAGTTCTGCGAAAGTCGCCGCCATTGAGGACGTGAACACTGAAGATGTTGGGAGCCACTAGCAGGCGACACCCGGTGAAGATATAGCAGACTGAGAAGGTTTAGCACGTGCTGTAGTGAAATGTATAGTGTGTAAATCAGTTACTTGTATTTGCGATACGGAAGTGGTCACTAAATACCCGGCACCTTAGCAGGAAGCCTTTATGCCCTCAGTATAACCTGATGAGTGGTCTCAAAATGGCAGAGGAGGTCCCTGCAAGTAGCGGCGGCTGTTGGTGCGGTTGGGGCCGCTGGCTGCCCAACCACACGTCACTTGCATCTACTTTACCACTCCACATACCCACGTACGTTGTCCGTGTTTGAAAGGAACCGGTTTATATTTCGACAATTCATGGGGTCACATACACACTCGCATAATAGACTCCGTGCCTTGCCTTTGAACAGATTCACAACCGTCAGATTCGCAATGCTTCGGGTCTAGACTGCCTCAGATTTAAAAAGCAAGAAATGCCTCTACCGTCAAGGGCTTTTGACCACTTGGAAGTCAACTGCATGTTGGGGTAACGAGATAGGTGCATTCACCACAACCGCCTCTGCGCTTCAGACTTCTTTATATTCACAGGATGATCACGTGGTTACCGCAAGGTTATATGCTTATAATTAGTGCTAGCATAACTCGCAGAAATATTATTAAATATACAAAACACTTATATAAATTAATCGGTAGCGGCGTCTGCCCGAGAAAACAGACGAACATCTGCCAGCATTATCAGCTGATACCAATCGCAACAAAATAAAACTCTTTAAACTATCTGGCTCAAAGTTATCATTTCTGGGAACCAACATTCAAGAAGGAAATTTCTCTTTAATTTTCTTAGCCCTCCTAAACTGCAAAGCATAATACTTAAATGTAAAAAAAAAGGTAAATTTGTCCGCGTGCTTAACTATTTAAGCTATACGTCATGAAGGCGTATGGCGGAGTGGATGTATGGAGTTACATTTTCTTGACCTAGGCACTAGCTGGAGGTGAGTGGTCAGCTTCACGCCTCAGCCGGTTTACTCCCGGGGAAAGAGCCCCTGGTTCAAATTATATAGGAGGCTGGGTGGACCCCAGAGCCGGTCTGAATGGCGTGGAGAAAGGAAGATTCTTGACCCTAACAGGAATCGAACTCCAACCCCTCGGTCGTCCAGCCCGTAGCCAGTCACTATACAGACTGCGCTATCCCAGCGCCTCCGTAATTAAACGTGCTTAAACATAAGCCCTTAATTAATTTTATTAGACAAATTTGTGCTCATTGCTCGCATTTTTAAAGACACCTCTAGAAATGGAATAAATAGTTTCGTTTTTGTGTCGGTGCAAAGGAATGTCCTTGCAATGACAAATTTAGATAAATTCAGAAACATGAAAAGAAATTTGCCAGCTTTTTGTTGTCGGTTGTATAACTTGGCATTCCACGTAATTATGACTAGTTTCTATATGTTTAGATTTCGGAACACTCCGTGTCATACCGCGATGTCTGGGTGCTTTTTATTTCGTATTAATGTTTTTAAGAACAAAATTAATTGTGTTGGTATCCATGTGCAGAAGAGGCCAACCAGACGGTGTGACGCGCACTTACACAATGTCGGGGTTTCCGTGGCCCATAAGTTTCAAACCGTAAACAGCAAAATAAAGGCCCACGTGTTGAAGTTGTTTAGCATTCTGCAACGTTGAGTCTATCACTCACTCATGGAGCTGAGCCCTTCTGGAGGAGCCGCCAATTCTGCAGCTACTCAAAATTTCCCAGCATTTTATAGACCCGAAGGTTCATAACCGTGTTCACAAGAGCCCTCCACTGGTCCCTATCCTGAGCCAGATATATCCAATCCCTACCATCCTATCTCTCTAAGATCCATTTTAATATTGTCCACCCACCTACGCCTTGGTCTTCCCTGTGGTCTCTTTCCTTCTGACTTTCCCACCAATATCCTATACGCATTCCTCGTCTCCCCCATTCGTGCTACATGACGTGCCCACTTCATCCTCCTTGACTTGATGATTCTAATTATACTTGGAGAAGCGTACAGGTTATGAAGCTCCTCATTATGCAGTTTTCTCCAACTTTCTTTTTTTCATTTTCGAAACATAATGATCTTTTACGGTAAGGAGTTGTTAGCCCCACGCCCAACCCCTTGTCGGCTGTCCGCGACTGCTTATTCAATATATTCGCAGCTTCCCTCCAAAATTGGAGGGCGCCTCCTCCATCCGCAACCTGAGGACGCGCCATGCCGTGGTGACAGGAACCCACTTAACATGGATCATTAATTCTATAGATAATAAAACTTTTTGAGTTACACTTTCATATTGCTTCAGCAATTTCATATTATTTTTTCCGATTTGAAAGTTATAGGTCAGGGAATACAAAATATCGGGGTATGGGCTAGATTGGTTCTAGATGGAGCCGATCTTTTGGGCCATTGTAGACGTAACAAATGTAAAAGCTTTCCCTGTAACAGGCCATGGAGGCCCATAGGGTTGTGAGACATCAAGGCTCCCACATTTTCTATACAGATGGTGAGGTTGTCGGCCTTACGCGCTGGTCACCCTTAATCCCCAGGAAGATTCCTGGTACTCATTTCTGTTAGAAGCTGAGTTGACCCCAGGGCCATAGTGCGGCTGGAAGGATTAGGTCAATTGAAAAATGCAATGACCTCATCGGGACCTTCCAGATAAGGAACACGCGTCGGCACATTTGGCGGCAGTAGATTTGACTGGAGCTGTGCAACTGAAATGGTTAAGTTGTACTGCTGAGAATTCCAAAACGCTCGTATATGGGCCCTGGCCTGAATTTTTGTAATCATGTAGCCCCTTAATGCTGGTCGGTCTACTTTCCTGTGATTTTTCAATCCAAATTTTATACAGGAATTATCTTGGGCCTGGAGGTTCAGAAGTTGGAGGAAGATTCCTGCACTAAGGCGTGGGATTGGGGGCTGAGCCCACCGGAATAGTACCCAGCACCGTCTGAACCTACCGTAGAGACGTGAGGCCGGCGTATCGGGTCACCTTACCTTCTCTGCTCAGTTAAGAATCATATTTTCCCGTCGTCCGTCTACAAGTCCAGACATTTAAATATACAGTAAAACTTGGTTATAGCAACATCGGTTTCTGCGACACCTTGTCTATTGCGTCAAATATTCAATGGTACGAACTAATTCCTCATAAAGCAACTGTTTTTATACCTTGCTTAGTACGACATGCACAAATGCATCAACCTCGTATGTAACGTCATTTTCATTCCTGAATTTCTCTGATATGAGGAGGGAGGAGAAGAATGTTCCGAAGTCTCCATCCCTACTGTGAGAGACGCGCTTGAAGCCATTAGGGTTGTGAACTTGTTTTATGAATCCAGGGGAGGCAGCAGTGAAATTGTGACAAAAATTATGTACATTGAACGTAATTTAGAAAGTGTGTATTGGGCAAGTAACAGGAAACAGATGAAGATAACTGATTACTGTACTCGTATCTAGGTACAGTAAGGCACAACAATTGATGTAATCTACTGTAATTTGGTGAGTAGGCCTACCTTTAATATACAGTATTAGTGCGGTGTGTATTATCAGTGAAAAGCGCTGTAATATGTCTTTGATATTGCACTTTGGGCAATTCCACGTTAATGTTACGTTAGTCTGTACTTAACTAGGTATTTCACTAAAAAATGCAACATTTTAACTCGGTTTTTGGTAGATTTTTACGTGACTAACATAAGGCTACTGTGGAAGTGCCCATTTCGATTACAACGACATTCGTTTATAACGACACTATTTTTAGGTCCCTTTGATGACGTTATAACCAAGTTCTACTGTACAGAACTTCTGAAGGAATCTATCTCCTGGCATATAACGTCGTGTAGTCCGTTAAAATCAACCGACGTTTCGGAGAAAAATGTCCCGTGAATGTGATCATTTCAGAAGCATCTAAAAGACACCCCCTCTCCTGGCAAAGAGCCCCGCACAGAATTACAGACGATGGCCATTGAACGATTTAAGGGAGATACTGACGTAGCGCTTAATTTAGTGCAAAAATAAGTTAATAATCATAACAATACTCACATGCACTTCTGTGCATGAAACATATGTACTCTGCTTCATGCATTTGCATGGTTTAATACCGTTTCATTACAACAGTATCTTTAGCCATTAACCTGAATACGGAAGCATAAACAACTCCCGAAACGTCATGTGTATCAGATATGTCTCAGAGAATGGACCTTATCTGGTATAACAAATGAACCATTGTCCCCACCTTTTGGAGAGTCAATATTATTAACAGCTCTTTTTTTTTTGGTCGTGTTCAGACACCTGTCACCCTGGACTTAACGATGCCTGGTTTCACATCTATACACGTCTTACAATTTACGATTTTGACGTGAGAAGTTAATCATTTTGAAAGAAACAGAATAAGTGAAAGCTTAAGTCCTTCAAACGTACCTGGCAGTTACTTTAAATTTGTATAATTTTCATAATTCTTTACGACATTAAGGTCGGTTATGTCAATAAACCTGCCCCTTTAAAACAGAATAATTGAACATATTTTGTGGTCGAAGCCATCTGGAAAGTTGACTGTGTCTTATCGTGGAATTGACGCCAAACGACGCGCAGCATATAAATAATTTGAACCCTCCAATTGTTTTCTTTGTGTCCTCTCTCTTTGTGTGGCTTGCAGTACAAGTTGTACTAATTAATGAATATTTGACGTAGATACGGAAGGCTTAATGAGAGGTATACACTTTGAGGAGTTTCCGGCGAGACGAGTTAGGTCAGTAAGGGTCTCGCGCTCTGCAGGTGGCGGTCAAGCCATAGACAGGTCTCTCTGCTCTCTACAGGGGCTATATACCGTCCCTGGGACGCAGGGCGCACAGGTCGAGCTTCGTAACTGCTGTTGAGGTTGTGGCTCCTGTATAAGGTAGATGGTGGGGAAGTCTCTTGGAAACAGACATTTAGAACACCAAATAGGAACAAACAAACAAACAAACAAACTCCGTGGCCTGTAGACCGCAAGTGACCTATACCGATCGAGCGACCGCCGCTTGTCGGCGAAGTTAATGCCAACTTTAGCGGTTAGAGGGTGTCGCATGGTCAGCGCAACGGATCCCCACGGCCATTAATCTCGGTTTTCTAGACCGGAACCGCTATTTTCTTGAATAACACCTCAGTTATCTTCACGAGGCTGAGTGGACCTCGTTCCAGACCCACTACTCAGAGAATCTGGTAGCGCCGGGAATCTAACCCGGGCCTCTGGATCTGTAGCAAGGAACTCCGACCACTAGACTACAGAGGTGGTGACTGAATAGGAAATTGTTGTTTAATATTGAGCTTAATGTTAAGGAGATATGTTGTGGGAATGAGAACGGGATTAAACTGGCTCATGATCTTAGAAAATGGCTTTGTTAATAGCGGAATTCATCCTTGGGCTTTGTTACCTGACTTCATTTCTGGATAAGAATTAAAACTAAGTGGATATTATTTTTGTCACGTGATTGAGTGAATAGAGACTTTTTTTTGCCTGGTGACCGGATTTATTGGACTCTTTGATACAGCACGACACTACACTTTACATTTCACTATTACACACACACACACAGTAGTGACAGTAGTCTTTACTGTCGTTGCTCGGTAGCGGCTTCCAACTGCGGACGTTCCACCTACTCTGGGTTCCGGAACTATCCCCGTCCTCAGTACCGGCTTCTAACAGCAACCGCTCACAACGACTGAACAACAGCAGTTCTCTAATTCACTAACCAACTCAACTTGCTGCAGCAAAGTCAAAGTCGAAGTTACTTTGCAACTGGCGGTTTACCGCCAACTTGTCGTCAAGTCCCTTGAGATCCACGACCAGAGTTTATTTTTGCAACTGGAATCTTACGATCATGATCCTTATGTAACATCCTCTCTGACGAGAAGATGGGTTTGTCTCTTATGAATACGCTTGACCTTTGTGTGCATTTCGCACATACAGCATTTTACTGAAACTTCTTCCTTATGTACTCTATGTAAGTCCACTGTCAGTACAGGCTTTGCAAAGCAGATCATGATTATCTTACGTATCTAATGCTACAACGGCATCTTAGTCACTTGAACGGTCGTAAGCTTGACCACCGCCAAGTTTAAGCCTCTTATATTTTCTAAGATGTCTGCTTTTGACTGTACAGTGTTCTTATAGTATAATCGTATACATACGGAAGGTTGAGAATGGTGTGCAAATCGCGGACAGGTGTGCATCTCGGAAAATTTTCGATGGTGCGGAAAACCTTGTTTGCTAAGCGCTTCATCGTTACGTGGTGGGCATCTGCCGCTAATTCCCAGGCGGGACGAGCACGAATATTCGAAGTCAAAGTTACTTTGCAACTGGCGGTTTTCTGCCAAACAGTTCGCCTTGGCGCCAAGACCTCGAGACTCACGACCAGAGCTTTTGCGACTGAGCCATAGTCAGAGTTACTTTGCGACTGGCGGTTTACCACCAATCACTTCATCTTGGCGACAAGCCCCTTGAGACTCACGACCAGCATTTTCTTCCTCAGCTGAACACTTACGGTCATAGTCCTTATGTAACGTCCTCTCTGAGGATTCTCAGGTCCGACTCCGCGAGACTCATGACCACATGTTACTGTCTCAGATTCGAGCCCCCCCCCCTACCTGGAAGGCCAGGTCCCCATACACATATCAGGTTGGCCCAGTTATACCCCCAGGCACTGGGTTCCCTTTTCGTCTCTTGTGACTAGCAGGGTACGGTTGAAGTATTCGACCCCGCCTCCGCTCGGGATTTGTGGCTGAACGTGAGCCTGAGTCTGAGTCTTGTGTTACTACCGACGGTCAGTCGTCCAGTCCGTCTTGGAATGAAGCACCCATCTGGGGCTTACGGTCAGATACTTATTACTGCCAGACATTTGTGGGTTTCTTGATGTGGGGCGCTTTCCCTGACGAGAGGATGGTCCTCGCCAGCGCAGTTGCTCTCGGATCCGAGTCCCATGGGACTCGCGACAGTATCTCTAGTCGTAATTCTCAAGGGGCTTGACGCCAAGACGAACAGATTGAAGGTAAACTACCAGTCGTGAAGTAACTCTTGACTTTGACTTCAACTTTCTCTGTGAAGAGAAGACTTTGTTAGAGTAAGAATGCGCAGTTGGAAGGCATTCGCCATTCAGAGAGGACTTGGGCCCGGAGGAAGAGAAATAGTCATTCTTAGAAGCCGTTACCAGGCAACTACTAGTGAAGACACTGCGGGCTGGAAAAGACTTAACGTGTTCGGTAGTGATTTAAGTGTGGAAATAGCGATGGCGAGTTATGTGTTAAAGTGGTCAATCTAATATCCAATCCAGAACCCCGTCGAGATTGACTCATACACGTGACAAGATTGCGTGTGACGATATACGAGTATGTGCAGTAAGTGGCTGTCCTTATCTTCGTGTACAAATATGTTCCAGATAATCCATAAAATATCACTCCTCGTACGGCGCCATCTTAGGTTTATCTCGCACAGTTATTACTGCCAATTGTGCCTGCTTCAGGAATCGGTGAAGGCCATTGCTTTCCAGTTCTATTCTTAAAGGCGATTTCTTGAAATGTTTTTCTACTGTGTTCCTTTGTGTTGCTTACGAACTGGGCGTCAAGGCTGTATAGTTTATAATTGCGTACAGGTGTACTTCACGAGCCTGATGATGACCGATTGAGGGTCGAAACATGTAACGACATAGTGTAGGATTTGAGGTTCTCACACCGATGATTATGAAAAATTGTTGGGATATAACGCTATTGCTTCTGAACGGGTTAATTAACACGTCACGACCAGAAGAGTGGCCTCTTCATGTAAGTGGTTGAGTATCATGAAGATGTATGATACCGGTCGCGGATCCTTACTGCTTATCGGGACGGTGATTTAAATATTCGATTAATATGCCAGTTAATTAACACGTCACGACCAGAAGAGTGGCCTCTTCATGTAAGTGGTTGAGTATCATGAAGATGTATGATACCGGTCGCGGATCCTTACTGCTTATCGGGACGGTGATTTAAATATTCGATTAATATGCCAGTTAATTAACACGTCAGTTCCATATCACGGTTGTAGTCGCTAAGATGAGAGCGCTGTACTAAGTGACGTGATTCCTATGTGATTGGCAGTCACAACAGCAGGAACATGAGGCTTGCTTGCCTGCTTCTGTCGCACAAGTGCTGACGCTAACCACAACAGGAGTCGCAGCTGGGGAACTGAGGAAAAACGAGACAACGCTGGAGTGATCGGAATTCGGAACTCGAACCAGAGACTGTCCAAGCCGCTGAAGACCATAGATCATCACTCAGTTCTCCTTGTCTGTAACGTAATCATTTAATTTAAACTTGAAGAAGTATTATTAACAAGAAGTTCTGGGAAGAACTAATAGCCTGCTTTTTTGTAATACGAGACGGACCGCATTGAAAACGGAAAAATAGGGAGGATAGGACACACAGACACACAAACAAGGTGAGCTTGTCAGCTTTAGGCGCCAAGGTGTCCCTGTGACAAGCCGTGTAGGCCCATAGGGTTGCGAGACGTTGAGGCTCCCACATTTTCTAGACAATCGGCTCACAGATGGCGGTGAGGCTGTCAGCCTTTACCCTCCAGGAAGATTCCTGGTACTCATTTCTGTTAGAGGCTGAGTCGACCCCAGGGCTGGAAGGATTAGGACAATTGATAAACCAAATTACAACATCAGGAATCGAACCTGCGGTCTTGCGCCTTGTAGCGTATTGTTTTTAAATAAGGGACGTACGCTAAAAGCAATGCTTCTCCGTCTGAATCCAACCAGATAGAACCTGGAACGTGGCGTTCTGTCCAGAAGCGCCGACCCGTGTATTTATCGGCACCGTTCCCGTTGTGAATTAAAGGCTGCATTGCTGTGAGGACGAGACATCATGAAAGGACATTGTTGTGTCGCGAGACGCACCTTCATGTATGTACGAGTAGTTTTCTGCTTAACTTCGAATGAGTCTCTATGTGCTATATTAGGAGATCCGGCGGAAAATTTAGGGTAAGCGCGCGCAACTGTTTCCAGAAAGTTAACATCAGCGTTTGGAGCCGACGAGGCGACATGCAACGGCGATAGGGTTGCTTGTTAAATTGCAGTTTATTCTCGCAACGACACTCATTAGATAAGCAGTGGCGATAACACATTGCAGCTACCATGTTGGTACCTAGCTCCTCCCACCCGGGTACACGCAATGACCCCTGTACTAATGAGTTGACGTGCATATGGGGGAGGGCTGGATTATAAGTAGGGGGTGGTGTAATGCTTTTAGTTTCCATGGCAACCGAACGTGTCCTGCCCAAATGTATGCCATCATGCATGTCCTGCGCACTTACGCTACATATTGACATGAAGTGATGTGGTGTGAGGGTGGGGGGTCATTTCCCCTCCCCCCTCGAAAATGATGAATTTCTCTCCGTGCGTGCTTCCGCACCCTCCCTCCCAGCTCTACCCTGTAATGGCCCTGTTCGGTGGGCGGGGTTGTCGACAAAGAAGGAGACAGAATTTAAAAACAGTGAGAACTCATGGGCTCCTCCTGTTTATGTTGCAAATTGCCTCAAGCCCCTCCCAGCGCCATATTTTTTTTTTGTGGGGGGGGAAAAAAAGTAATACCGCGTCACTCATATTGCTTACCCCCCCCCCGCCCCG
>NW_019737101.1:181386-259129 GCF_002891405.2 Cryptotermes secundus
CCTGCACACACGGCTAAAAGCGTCTTTGTCTCGTGACCCCCCCCCACAGGCTTCTTTCAGTATTGTTTCGCACGTACATTCCCTGCTTACGCATCTCGTGTTGTTAGCCCATGAGTGGCATATGTGCATACTTAAACGAGGTGTCATTCGCATTGAACTAATGTTCCATTATCTGCGGTTTCTGCAATCCACGTAGTAGCCCAGAAGCTACAAGCATGCTTTGATTATTCAGTTTCCTTTTTCTGCAATGAAACGGCTATTACGGTGCTGAAAATGACTGATTATTTACAAAATTTGAATCAAGAACGTTGAGCACACATACAGAAAATTGAAAGTAGGAAGTGCCAGGGACTGATGGTTTTCTTATGCTAGGGTAAATCGGCTTCAGCTTCTAATCCAATTGTCCTCATTCAGCCTCGCCTCTCGCTCTGTTGGCCATCAACTTCAGCGGCCTCTCCGCCACAGAGCAACATAATCACAGAACATTATGTGTTGGCCAGTTCAGTAAAGATATTGGACTTACACGAAAACTTATGAGCGTGACTACAGGCGGGATTTCGATTTGGTGAATAGATTATCGACCACTTATATACACACCACTCGAAACTATAATTAATTCTAATGATAATGCCAATGCACACACACACTATATATATACATAAAACACTACAGCACACGGTAAGTCTTCACCAGTCGTTTCCCTGTAACGGCTTCTAACAGTGCACATTCTTCAGCTTCCGCGCTCACGACATTCCCGGCTGGCCTCCGTCTCACAACTGAACTGCCTCAGAGAGTCAGAGTTACTTTACGACTGGCGGTTTACCACCAATCAGTTGGCCTTGGCAACAAGACCCTTGAGCATCACGACCAGCAATTTTTGGGGGGGGCTGAACTCTTGCGGTCGTAGTTCTTATGTAACATGCTCTCTGACGACAGGACGTGTCTGTCGTTTACATTTGCTGCTGACTCCCGCCAGCACAGTCATTTTCGAGTCCGAGCCCCAATTTTACTGGCTCAGACTCGAGACTCCCCCACCCTAGAGGACTAGGTCAAAGTATTCATATCCTCCAGGAACAAGGTAGCCCGGTTATAGCCCTGGATAACCTTTCGGCAAGGATCACATACAAAACACAGCTTTTTTATTGTAGAGGCGTGTTTACCGCGCCGTTGAGTAGCAACGGTGGCGGCGCAGACTACAGAAAACACTTCTCTTGTTGTGGGCGTTACCTAACAACGGCCCCCGTTTACAGACTCACAGCTTAGCAACGGATGTATACGCCAAAATATCAGTCACGTCAAACCCATTACAGGTTATATATCAGTTTAAGAATGGGCCAGAACAGAATAGCATACAAATTTTCAGACCGGAAACCGACTGCAAGATGGATTGTACAGCGGCCTAAGGAATTCCGGAAAGAGAGCTTCAATCTTAGCATTGCATCAGGCCGAATTCCCTAATGTCAGGTGAACACGTAACCATGTGTGGCCATACCCAGACACCTCATAGCTCGGTCTCCTCCCATTCTGAGCTTCTACGTAGTTTATTTAAAAATCTTATTGACGCAGGGCGCCATACCGCCACTCCCCCATACGTTTTCATGGCATTGTGCTTAATTACTTAAGTACAAGGATAACCGTATCTTAACTCTCTCAGTATGGGTGTATGCATAGGTCTATATTGTTACGTGCTTTGTGTGTCACGCAACAAATAAATCCACGTAGGTCTCAAATTCAGTAGTACCTTTATTGTTCTTCACTTGTACAGCCACACGCTTTACAATCGTTAGCACTTGCAGTATTACAGTGACTGCTTGCAGTAACTCGGCGATACTGGACTGTCTTCTCTGGCGGTTTATAGCAGACTAACTGTGCGAATGCGTTCAACCCCGTTTTATAACCTCGGTTGCTGCTATGCAAATGAACCCTCTGTTATAACCATGGAAACTCCTGTTAGAACTACAATAGAGCGATTGTTGTTTCCTATGCAACGGTCTATTCTAGCGTTTCCATAGAAGTGACTCTTCTGGATCCAGACACGTTACACTGCTCCCTTCTAAAGGTTCTCGCTCAGTTTCGGTTCCGCGGCCTTTTGCTGGCAACGTCTGCATTCGGTCTCGGTGTCCTTTGCGCGTCCCGCATCCGCCCCTCTCTTCAGTGGTGCTCGCCCCGAGCACTCCCGTAGCCGAGAATTTGTCGATCTCCTTGTTTTACATTCATTCCTCACTTCCATTCTCCATTCATCCTTGTTGGGGAGGCCGGTACTTCTACGTTACCGGTTCCTCCCATAAGGGCCGTTTTCCTTTTTCCGTTTTGGAGGGGGTCGACCCCTCCACAGTGTCCAATTTTTCGCGGTAGACCTGATAATTTGTTTCGTGTTCTTCACGTTGACAGCCTCGTAGGGGGTCTTCTCTCGTGTTCCTCTCCTTCCTGGGTGCGATCGCTGTCCTGGCCTACACCCTCCGAATCCGTTCTTGGTTGGCACCTTTTTTTCTTCTGGCATAGCGGCCGTCTGCCGCTTAAGTTCTTTATTCCTTTCCTCCCTTTACGCTGGCATCCGAAGGTTCCCTGGGAAGTTTCCTTCTTGAAGGCATTTCTCCAACGTCGTGCCACTGTCGCGCGACGGGATGACTTCCTGCTGTTTTTCTTCTGCCGTGCCACTTCCACACGGCGTGTTGTCACTCTGCGGGCGACGGCCAATTTCTCCTGGGGTCCACGATTTTCCCGCGTCGAATCCTTCGGTTTCTGGCGGCGGCGCTCCGCGGCCAGTTTTCGGTCCCTACGCCATTTCCTCGGTTCTCCGACCGGCATTATCGTGGCGTCTATTACGGGGACCTCTCGATGCTCCAGTACGGACTGCATCACTTCTGAGTGGGGCTCAATCTTCTCTGCGTCTGCCTCCGTCGCTTCTTGGCAGGCTATCGTCCTTATGTCGTTTTCGGCCGCTGACTCCTTGTGGCTGCCGTTCCCCCAGTTGTCTGTCATGGCGGCCATTTCTTCTCGCCATGCTTTCCAATCGCCCATCATCTGTTCATGTCTGGCTTCCGCCTTTTCTTCGCCAGCTCTCATTTTCTTCAGAAGGAGTTCCAACATCTGCTAAATTTCCATTTTTTTGTTGTTGTAGGACGCGTGTTAATGAAGGCGATGGACTGTGCCTTGAGCTGGTCTGCACTGTACAAGTCTGCCAAAATCAACATGTCGGCTACATTCTCTATCGACAGGTTCGTGCACAGTGCTTCTTCACACATGACTTTTAACCTCTCTAGTGCATACTTGTCGGCAGCAGCGAGCAAATCATCAGCCATCTTCTCAAGGTTGGTTGCTTTGCCAGTGTATATGAAGCGCAACATTTCACGCAGAACCTCATGATCTACATCTGTTATCTCAACCCGGTTATCTTTCCTTTCTTCCATCTCATGTTCGAACATGGCTGCAAACACAGGACTCCGAGCTGCTAATATCGCTTTATGGGCCTGGAACTCCCGTCCACTTACTGACAAGGTCACATCGCTGAACTTCTGGTTTTCAAACAGCAAGCCGAGGTCGTCTGAGAGACGGCGCTCTGGCGCTTTGAACTGTATCGCATTTGACTGTCCCGAGATGTTTACACTATCCCCTTCTACGCTCACCTTGCAAAATATTGTGAGCTTGTCATCGGGCAACAGACCGTTCGCTTCATCCAGCAGGAAGTCTCTTCGAATGAATTTCCTGCAGCCCCACTTTGTGCCTTGCACGAATCGGTATGCACGCTGGCTCTTTATAGCTTTGGTTTCTTCTCTTTTGGCATTTAGTATTGAAAGTTTGAACTTGGCTCTGACTTCTGACTTGTTACATGAGACTAGAAGCAGGTACAATGAGAGGTAGTCTTTGCTTTCTTCATCCAGACCCTTTGGATTCATCCGCAAACACCATTTGAGCTTATCTTTGGCCCCAGCAGAGAATGTGGATGACTTGAGAAATTCGCCCATTTCCTCACGACGGAAGCTGAAGTTGGTGATGGTCCACATATAGCTCAACTTTACCACTTTAACCTCATTGTAGCACCGGTTCTTTGCGACGGGCGTATTGACCTTGGGTGGAGGGGGCGAGGGCACACGGGACACGGCCATGCCAGCTGCGCTGCCCGAGCTAGCCGCTGAGGCCGCCCCACTGCTGCTACTGCTGCTGGTGTTCGAGGTGGCCCGCGGCGTCTGCTGCTGCGAGCACTCACTCACCACCGGCTGCATTTCCATTTTGTTGTTGTTGTAGGACGCGTGTTACAGTTCGAAGCCAATTCTGACACCAGTGTTACGTGCTGTGTGTGTCACGCAACAAATAAATCCACGTAGGTCTCAAATTCAGTAGTACCTTTATTGTTCTTCACTTGTACAGCCACACGCTTTACAGTCGTTAGCACTTGCAGTATTACAGTGACTGCTTACAGTAACTCGGCGATACTGGACTGTCTTCTCTGGCGGTTTATAGCAGACTAACTGTGCGAATGCGTTCAACCCCGTTTTATAACCTCGGTTGCTGCTATGCAAATGAACCCTCTGTTATAACCATGGAGACTCCTGTTAGAACTACAATAGAGCGATTGTTGTTCCTATGCAACGGTCTGTTTAGCGTTTCCATAGAAGTGACTCTTCTGGATTCCAGACACGTTACAATATATTTTTTTCTCGCCGCATGTTAGCTTAATAAATTGTTATTATTGTCTACGTCACACAGATTACCTTGGTTTGTCATTTACCATTGTTTCTGTAATTGTTTCCATTGGCCATTGGACTGTTAAGTGAGCACGAAAGTTGATAAAGAATTGAATTGTATCGCTCTTCGGGTTGCGTTGTACCCCTACACTCTGCTTGCCAATAACCAAACTGGCGATGGTTTTCCTGGCCCCACAACTGCAGTCTCTGTTGTCAGCAGTTCTATTCGACCCACTTTTAATTTGATGCCGTTGCTGTTTACTTTGTTGTGTTCAACTGGCCGCCTGTCACTTCTCACGCCCTCGAACCCAACCCCTTGTCTGAAATTTTTCTTCTTCGCATTCAAGGTTACTCTTGGCCTTGTTCGAAGTTACGTGACACTTGCTTTAATACTTTAAACAGAATTGGGCCTAACTACCCGTAAAATGCTGGACATACGGAGGAACCGTTTACATAAATTATGGCTGAACTATCACACGAATACTAGTGTCCTCAGTCTTCCAGCAGTGGACGTTTCCTTGCTCCCGCGATCAGGTTCTCGCTGGCTGGCTCCTACTGTTCAAACTGCCGTCTTAAGACTCTCTCGTAATCAAAGTCAAAGTCACATTGCGACTGACGGTCAGTCAGTCAATCTTGGTGTCGAGCCCAATCTGGGGCTTATGACCAGATATTTATTATTGTTTGACACTTACGGTCTTGTTATTGTGGTGCGCCCTCTCTGACGAGAGGACGGTCTGTCTTTTGTTAGGGTCATTGTCTGCAGTAGTAAATCATTTGTCATAGTGTAAAGGATATTTATATTTTATGTGTTAAACATGTTAATAAATGTATATAAAATACGAGGTTTTGAGCCTTAATAGTGGCAACTATTTATTTACAACTGATACAAAATAGATGCATGTTTCGAAGTTTTACTGTCCTTCAGTGTAGTCACCAGCATTGTGTACAACCCGTTGCCAGCGATGTGGAAGTCGTAGGATACCTTTAGCAGCGCCTGTTGTGTTGATAGTTCGAATGGAGCGGTCTACTGCCTGAAGAATCTCTGCAACAGTTCTGATGCGAATGCCACGAAGTGGGTCCTTCATTCTAGGAATCAAGTCGAAGTCACAAGGGCTTAAGTCCGGGGTGTATGGTAGATGGTACAGCACTTCCCAGCCACATCGATCGAACAAATCAGCCACAGCTTGCGCTGCCTGCGGCCGAACATTGTCCTGCAAAATGATGGGTGGGTTCTGCAGAAAGTGTTACCGCTTCTTTCTCAAAGCTGGTTGCAGGTTATGTTCCAAAAATGAACAGTAATACTGCGCATTGATGGTCTGCTGTCGGGGAACGGTATGCGTTAGGATAACACCATCACAGTCGTACACGAGAATCACCATAACTTTCACATTGCTGGGGTTCTGACGAACTTTTGATTTTCGTGGTGACCCCTAATGACGCCATTTGTTCGATTGGCGTTTCATTTTTGGCTCGTACGATTTGGCCCATGTCTCATCCAGCGTAACGATACTGCGTAAGAAAGCCTTCCCTTCGCGCTCATAGCGATCCAAGTGGTTACGAGCAGCGTCGTATCGTAGCCATTTCTGCATTTCTGTCAAATCATGTGGAACCCATCGTGATGCAATTTTTCTCATGCCCAGGCGTTCCTTCAGAATGTGAAGCACAGTCGTTTGCTCTAGACCTGTCTCTCGGGCCAGCTCACGAATCGTATGGCGTCGATCACTCTCCAGTAACGCGGAAAGAGCATACACGTCTTCACTGACACTAGGACGACCTGGCCGACGCATGTCTGCCACATTTTGGCGTCCCTCGTTGAAGGCTTTTACCCACCTTGCCACTGTTCTGTAAGGCAATGCAGATTCCCTGCAAGCCTCTTGAAGGCCTTGATGACACTGTCGTGCTGTACGGCCTCTGGCACATTCAATCTTTATCCAACTCACTTGTTCCTGTTTCGAAAACATCGTGACCACTACATTAGACCGCCAGGTAATACGAGGCTCTGTTTTTTCTTGTCACTGCGCATGCGCGTGATGTGGGATGGGAGAGTCCATTTGCTCTGATGTAAGGTAGGTATGTAACTAACGTGTGGTATAAGCAACATTATTTGGTTCCGTTGCATGGCGTCTCTAAGTTCCAGCCCTCGTATATACAGGGACTCAGTCAGTCCAGGCCCTATTTCAAGTAGCTTCCGCTACAACGGCAGTCTAATCACTTGAACGCGTCATATCCTTGACCACCGCCAAGTTAAAGCCTCTTATGCTAGTCTCTCATAATGGCAGATGGGCCTCGTTATATAACCTCGGCACAGAAAGCACAGAAAACACCACTTCCAACAGTTCTGTTGTATGCATGTCTGTTGCCCCAGTTACGTAGCAACGGACGTGTTTGCAGACGGCTTTCTCTTCTGGCTTTCAGCAGATATGACACAGCGCTGTATCGCGTTGTATGTCGTGTTCCTTGTTTCTTACCCAGACACTTTCCAGATCATCAGAATTGCACGCCGTGTTTGCAATCATATCCCGTGTTCTTGGGATTCTGGATCTCTTCAGAATTTTCTGTTTTGTCCCTAGTAACCATGTGTTTCGCGTGAGGGAGAGGCACTGGACCCACAGTCGCCAGAGAAGCAGTGATAGTCCCATGAAAGGCAAAGGGTAACACGTGCAGTTAAACTGTACATTGAGACATGCGCAGTTAACTGAACAGTTATGTTGCCTTGTTACAGATCCACTTTATGGGACTTCAGGACTTCATCCACATTTACATTCCTGTATATATATTTTGTTATTGCTAGTGGCGTGGGACTAAGTCCCTTATACTGCGGCCACTTCTGGCCTGTTGTACCAGCCCCATATGATAGGTGAGGGTGATTGTGGAGCAGTTGGTGGAATGAAGATTGGCAAGGGCAACCGAAGTACTCGGAGAAAACCTGCCCCAGCGCCACTTTGTCCACCACAAATCCCACTTGACCAGACCCGGGATCGAACCCGGGCCGTTATTTTATTAAGTCCACTACAGCGTGTGATTTTAGTGCATATTAATGCAGTGTGGAAGTTTTAACATATTAAGACACCCGAAGACGGCCATATAGGGCCGAAACGTGTTGTGTTAAAGTATTAGTTGAAGAAAAATGAACAATTTCTTGCATTACTGGCGGTCTGTGTTATATATATATATAGACGTTTTAATATGGCTTGCAAGAGAATGCTTAAATACATAATTACAATATAGGTATTGTTAGAAATGGTGGTGTTCCGTGCTGAGGGGTTATAAGGAGCACAACTGGAGCAAGAATGGGCAGTTGGGAGGGATCCGTAGTTCAGGGAAGGCTTGAACCCGGAAACAGAGGAATAACCATTGTTAGAAGCAATTACCACACAACTACTAGAGAAGACTTTGCAGGCTTGAAGAGGCTTAGCGTATGCTCTGATGTTTTGCAAAGTCTGGATGTTAACGATGGCGCAATATCCAATCCAAACCCCGATTTATAGTCGCGCATACACGTAACACCATTAACATAAAGATACCGTGTTAATAAGAGACACAACTGTACATTAAACGTTCCCATCAGAAGAGCATGAAATGTAGTTTTCCGTTTCGCTGCAAATGACGGTGTATATGCTAATGGTCCATTAAGTGCCGGACACGGTTCTATGTTTTACTGTCCGACACACACATGAAGATGTCGGCTCGTGGCGGATGGATCCAGCGGAATCTGCGCTGAGCGTTCCTCCGGCTACTCTGCCCGCAAGAAGATGTTTACGTATGTAAGACAGGGCGGGGACATCATGTCTTTTGCTTTTTGCTTTAATAGCAAGATGCCTCTGTGATGAGGTACCCAGCACAAGCGGAAACCTGGCGGCGAACGTGTTATTTATTATGAAAATCCCGCGCGCGCAAGTTCGTGCTTTAGCTGCAGAATTAAAAACTATGGGGGATTGAACTTTGGCCGTAACGTCCTCCTGCGGCAGCATCCCCCTCCCCCTTCTGCTCGTGTTATTCCGCTTGTATGGATGCTTGAAATGCTTCTTCTGGGTTATAACACCATGTAGTTTGGAGAGCTCCCGACGTTTCGGAGGAATATGTCATCTCCATCTTCAGGTTCTAAGGCAGCGTCTACACGAGCGCACAAAATGCGTCCGTTGTAACGAACGTACTTTATGACAGACGTTGCTGGGGACACCACACAGTTGTAGAATGCGGTGCATATTTTTTTGTCTGCAATGGAGCCTAAAAGTAAGATAGGAAATCGGGAATAAGCTGGCTTCAAGCACAGTGTTAAGAACAGCTTGCTGCTTGACGCGTACTGGTTCCTTGCTGTTTTCTTGCTTGGGGCCTACTTTTCGAACTTTAAGATAGAGGCCATATTTTCCCCCCGAAAAGTCGTTCTGTCTCCACGGCTTTACAACGAAGAAGACCGTACTCCCCAGTGTATACGCTGATTCTAAATTATTGTCAGGATTTCCATGGTCTGTAACTTTCAAACCGGAAACACCAAATTAAAACTGTTTACGGAATATGAAAGTGCAGCTCAAATAATTTCATTACCATTAGAATCGATGCTGCTGAATGCTGAGCAACTTAAGTGCCTTTCTTTGCACTTAGGTTTTGAAAATTATAGGCCACGGAAACTCCGACAGTAATTTAGAATTACCCTGTATATTTATATCAAATTGAAAGCATGCAATTTTTTTTCTTGCAAATTTACAATCTACTCCATAGTAACAATATGAGTAATAAGTAAATGGTTAAAATTTGAAGGTTTATGACGGGTACCAATCTTTAATTGTTCTCCGTGTGGTTACACATCATTGAGAAGGTCTTCTGGCCAGATGCATGCAAAATAAAATCGTGAAGAGTTGAACTGTTCGTTATGTCTTGCGAGGCGTTTTGTTTTTGTTTTCTCTGGCAGTGTGACTTATGTTTCGGAAGACAAACGAGCGAATGCCACTAACAGTTTATCGCTCTGTCAACGGTAGCTATTATTTCGGGAAAATTGTGTTGAAGTCAGATTTGATGCTCAGCGGTGTCTATGAAGAGTTCTATCTTTTAACGTAAATCGAGAAGTAGCCAGTTGCAAGTCGACCGACGTTTCGGAGGAACATGTGACCTCCATCTTCTGGGTCGAAAAATAAGCCAACCAGGTAGCAAACAGAATCTCATGCAAGTTTCTTGCTTGAATTATTTCTTACATACAAGAAGGAACCGACATGTTCCTCCGAAACGCCTGCTCACTTTCAACGCAATACATGGCGGTGTATCCTACTGTATAAGTGCTTTGAGTGTGTGGTAAAGGGCTGAAAGTTGCCCGAAAGAATCTTGGTCCCAGTCTGTCTCTCCGTCCGTTCGTCCGTCCGTCCGTCCGTCCTTATGTAGTCTTCTCTCTTTGTTTCCGAAACTGCTGAATGGGTTTGTATTAGATTTGGTACTGGAGGTTTTCAATGAAAGTTTATTTTCCTTGCATACCTTCCCATATAAACTCTGCTTTATTCAAGTCTGGATTGAATTTTTAAGGTAATTTATGATTACCGAAAGACATTTTGCAACTTGTGTGGCAAGTTGCAGAACTCGTTAGGAACTACAGGTTTCATTTGACATATTGTAGCGTGTAGAGCCGTTGCTATGAAACGACCGCGAGATGGGCGATATACCAGGGCCGTCGCTAGGTGAGAATCACAATAAAACACGTCTCCACAACAACGAATCGACGCGCAACAATATAAGTATTGTTGGAAACTGGGTTTTCTACTCGTGTCCGTACCGAGGGGTTATAAGGAAGACAGCCGCGGCAACCAAGTCAGTTCTGTGCGAAAGTCTGAAGCAAGAAAATTTCAGTTAGGATTCAGAGAGCACTTGAGCACGGATGCAGAGGAATGGCCACTGTTAAGAGCCGTTAGCAGGAGACGTCTAGTAACATAGCTGAGAATACTAGATTATGTGGTCTAGTGAACTGTGAAATGTGGAAATCAGCGATAGTATTATAGTTATTCCTAGTTACGACCTGCGAGTGGTCAATAAATTCAATTATCAGAAACCCCGTCTAGGATCACACACATACTCCATGTGACAATATTCTCATTACGAAATACAGTGCAATAAAAGGAATATATTATGTATACGTACGCATGCTATTTATTTTCTGTAATAACAGTTGATGATTTTTCAGCTATTTTCTATTTGGAAAAAATTGGAATCAAGGCCAGAGAGATACGAGGAAAGAAATGGCGAGCGATGATGATGATGATGGAGAAAGCGCATAGCGCTTGTCCGGAGGCAAAGGAAAAGCACGAAACAAGTGTCAATTGCCTGATGTCTGCGTAGAAGTTAACAGAATTGCAGAGCAATGCGGAACTTCTGTATGAGTGCCAACACTGTCAATAGAACAGAACAGCTGGAACTAGGTCTCCAAGTTTCTACCGAAGCGACGCTACTGCTGCAACTTCGCCCGTTTGCGTCGCGGCACTCCTGCGGCCCTCCAACGGGATGTTCACATGAGTTTAACAGGATCGGCCGAACGATTCGACAGTTACATATAAACACAGCAATATGACGGACTGCAATTTCTTATGAGTTTCTCAAAGAATATGAAAAGCATGCCAGACATAATTACAGAATTGTATCTTCATCTAGACAAGCGATATAGTGTGTATACTTTTTTGTCGCGTCACGCTTTATGCTTAATAGAATCCAAGCCTATGTTATCATAGTGCACCTTCAAGGAAACCATGTTGAAACATATTTAATTCATAAGGCTCTGGGAGGAAGAGTGTTGTAAGTAGATAGTTATCACACAGACATATATATTTTAATAAATGTAAAACTGTCGAACACAATGTTAATTTTGAAAATGTACATATATATATATATGAGAATTATTTTCAAGATAATTTTGCTGATGCAAATGATTGTCGGGGAAGAAAGAGGGGTGCTATAAAGAATAGTAATTTTCTGACTTCTGATAACGCAAATACAGTAACTTGTTCCGAAATTCTTCATGCGAGAAGAGAAAGCACGGCGGGAGCCCTGACAACTGTCGTTATATATATGCTTGATCTTACAGTTTTTTTTTTTCTCTCTCTTGAGATTTCTCTGGAACACAAGCAAAATCGTATATTTTATAAATCAAAACTGAATATTCAGATTTGAAACAAAAAAAAAATAGAAGAAACCAGACATATCAGTGGTTTACTGGATATGTTTACAGTTTATATTTCAAATCTTAAGAATGCAAGATCGCCACCGGAGTCTTTTACAAGATTAGAGATTAGTAATATTCTTAGTTTCCGTTTGCGGGAAGCACTGCGCAGTCGGGCGATTCTCGAGAATCGAAACTGTAACGCTTTAACATTTCATGAAGCTTCATTATAAGTGACAAAATCTTGACGCTTTATTTCATATTAACGATTTCAAGAACAAAATTTGCTGCTGTTATCTTATGGATACTCTTGGTCTCCGTGTGCCCACTAAGCAAATTAGGGACTTCTCCACTTTGGAAGTCAGTAATGTCTCAAAGACTGAGCCCTTCAACAAGGTGCGTTCCGGCTGAAAACAACAGCTGCAGATCTCTGGACGTTTTCAATAAACATAACATCCCCCTTGAGGATACATTTTCCTTTGCTTAATCTACTGAGTTACGCCATTGTCGCGTTGCTTTATTGCCTAGGACCAAATGTTTGTCCAGTTCTAGCCTTAGTCTAACCTTAGTCTAGCTTTTGTTATGTGCACTTTCAGTGCTCGCCTGTTATAGGCCACTCGCTGTTGCCAAGCACTTAAACAAAGGAACTTAATGGAATTATTATTGTTGTCACGTGTATGTGTGACTTTAGACGTGGTTTGGACTGGTGAATAGGTTTATTGACCACTTACAGGTCGTAAAAACAAATACTATAACACTGTCACTTAGAGTACACGATCTAATGTTCTCGGTCTGTTACTAGACGTTTTCTGGTAACGGCTCGAAGAATGACTATTACTCTTCCTCCCAGCTCAAGTCCTCTCTTAACAGAATCCCGTACAGAATTGAACTAAGCTCTAACCTCGTCCCGCTTATAACCTCTCGGCACGGGCCAGATAGAAAACACAGCTTTTCCATTAGTATAGTCCAACTGTTGCATTATTAAGAATTTGCTACCTAGCAACGGGCGTTGTTCCGTTGTTTGTTTCGCGAGAATGTGTTTGCCCAGCCGTTGCCCAGTTTCGGCCCTGGTATACGCGCTACATTATTATTATTATTGCTTCAGGCGTTCGTCAGGTCCTACATGTGCTGTAATCACAGGGAATTTTATGTATGTATGTAGCGTGTGTGGGTGTCACCCTTTTGTACATCTGCATGAACAGTTTATAGAATTCGTTCTGAAGCCGAATAAGGGGAATACAAAGGCGATGCTTGTCAGTTGCTGCTCGTGAAGAATCGTGCCTTCACGGCGGCCTGAAGGCTGACGTGTTCCGACTCTTTCTTTCGCGGTTCTCCCCGGATCGTAAAGGGACCTAATGAATCTAAGGCAAAATGAAGACGAATTTAAATAATTAGACTGCGTTATGTTGCCAGGTCAAGACATTTTCGAAAACATTGCTTCGTGTACAGTTAGCTCATCAAGAAATTCATAGCACTAATATATATAGGAATTATGTCAACCGTCAACACAACAAATATACTCAGTTTTACAATTCGATCTTTATTGCTGCTACATGTTTCGGCCGTACAGGACCATCATCAGGCAGGTATATATAGGAATACGTACAGTCATTGAACTACCGATACGGATCCATATCAGTGCAACGTGTCGTATTGTGTACTGACATAAACCTTTTGCCTCAAGTTGGTGTTATAATTAAAGTAGAAGATACAAAATAAAATAACGGATAACGGTAGATATAAAGAATATACCATATATCAAGATTTATAATGTGTTGAATATATTATTAAAAATATTAAAAGTATTCTGAAAAAAAATGTTTAAATATATATTAAATGATTTTTCTTATTATAGGTTAAGAATGTAGTATGCCAACTGAAGTATTTAAGGTTCCACTGCTACAGGTATTCGACCCCGCCTTCACACGGGTATAACTGGGCCGCCACATTTGTCTTTAAGATAACTCCTCGGCACGGACCACGTAGAAACACCCACGTTTTCATTGTAATAGTTCAACTGTTGCATCTGCCTAGCAATGGATTGCATAACACCGTTTCCAACATTAATTCTATTGTAGAGGCGTTAATACCGCGCCGTTGCCCAGTAACGATCATCGCCCCATTATTTGCTTCGAGGTCCCTGCCCAGCAACCCTTCTATATGACGCAATATAATGTGTCAATATAATTACCTGAAGTTGACTTAAGACAACTCCTGAAACGTCATGTATGCCCCAATATGTCTCGAATAATATCCAACACATAATCGGTGTAACGAGTTACGAATGGCCTCCCAATATCACTGTTTCCATATTCCTGCTAGCTGACGTGTATTTGAACAATTATGTTCACTTTAAGCGCTTTGTTACAAATTGAAGACCTACAGCTGAGCAAATTGAAGATCTCGACCTGTGAATGCTTGCACCTGTTAGAATCCAGGTTGTCCTAACCATTGCGCTCATTGAAAGCGCTTATAATGGAATCACCTGTACTTCTATTCCCGTTGCATATTTAGATTTGTTATTTGTCCGTCCGTAAGCAGCGGCTTCGTACGTCCAGTCCAGCTGCCCGCTTCTCTGAAGCCCCTGGGAGGCGGGCCATGAAAGCTTTTCTTCGCATAAATTACATGTTTCCGTCACCGAAATGGGGACACTGCATAGCCTCCTCGGCAATGTGTGTCTGGTAACAGCTAATAACTCGTGCAATAGTGTGTGGCGCGTCAACCGTAATTTATTTTTAAGACCTTAGGCGACCTCCCCCGTTGGAGTGCACTGAGGACCTGTAGAATATAATATACGTGATTTTCGAAATGGATATCGTAGTTTGAAAAGCGTGGATTATGAGTGAGTAGCCAGAGTGAAGAACTGCCACATTCTCTACACATCGCGAGATTATACAATAAATAATGTAATCTGAAGAATTGCCTAAAATACTCGTACCTATCCACGCACGGTTTTAGCAAGGCGGTGAATCAATAAAATTTGGTGAACGTGCACTGGGAAAATATGCCTGTAGCCAGTGAAAAAATTATAAACGATTCTGACAATGGTGAATTTCCGTGTCTTAGAATTTTGTCCATAGTCTAGTATTCTAAAGAATGAGATTCAGTTTCCGAAACGTCCTGTTCTTTAGAATACAGGACGATGAAGAAAGTGCAGGACCCCAGTAATCCCATGCGATTTTTTTTTCTGCTTCGTGATTCTGCGGGATACTGTAGATGTAAAAAAAAGCGGTAAAGACTTACTGATTGACTGACTGACTTACTGACCGTCAGTCGCAATGTGACTTTGACTTTGGCTGAGTGCACTGCAGTGAAAGTCAGTCTCTGAAGAGAAGACCAGGAAGTTGTGAAATGGCCGCCGGCCTGGGGTCCAGTTAGTTGAGTGCCAGTTTACAAAGACTTCTATACGGGCAGCTGTGAGAAGAGGACCTGAGTGCAGAAAGCTGAGTGATCCCCACCGTTAGAAGCTGTTGCTAGGGAACAGCTAGTGAAGATTAATATACTGAGGACATTGGTGTGTGTCACACCCCTAAATCGTTGCAATATCAACATTCGTGTGGGGGCAACCAAATTAACCCGGAATTATTTTGTGAAATTATTTTTCAGAGGCTAGGGCTTGAAGGCTTCAGAATCAGTTATCGAGACGTCATCATTGCTCATAGCTCTTAAAGGGTCCAGTGTATACCTGTGCAGTCGAAAAGATGGGTAGATGGTACTATGATCGTCAGTATCACCGCGTGTCGTTGTTCTGTATTCTGAGCCAGTTAGATCCAGTTCATATCCCAGTGCATGTGAACATTCATCAGAGTATTAATAAAGCGACAAAAGGGGCAGTGTCATAGCTCAAGCGGTTAGTCGCCGGCTTCCTACCCGGCACGGGTTCGAGCCCGAGGCAGGTCATGTAGGATTTGTAGTGGACAAAATGGCACTGGGGCAGGTTTTCTCCGAGTACTTCAATTTTCCCTGCCAATCTTCATTACACCAATTGCTGCACAGTCACCATCATCTATCATCTGGGGCTGGTGCAATAGGCCAAACAGTGGCCGCAGTACCAAGTGAACTCATCCTCACTCCACGAGAAGATGATAAATAGCGACAGAAGTACAATCTTAGAAATTGGCTGACGAAGGCCATTGAAGTAGAGGGTGAGGACAGAAAGGACAACATACCGAAACGTCCATGGACGTGATCTTATGACAGGGTTTTTAAATGAAGAAGGACTTTGAAATAAATTGGATTTATTTATGCGTTTATTTATTTATTTATAATTTATATGGTTCTGAGGATAGGAGCCGGGATAGCTCAGTCGGTATAGCGACTGGCTACTGGCTTGACGTGAGGAGCCGGGATAGCTCAGTCGGTATAGCGACTGGCTACTGGCTTGACGTGAGGAGCCGGGATAGCTCAGTCGGTATAGCGACTGGCTACTGGCTTGACGTGAGGAGCCGGGATAGCTCAGTCGGTATAGCGACTGGCTACTGGCTTGACGTGAGGAGCCGGGATAGCTCAGTCGGTATAGCGACTGGCTACTGGCTTGACGTGAGGAGCCGGGATAGCTCAGTCGGTATAGCGACTGGCTACTGGCTTGACGTGAGGAGCCGGGATAGCTCAGTCGGTATAGCGACTGGCTACTGGCTTGACGTGAGGAGCCGGGATAGCTCAGTCGGTATAGCGACTGGCTACTGGCTTGACGTGAGGAGCCGGGATAGCTCAGTCGGTATAGCGACTGGCTACTGGCTTGACGTGAGGAGCCGGGATAGCTCAGTCGGTATAGCGACTGGCTACTGGCTTGACGTGAGGAGCCGGGATAGCTCAGTCGGTATAGCGACTGGCTACTGGCTTGACGTGAGGAGCCGGGATAGCTCAGTCGGTATAGCGACTGGCTACGGGTTGGACGTGAGGAGCCGGGATAGCGCAGTCAGTATAGGGACTGGCTACGGGTTGGACGACCGAGGGGTCGGAGTTCGAGTCCTTGTAATATCAAGAACTTTGTCTTCTCCATTTCATCCAGACCGACTCCGAGGTCCACCCAGCCTCCAATCCACTGGATACAAGGGGGCTTTTCCCCGGTGGTGAAGCTAATCACTCGCTTCGAGCTAGTTGCCGAGGTCAAGGAAATGTGGATCTATACATCCACTCCCCCATACGCCTTAATAGCGTAGTGCTAAATTAGTTAAGCACAGGGACAACTTTACCTTTTTTACAGTACGTGGTCAGTGGTTAATAATCATTTCGGAATTAGGGTAAACGTAGATAGATACCCAACACAGAAGGAAAGAAATTTGCTGAATTTTGTGAAAGAAACCATTTTCAACTCCTGAACAGGAAATTTAACCACGGATACTATTTTTTGTAAATAAAACGACGGTAGATAAATATTTAAGATTTAAAAGATTTCGCTTTTACCGGTGTTCTATAGATTTTTAGGGACACGCGGTAGCGGAGTTGGTTGAGGGGCTATGCTACAAGCCGGAAGGTCGCGGGTTCAAGTTCCGATGAGGTCATTGGATTGTTTTCAATTGACTTACTCCTTCCACCCGCACTATGGCCCTGGGGTTCACTCAGCCTCTAACAGAAATGAGTACCGGGAATTAACTAAATACTTTTCCTGGGGAGTATAGCACGGCCGGCGCGTAAGGCTGACAACCTTACCGCCATCTTTGAGCCGACTGTCAAGATAATGTGGGATCTTCAACGTCTCACAACCCTATGGGCCTTCACGGCCTGGTACAGGGATAGCTTTACTTACTTTTTTACTATAGATTTTTAAAATATTTCGACTCAATTAATAAACAGTCCCTTTGTTACGAATAAGTGATACTGGGGCGAATTGTATAAAGGAAATGTGTGATAGGAATGAAGTTTTGTGTATTCTTTGGAGAAGACAGATGGTGTGACAGATTTTGTCGAGCAGAGACGGCGGTGTAAGACATGGCTGCAGTCTGACCCCTTGTTTGTTTTGAATGATTTTACCGATGATACAGGTTATGTCAGCAAGGCTAATCCATATACTCCAGTGGTTTGAAGCGATGACAATTCCAGATTTAGCTTCTGTGTGACAAAGCCGAACAGAAAAAACACAAATCATGTATATGAAATAACCAGCGGAAGGTGTAACTGTACAGACAGACAGACTGTGTCTTGTTCCGGATATAGGCGGAAAGATTTTTCTTTGTTACTTTATTTTGAACTGGAGAGAATATAGGAAACAACAAAAATTGTACTGTGAAGTAATGTTGATATTAGTAGCACTTGTAGTTAAATTGATTTGAACTTTATATGTCAAGATTCTGTACCACAATGTCTCGGTGTCTGATAGAGGCAGATATACGTCTATGTACAGTAGACCCTCTCTAATCCGATGTCGGATAATGCTGATCGAAATATTAAAAATTAAGAATTCTGTTCACAGTGGAGTACGTACTTTAAAAAAGACACGTGGGATTTAGGAGCAAGAGGACTTTCAGACTGTGTTGAGGGCAGCTGGAGAGACTGAAACCTTGCAAGGAAATATCCAAGATTGGCTTCAGCTGGATGAAGGAGACCCTGGATCTCAGCTTCTGAGTGAGCAAGAAATTACTGCAGTGATACATTTTTTAATTTATTTTCATCAGCACTACCTATATTATTAAAATTTCAATTTTTTTGTTTTCTATTTTCTCTCTCTCTCTCTTAGGACTGTCTGTTGCTGCATTAATCCGGATTTGCGAGTGCTTGCTATATTGTAGCGAAACTGTGTCGCTTTACCATCATAATAATGCAACTGAATGATCTCTCTCATAACAGAAAGTTTCAATACCGCCAATACCAAAGCCAGGCATTGGTTGCAATCCATGGCAACTTTCATTCTAATCTCCCACTCTTTAAGATCCATATTAATATGACCTTCCCATCTATTCCTCGTTCTTCCAAATTGCTGTTTTCCACCTGGTCCCACCAACAATTCTGTACGCATTCCTTGTGTCCCCCACTTCTCCCGAACCCTGGTTTGTTGTTTCCTTAGCGGCACAGTACGACCCTCCTTAAGTAACCAATTTCTTTGTAACCAGTATCTTGCGCTGCTCTCTTGCGTCATATGCCTTGATCTGTCGAGTTTTTGGAAACCAGACACAAGGCTAACAATTTTGAAAGTGTGTAGTGCCAGGTGTATTAAGCGCAGCTTATCAAAAGTTTTATAGAATGGGATTTCTGGCGCAGGACTGAAATTGCAAAAAATAGAAAGTATTGTAGGGTGTAGTGTAATTGCTAGGCAACAATTACGAGAAGGAACGTGTGTTATTTGGTAACGGCAGTTAAACGCATCAACAATATCGGGGTTTCGCTAGATAATCGCCCATAACAACAATAGAAAACTGTTGGAAGCGGTGTTTTCTGTTGGATCCGCCCCGAGACTCTGTATCGAGTACCCCAGGCCAGTAGAGAGAGTTGAGTTGCAGGATATTCGTCGGATAGTAACGAAGTGAGCGCAGAAGCTGAATATTCTCAGTTGTTAAGATACGTTACTGGGAAACGACTAGTGAAAGCTCTAGTGATTTGTAAAGTGTGTTGGGTTGTAGTTGTACTTGTAGTTCCAAGTTGTGTGGCAAAGTGATCAATAAATGGAGCCACGAACCCAAATCCCGTCTATAGTGACGCATACATATGTAACAGTATTATCTTTGCTTATTGGAATGGGATTTGTATTAACAACAGTACATATTTGAAACAGTTCTGCAGAGTCTGCAACAAATGTTTATGTTCAATAAGTACCGGTTCGTGAAAGAGTTATGCCCAGTGGCACAACTCATATACCCGTTTTCTTTTTATCATTTTAATTCTTGCATTGAGGTTTTGCCGGGAACGGTAGCCGAGCGGTCTAAGGCATGAGCTGTCTTCGCTCGCTCGAAGCCGGGATCGTGGGTTCGAATCCCACACAAGGCTTCGATGTTTTGTGTGTGTATGCGTTTATTCTGTGTTTGTATTGTCGTGTGTTTAGGTACATGCCTTGCGACGAGCTGTTTACTCATCCAAGCAGTCCTACCGTCTGTAAAATTATAATGAAACTGAAAATCAGGGACCAAGGCCCAAGGGGGCTGTAGAGCCACTGAAAGAAAAGAGGGGGTTTACTCAGGTCTGTCTGGTAGAGCTAGGACGGTGTACCTTTTCAGTCTATGTGTAGTTTCGCTCTTGTCTAGTAGGTTCGCTGCTAGTGCGTTAGTGTGGTTTTCTAATTTTCTTAAGTATTTATTTCACTGGGCACCGTGTTCATTTGTAGAGCTTCACGGATCCTGTGGCTGTTTATGTACCAAGGTGGGTAGGTAGGCCGCGCCATAGCTCAAACGGTTAGTCGCTGGCTTCCCACCGCGGCGGGCCCGGGTTCGATCGCGGGTCTGGTCAACTGGGATTTGTGGTGGACAAAGTGGCGTTGGGGCGGGTTTTCATCGAGTACTTCGGTTTCCCCTGCCAATCTTCATTCCACCAAATTCTCCATTATAATCACCCGGGGCAGGCTACAGTAGGCCAATCAGTGGCCACCGTGCCGAGTGGACCCAGTTGGACTCCACCCCCCACTAAGCGAATTTAAAAGAAGAAAGTGGGTATGTATGTGACTGCCTCGGAACGTCACCACGTATCCCGATTCTAGAGGCACGTCATGTGACACAGCGCACCTGTAATACAGTTACTGACGGTTGGTTACATAAGTTTTTTCGGCATTATTCCGTACATGATCAGTGTCCTCGCAGCTGGCTTATTCTTGCTTTGCTCGGATAACAGAATCTCATTTACTAAATTAAAATAAAATTTAAGAACTTGAGCACAATATTCGGAATCTGCTGTGTTTCCAGAATTTATTCTTCGTTTAACATTACCACGGTTGTCATTTCCATTGTTTTTGTTCCCGGACACTTGAGTGTTTCTGTATTGCCTACAGTTTTGTAACATCACTGTACAACTTATGCATGCACTAAAGTAATTTGGGTACTTAGAATTTTTTAAATTTTTCTACAGTACTGTGATATGATGCCCGAAATCCGGAATAGCGAAGTCATAATAGACGTTCATTGCTAGGCAACCACTCTGTAAACACATTCCCGCAGCAACAAATACGCAAGAAATAATCGAATAACTTCCGTTGCTATGCAACGGCGCTGTAAACACGCCTTCCCAACATTAGAGAGACTGTGTTTTTTGCGTGGTCCGTGCAGAGTAGTCGTAAAGAAGACTACAGCTGAAAAGAATTGAGTCGAGTTTCGCGATGCCAATCTGCCGGGATGTGAGCTTGAGAACAGAGGAGTTGAATTGAGTCGAGTTTCGCGATGCCAACCTGCCGGGATGTGAGCTTGAGAACAGAGGAGTTGAATTGAGTCGAGTTTCGCGATGCCAACCTGCCGGGATGTGAGCTTGAGAACAGAGGAGTTGAATTGAGTCGAGTTTCGCGATGCCAACCTGCCGGGATGTGAGCTTGAGAACAGAGGAATAGTTGCAAGAAAGGAATTAGGCGGTGAAAGTAGACTTTATGTGTGATTTGAAGTTACAATGAGACTGTTATAATAAATCCGTTGCCAGGATACGACTAGTGAAGACTGAGAACCCTAAGGTGTGTATGTGTCTGTGTGTGTGTGTGTGTGTGCAACTTTGAAGTGTGTAGATCAGCGATAGCGTTGTAATTACTTGTTGTCCCGAGTTGTGTGAATAAGGTGTCAACAAAACTAATCAACCAATCCAAGACCCGTCTTAGAAGTCATGCAACAACCCCAAATACGTGACAATATTCCCATTTCTCTCGTAACCCAATTACAGGTTCTTAACGGAATCTTATAGGTCCATTGACTCTGCAATATTCATCGAATAGTTAACCTATCAGCAGTTTAGTCGAGGAACTACTCAGTGGCCCGTGACAGTATTCGATATAATTTTGTGTGACCATGACAAAGAGAGATTTTGCTCAGAAGTGACTGCAGCCAATTTTGTCTCCGTTCTGTATAAGCAGGCACACAGTTTGACTGTGCCCATGGCTGTCACTGCTTCTATCCCGAGTTCAATGTCTTACTGCTGGCTTGGAGCGGTTCACCTCGAATGAAAGTGATACTTTGGCATTACAGAGCTTCTCAACTTCCCGACGGCAATTCAACTTCGTTAAAATTTGTGTTCTGGTTCTAACGGTTCGGCAGTTTGTGTTGCGGGCTGTCTAGACTCGTCACCTGGGCTGCACTTCACTAAAGCAACTTCATTCCAGTCAGCACTGCCGTATAATGCGTGATCGTTACCGCTCTTTAAAACCCCTTACTGTGGCGTATAGATCCATTGATAAGCGGTGACTCTGTGAACAGCGGCCATTGCTAGGTAACGTCCTCAACAATGGAAGAGCTGTGTTTTCTTGCTGCTACCCAACGGCTCGATAAATACGTTTCTGTAACAATAGAGGTACTGTTGAAGACGGTGTTTTCTACTTGGTCCATATCGAGGGATTATAAGTAAGTCAATTCGGGCATCCAAGTGAGTGAGTGAGTGAGTGGCTCTAATCCCGTGTGGAGGCGGGGTCGAGTGCCTCCACCGTAGCCCTGCTAGACGAAGGATGCGACGGAAAGGGAACCCGGAGCCTGGGGTGTAACTGGGCCACCCTCTTCCTGGGTGATATAAATACGGGGACCTGGCCCTCCAGGTTGGGGGGGGGGTCCTCGAAGCTGAGAAAGTAAAAGATGCTCATGAGTCCAGCGGGACTCGGATCTGAGAATGACTGGCTGGCGAGGACCAGCAGCAATTGTAAACGGCAGACCTACATAAGGACTATAACCACGAGTGTTTAGTTGAAAAAAGAACAATACTGGTCGTGATACTCAAGGGGTTGGTGCTAATATAAACTGATTGGCGGCAAGTATCTCTGACTCTGACTGAGAGTCAGTTCGGTTGTGAAACGGTGGCCAGGGAACGGTTGATGAGGACAGAGGAGGTTGGAAAAGGCGGTTTCTTTTGTTATTTGTGGACATTAGCTATGGCACTGTACTCACTTGTACTTACGAGTTGTGTGTATAAGTGTTCAATAAATCAATTCACCAATCCAAACCCCGTCTGTAGTCACACATACACGTGACAATACGTTCGTGTCTGCTGCTTTTTCATCCAGTAGTTTTTCTTATCTTCTGATGCTCTTTCTTTTAATTCTCCTTGACTTTCTAGCTGACACGTCGATCCCAATTCGTTGTGTTATGAATCTGCAGACAGAATAGACGCAGAAATGTCTTTGCCTCGAGTGGGATTCGAACCAACGTTCGCAGTTCGAGCGCTCGTTATGAATGACTTATTTCTTCGTTCTAATGATTTTGAACATTCGTCATGAAACCGGTTTTTTTTTATTCCGCGAAATTTTGTGATTTAGTGAACTCCCTTCTGTTGAAATTTGCTAATTATCACGTATACGTTCATAGTCAACGTTGATGTCGATTTTACTACTATTTCGTGTGAGCTTTTATGTGTCCTTGAAAATTGCACATTTCTTCCGGATTTTATCACGTAATATCGTGACAGTATGTACGTTGCGTTTCTTCTGCAGGAATTGCTTTGTTGGTTAATTTTCTGAGTGTTCTCCCTTAATTTCGTCACGATCCCGTTCCGACAGAGGTCACTATCGCCCTCTGTCCCTTTATAATATTGGGCATCACCACGCGTGAATACCTCTCTTATATCTTGCGAATTCTGATGAATCTGACTGTGTCTTATGTCGCCAGAAGTCAACATGGCTTACGCACATCACGACGCGGAGAATGTTCGCTTCTGACTAACAACTCTTTTTTGGATTTACCAAAGTTCATGAACTCTGTCGTGGTAACATTATCATGCGGACTGTTGTTCTGTGTAAACGCTCGCTAATCCAGTTATACTTGATCCGGATGTTGGATAATCCGGATCGAAAATGAAGAGTTCTGTCCATAGTTGAGTAATACTTTAAAAAGACACGTGGCATTTAGGAAAGCAGATGAGTCACTTTTCTGTTCAGACAAAACTTGAGACAGTTGCTTCAAACGGTCAGAAACAAGTACAACTTCTGAATATTCTATCGATGAATAAATGTGTTGCCTTTCTATAGTTTTTAAATATAGGCTGCACAATGATATTTTTATTTATTTTTATCAGCAATCACTTCTCCACGTCGTCCAGACCGGCTCTGGGGTCCACCCAACCTCCTATCCAATGGGTACCGGGGGTCTTTCCCGGTGGTAAAGCGGTCGGGGCGTGAAGCTGACCACTCACCTCCAACTAGTGCCGAGGTCGAGAACATGTGTATTTATACACCCACTCCCCCATACGTCTTCCTGGCGTAGTACTTAATTAGTTAAGCACAGGGACAACTTTGCCTTTTACTATATCATTAAATTTTGTGTTCTAGGCTTTTTTATCTTGTAGGATTACCTTTTGCTTCACTAATCTGATGACTTGCCCCCCCTCCAATTACTGCGGATTAGCGAGGGTTTAGTGTAGTGTGCTGGTATCCTGAGATACAACGCCGCCACCTGCCACTTGCTGTTCCTATAACATGACATGACATGACATGACATGACATGACGCTCTGTGGAGACGCAGCATCCCAGAGTATGATCGCTGAGGAACAAGTCAGAGCTTCATATGCAGTGTAAAAGTAACAATGGTATCCTAGCAACGCAGCTGTGCCGGGGGGGAGTTGTGCATATACAGGGTGATTCATATAGAAACGGCCCGACAAAATGAGCTGTAATATAAAATATACCATACAGATATTAAAGTAATTTACACATATCTTATCTTGGATTGTGTGCCGTGATCAGAGCAGGTGTTGAAAGTGTCCGCCGTTTTCAAGTAGGCACGCCTCCACCCGCGTCTGCATATTCGCCGTGACTCGCTGCAGTGTTGCTTCAGTGAAGCTCCTGATTTCAGCCGAGATGTTGTCCTTTAAATCCTGTAACGTACGCGGTTTGTTTGCATACACCCTGTCCTTCAGTAAACCCCAGAAGAAAAAAAATCCGGGCTGGTAAGGTCGGGGAATTTGGGGGTCCACATCTTTTTAGAGATGACGCGATCGGGGAAGAAGCTCTCAATCAGTTCCATGGACATGTTGGACATGTGGCACGTCGCTGAATCCTGCTGAAAATAACCCTGTGTAAGTTCCACATCATCCAGCTGCCGCATTAAATCGTAAAAAATACGGCAGTATAAGTTGCTGTCCGCGGTCGTGTCGAAGAAGATCGGTCCAATGATCCGTAAACCAGAAATGGCGCACCACACACCCACTTTTTGTGGGTGTAGTGGTGTATAGTCGACTCAGCACGGCCCACGGATTATTATGTCGTAATTGTGAGCGGTTATATGCATCACCTGCAGAATTATTGGCAAATTCATCGGGCCGGTTCTATACGATTCACTCTGTATTTGGCAACCCGTGAACGGTTACACGTTACTTAAAGTTTACTGTCTTCTGGCATGCAGTACCATATAGTTTGGTAACTACCGACGTTTCGGAGGGATATTCTCTATCTTCTACCGAGAAAATCAATCTAAGAAGTTTCTCCGAGTTCTGGACTGGATGCAGACGCTGTTATGATCCCGTAGGATACAACTGAGGAGGGGAAAACACCCCTCCCGAACGAGTCGGGCTGCTTCTGGTTCTCGTGCTTTTGTTGCTTTCCTGCTGCATTTTGCAACAACATGTAAGTAAGACAGTTACAAGGGCAACAAGTCGAATTTACGTCGCGTGTAAATTAAGACCAGATTCAATTCGGTGTCGTTCTTCCTATACTATCCAGTTCAAGGCATTTTTCGTCTTCTCAGTTGCTGCCTGTAACGTCAAGATTATAGTATATGAAATTGTAATTTTACGTGTTCACATTTCGACCGCAGAGGGATTAGGTACCAGGGAGTAGCTTATCACTGAGCAGCTTCATAATGTCACATGTGTGTGTAAATATATGCGGGGTATGGATTGTCTGACCACTTGCATGTCGTAACTACAGATGACTGTAACACTACTGGTATTTCCACACTTTATAGTTCACTAGCACACACTGGCTAGAAAGCACAGGGACAGTATTACCTTGTCTTTTACCTCAGCCCTGAAAACTGGTGATGAGACATCTACGTGTGTTGTCAGACTCTTACTAGACTTTTCCTGGTAACGGCTCCAACAATGGTTATCCCCCCCCCCCTTCCATGCTCAAGTCCTCTCTTCACAGACTCCTGTAACACAACTCACTCTCAATTGAACTAAACTCAAAGTCAAAGTTATGTTACGACCAACAGATCTGTAATACAGTCAGACCGTTGCAGGTTTGTTGATGTGGGGCGCTCTCTCTGACGAGAGGACGTGTCTATCGTTTGGCAGAGTCACAGTCAGCAATGATAAGTCTGTTGTCAGTATGTACAATTTGCATTTTACATGTTATTAAATGTATGTATACACAACATATACAATCCAGGCTCAGTACAGCAGATCATGCCCTATCATTGAACTAAGGTCCAAACCTCGTTCGGCATATAACTTCTGGGCACGGATGACGTAGAAAAGACACCTCTTCCCTTGTCGTAGTCAAACTATTGGATTATTAAGAATCTTCTGCCTAGAAACGGGAACATGTTTACCAAACCGTTGCGTGACAACGATCGCTGGTTACAGAGTAACCGCTTAGCAGCGAGTCTATACGCCGCATTAAAATGTACTCAACACTCAATACAATTAGGATGGTGATATTTACGGTGCTGAGATTAGAAATGCGAGCAGAATTTTCACAAAACCTAAACTAAAGTTATCACTTTGGAGACATCGGCTTGGATGAGAGGATAATATTAAAATATGTATTAGAAATGGTATGGGAGTGTTAAGTGGATTTAGCTTAGGACAGAGATAGTTTTCGGGCTAGTTTTACGCGGTAATGGACCTTATTGAACTGAGCAACTATTAACTTCTCAGGAAGGACTTCGTTGGTTATAAGGACAAGTGATTTAAGCAATTTCTTTGTTGCGATTATGTATTGGCAATAGAAGCTATGGCGGATGAGGGGCACTGGCAGTACAGATGAAGTGACTAACACAGCCACGAGGCCCTTTGTGTGTCCGTGTATGTAGGCAGCTGCACTCTGACCGCCGTGATGGCCGGAAAGCGACACAAGTAAAGCTTCAGTCTGCAGAATTCGGTAGAGTATCAAGAGACATAGAAATATTTCCTGTCGGAGTAACTGGCCAATAGGAACTCTGGCAGGAGTAGGAGGAACGGATGTGCGTGTGGTAGATGGTTCTACTTAAGTAGACTCATCTATATCAGTCCTTCTGTAATGCTTCAGTTGGCGGTGAAATCGCTGTCACTTAGCTCCTTCTTTCGTGCACTGACACCAGTGTGTACACATACACAGATGCCCACATGTGCTGTGTACTCGAATAACGGTCATCTCGCGAGCCACCGCCCATCGAGCCCCTGACGATTGCAAGAATGGCATACAGGCACTCTATCCAGACACTGTTCCATCGTGTAGTTTGACAGATCACAGAGGCAAGTAGACAGCTAGGACCGAGATACTTGTATTTGGAGGTGTTTGGTTCGAATCTTTGCCAGGGCAGCAGCTATCCTTCCGGATCCTTTCCAATTTAACATTCATCTACTATCCGATACTGAAAGCGTCACTTCATGAGCTACTGTTGTCTAATACGAGGCGATGTCAGTAAACAGGTCACAGATGCAAGTAAAACAGCTGTAATAAGGTTTCTATGTGTATCACTAGGTAGCAGCACAATCCAACTTCATGGCAGTCTAGGTAGCAGATGCGCACGCGCATGTTCAGAGGCAGGTTTCGGTAGTCAAAATGGCGACCGTGCTTGAGGTGTGTACTATCGAAGATCAGCGTTCTGTTTTGCGATTTTATGTTGGCGAGATCTCAGTACTCTGTATACGGTTGGAAATGTTTTTCGCCTAAAGCGGTTCACAAGTGAGTAGCAGACGTTTCGCTGATGACGAAGAGGTTGAAACTGAGGTGCGAAAGTGGCTGAGACAGCAGTCAAAACACTTCTATGCTGCGGGTTTCGGCGCACTGGCAAAGCGATGGGACAAGTGTATCGATGTTGGTGGAGGATATGTCGAGAAATTATTTTTTCCCCATGTTCGAATAGCTCATGTTTAACGTTCACGGCGATTCTCTTATCAGGATTGCTCAGCCGTTGGCTTTTGTAACAGAGATGCTGCCACGTTGATTAGGGACAGGAAGTGGGACTGTTCAGGGACTTCGTGTCCTGGCCTGACGGATGGAAGCGACGCGAAAAGTGGGCTATACCCTTCAGTCCACAAGCCTGGTTACAGTTCTTCGGAAAGTGCCCAATTTGTCATCACCGTTAAAACAAAATCTCGTCGTATACAGGATCTTTTACCAGTTGAGTCTAGTTTATATTATAGCGTGTAGAGCCGTTGCTGTGCAACTACCGCGAGATGGACGGATATATCAGGGCCGTTTCTGGGCAAGGACTCCGTAAAGACGTTTCCGCGGGTACAGACACGAATGCAACAGTGGTACAGCATCAGAGGAACGGTGTTTTCTGTGGTCGGCGCCGAGATATTGTAAGCAAGGGACAAGATTAGAGCTTAGTTCTATACTTGAGTCCGTGAAAAGGAACTTGAGCGCGTGAAGCTGAAGAATCTCCACTGTTAGAAGCCATTGCCAGGGAACGCCTGGAAAAGATTTCGGCGCGTGCTGTTGTGATTTGTGAATTATGTAAATTAGCGGTGGCACAGTAGTAGTTCCGAGTCATGTGTGTAAGTGGCATAGAATGCGCGACATGAACGCTTAATAGGGAGGTGTTTTTGCATACACAGTACTGTCCGAAGCACTTCAATGGAATTTGCCACTAAAGAGCCAACGGTAAAATTTATCGGGAGAATTTAAATTTAACTCGAATCAGTCAAATGTGGCACGTAAACTTCACTTCCCATCAGACTGAATTAAAACGGTTTCCTCAAGAAACAATATATGTTCCGGGATGAGACTCCGTATATTCCGGTAGAGCTTAACCGATTTTCCGGAGGAACTGACTATGTCCAAGCAGTTGCTAAGCAAGGGACCAGAAGAAACGAGCTGTTTTGCTTGGCCTAAACTTAAACCCTGAAGATGGAAGCAATACTTTCGTCCAACACGTCCGTGAACTTCGACGAGACTGCACGGCATGACATCCCATAAGACGGTTCTCCAGAAATCACTCGACCTTTACGAAATTGTTGGTTAATTTTTTCAAAATTTATTTTGCCCCTCCCCCCAGATGCCCGTGTCGCCCGACCTGACTCAGTGAGTGATCTACTGAGCCGGAAGTGTGAGCTGGATGCAGCCCCTTGTAACAATTGGAAGTTCGTTAGTGGCCTATATTGACGTCACTAGCGGTGATCGTTACATGGCATTTGTGGATCTGAGGTCATTGAACTTAAGGCACATTGCTTGAAAAGCATCGACTAAGTCATGTGTGGGAAGAAATGAACCACGTAATTAAGAGTTTCGTCAGTGCCCGCCATTTCCTTGCACCTTTGGTCATAACTGTAGTCTTCCTGATTCATACAGGCTGTGCTAGGTGCATGAAATTGGTGCAGTTCTCAGAAATGTGACCACAGGTCTGGTACTCAAATATTATGTTATGACTAGGGACCGGATTTTAATGCAAATGCATATTTCTTTCTTGCAACCAGAAAGTATGCTCGTTTGGATATATGTATGAATTACTTCATTTCTTAAATTTTGGACATGATTTGATGGTGCATATAAACGCATATTTTGCATGTTTTATGAATAAGCATCATATTTTCGAAGATCTCTATTTATACTGCATATTTCCCTTTTAAAATATTTTAATATATTTTAATTTTATGTTTTCAATTATGGTCATGTGTATACAATTTTTCTTCTCCGTATTAGAATATGTTGCATATTTGACTCAACATTTCGTCATAATTTATGTTTCTGATGCAATACCCAGGACGGGACTTCCTCGATCCCTGTACTCGTAACTTGCCTCATCCGCGTACCATCAAAGTGGCCACGAAGAGATTAGTCGGAAGCGTTCACATGTAGCCGCTATCAACGTAATACTATTCAACCGATAAGGGACTTCACTTATTTATTTTCGAAGTCTCCATGAGCTTCTTCATTTGAAGCTGGGGCCATTCACATTAGTGGTGACTAATCTGTAGTTAAGTTTGTTTAGCTTTCTGTAGTCATGTGGAAAGTGAAAGTAAGTCAGAAAACTAAATTACAGCTGTATCAGCGGGAGTTCGAAGGAGAGATGATAAGTACGGATAACGAAATTCTTTATTGCCGACCGTGTGAGAAACCAGTTGGCTATGAAAAACGCTTTCAAGTGCTGCAGCATTTGAACACTAATATACACAAAGAGATTATTAAAATTAAATCCACGGAAAGTGCGCCTGTTCAAAAATTGCTTAGTGAGTTTTCCAATCATAGTTTTCACAGTTTTCCTTTGATTTATGCGAAGCCTTTTTAGCGGCAGATATTCCGCTGTGGAAACTAACCAATCCTACTCTGAGATACTTCATAGAGAAGTATACACAGTGCAAAGTGCCGGATGAATCTACTGTGCGCAAATATTACGTGAAGCAGTGTTACTATCTTACAATTGAAAGCATTAGAGATAAGATTCAAGATAATTTTGTGTGGGTATCAATCGACGAAAGACAAGATTATGAGGGCCGGTTTATTGCAAATTGTATAGTTGGATCCCTTAATAAGAATTGAACTATCTACCACATATCTTCTTGCGGTGGAGCAATTTGAAACCACAAATAGCTCCGCAGTTTCCTGATTTTTTATCAAATCCATGAATGTACGTAATATGGCCAAATGGCGTTCAGTGTGAGCGCGTATTGCTCATTGTGACTGATGCCTCAAGTTATATGATGAAAGCCGGTACTGCTCTTAAAGTTATATTTCCAAATATGACACATTTGACTTGCCTTGCCCATGGGTTGCACCGTGTTGGAGAAACAATTCGTGCAAGTTTTCCGCTTGTTGACAAGTTGGTGTCTTCTGTGAAGAAGGTATTTGTTAAAGCGCCATACAGAAAAGAAGCCTTTAAAGCAGTAGCACCGAGCGTTCCACTTCCGCCAGAACCAATTTTAACGCGCTGGGGCACGTGACTGTGTGCAGCGAGTTATTATACCGAACATTTAGAAACAGGTAGGAATATCTTGAATGCATTTCATTCCAAAAGTGCAGCATCAATCCAAATTGCCCAAGATGTACTAAAAAGCGCAGAACTAGAAACTAATCTTTCATATATATCTGCACACTCTCTCATTTTCCATCCGCCATTTCATCACTGGAGGCAAGCAATAGCAATACTACTTTGTATCAGTCGTTAAGTTTGTTCAAAACCACTGTTTCCAAATTGAATTCGGTTCCTGGAAGAGTTGGTGAAGTAGTAAAGGAAGGAGTACACAGCATTCTTTAAAAAAATCCAGGATATAAACAAATTTTATGAAATTGAAGAAATTTTATCCGGTAAACGTACTGAACTGCCAAGTAAAATATCTCTAACAGTGGACAAATAGCGGCTTTTGTACATGCGCCCCTAAGTTCCTGTGAGGTGGAAAGAAGTTTTTCCCGCTATAAGGACATCTTACGAGNCATATTTCGGAAGTTTTTCATGCATAAATGCATACATATTTAAGGGATTATAAGGGCATAAAAATCCGGTCCCTAGTTATGACCGACGGTCAGTCGGCCAGTCTCTCTTGGTGTCAAGCCCCCATCTGGGGCCCCAAGATCAGATTTTTGTTACTGTCAGACAGTTGCGGGTTTCTTGGTGTTTGGCGACCTCTCTGACGAGAGGACGGGTCTGTCGTTTACAATTGCTGCTGGACCTCGCCAGCGCAGTCATTCTCGGTTCCGACTCCCGCGGGTCTCACGACCGCATTTTACTCTCTCAGATTCGAGACTCCTCGAGCCTGGAGGGCCAGATCCCCGAATTTATATTCCTCGGGAACAGGTTGGGCCGGTTATACCCCCAAGCATTGGGTTTCCTTTTACATCGCCTCCTACGACTCGCAGGGCCGTATTCGAACCCACCTCCACACGGATTCTGATCTATTTAAATATATTACAAAGATTAATCCGTCAATGTTGTTAAGGAAACAGTCTCCGTTTATTGTGAGAACCATACATACGGAAGACACAGATACAGTCTGTTGGCAGAAAACTCAGTCCGTACCTCACAGGAAACACATTACGTCACTCCTACAAAGCCCCACCGGTTAATGTTGTTTAGGGAAACAGCCACTGTTTATTGTGAGAACCACACGGAACACACAAATAGCCTCTGTGGGCAGTACGTAGGGATTTTTAATGTTGAATTGGGGGAAACAAATTAATTATAGGAGCGTGCAATTACACCGAATCGTAATCAAGTTCGGTGTAATTAACAGTACCAAAACATTCTTTCTTAAAATCTAACTTAATATTATCCACATTTCAAGATGATTCTGTGTACATTTCTTGCTTATTCACTTCGACCTTACGTAATCAGCTTATCAGAACCTCGTTGGGTTTTGTGAGTTAGGTTCTTATGATGGTGAGTATCTGCTACTTTCTTATTTGGCTCACTCTTTGATCGTGAAAATGGAGGCAATATATTCCTCCGAACGTAGGGCCCTATGCGAGCTGCACGGTGTTACAACCTTCATATCCTTGTCTTTTCTAATATACGTTACAAAGGTCCTTTCCCTTTCTCAGGATGGCAGATCATGTTTTATGACCGTATAAATCAACGGGCTGAGTGATTCAGATGCATCTATGTCTCCTAACAATCAGAGGGGCCTTTGCCCTTTGCTGGCCGAATAGCACCACGAATTTCTTCTAGACATAAGTATAGCAAGCCCTTGTCACATCCAGTCAGTGAATATGACCCCCCCCCCTTCCTACCTCGGCGGTCCTGAGCCCAGCTTAGGTCATGCGGAATTTGTGGTAGACAGGGTGATGGTGTGGCGGGATTTCCCCTGCCTATTCTCATTCCCTCAACTGATCCATATTCAGTAATAATCATCTCAACAGACGGTACATAGTCTCAATACCGACCGCGTTGTTGTGAATTAATATAATCGTTTACATTTACATCCAGAAAAACGTGTTTCGGTTCTCAAGGACGACGCCATCCTCAGTGTTTGCTTCTGATCACTTTATATATTATTAGAGAGCAGTGCGAAAATATCGAATTTGATAATGCTCTACTTCTAATCATATTGTATCCTATAGACCCGTTGCTAGGTAATTACCGCGAAACAAACGAGACAACGGGCATTGCTTCGTAAATACGCGGCAGTACTGGAGCCGTTGCTAGGCAGCAGCCTGCACACAACATTAGAAGCACTGTTGAAAGCTATGTTTTCTTTGTTGCCCGCTCCTATCTGTATCACTCAACGGACCGAATTGAGTTCAGTGATTAGAATTAGTGAAAAGAAATGAGTTAGTTGGTCAGTTAGTTTCTCGCCTGGTAACGGCTTCTAACGCCGTAGCTTCTCCAGCTTCCATGTTCACGTCATTACTGGCCGGTGACTATCTCACAGTAACTAAATCCTAGACTTGCCCTGCTTATAACACCTCGACACGGACCGCCGAGAAAACAGTCTCCCAACAGTTCTTATATCGCATCACATAACTATTTGGCGGACCGCGTAGAGAACATCGTTTTCCAGTTACACCATTTTTGCGTGTTACGAATCTGTTGCGGCCATTACCTAGCAACGGCCATTGTTTACAGAGCCACTACCTAGCGACAGCTGTTTTCAGACGTCACCTAGAAACGGGTCTGCATGCCACAATGTGCTGTTTTTCAATAACCTAATTCAGTTAACTAATTAAAATATCTTAGGACAGCTTACTTGTTACCAACAACTTTTCGTATAAAATAAATGAACGCCTTGAGGGTGCATGCATCTCGCCCTAAAGTGCAGGTGGCCGTACGTCTGCCGACCTATCCCTCACTGCATGGTGTCTATGGGAATGTTCCACTGTATAAACCAGAGGGAGGAAGTAAATTAGGTCCTTATATCGCAATCATCTGATGGTTTTGACACTGGACGTCCTGGTTATTGCTTTCTGTAAAGAAACGACTTGTTTCATCTAGCAGTCGGCCATATTCACTGAGACTGAATGGACCACGTCAGCTTCTCATCTGTGTGGATGGCCATAGTTGAGCTGGAAGGATTAGAAAATTGCAAAAGAAAAAAAATCCACCTCATTGGGATTCGAACCCGCGATCTTGCGGCTTATAGCATAGTGGCTCAAACTACTACGCTACCGCATGAAAATAAATAAAAAATATCGCTCTGCAGCCTTCATTTTAAAGACTATAAAGAGACAATACATTCATTCATCGATAGAAAACTCAGAATTTATATGTTTATTTATTTATTGAACGTTTGATAAACCGTCAAGTTTTGTCTGAACAGACAAATGAATCATCTGCTCACTTGAATTCCACGTGTATTTTAAAATATCTAGTCAGATGTGAACATCATTTGTCATGTTTCGAACTGGATTAGCGGCGATGAACTGTATGCACTTGAAGTCGCTTGGCAGCCAATGAAACGGATGTGAAAAGGCATTCTTCTTCATTGCGATTGGACTGAAGCCCGGAGCTATACAGATGCTGCGTTATGCTATGTCTTGTCCGCTGTTTTGGCGTTTTGACGTGGACTGGTGTAGACCTGCCACGCTGCTACCGCAGGAGCGATCTCTCGCAGTCCTGCCTTTCTGATGTCCTCTTATCGACTTCTGTATCTCATATATCAAGACTGTAGGATTATCCGTCGGAAAGTGGAGCAAGCCACTTGCTGCCTGTCCCCTTCCCCGTACAGTTTTGGCCTCAACACCGCAGGGAGGACCCCGGCTATTTCATACTTTAATTGGACGGCGGGTGACAGGTGTCTGCTTGGTTCCTTCAGTTAAGCTGTTGACTTGCTAATGAGACAGGTGGTTTAAAAGTACTTATTAATTACGATAGTGGTCAGTACTTATGACTTGCTCGATTAAGGGGTAACATCCATGGGACCGGCTTCTTATCTCTGCAAACAAAGCGGAGAGGCGACAAGCGATGCAGCAGTATCATGTTTTCCGTTACCAGCGCCTGTGATGGATGTAGGGCTTGTGAGGGCAAGTCTGTTCAGCTGTTCAGTTCTCATTACCTTTTCAATAACGCATTGTTATACGTAACAGTTGCGCATCCTGACCAGGCGTCAACGGTTTTTAACCTGTGTATATCAATGTCGCCGCCCTGACAGTGAACTTACCTGCTCTGCTGCACCTCCAAATTACTCTTCCTCTAAAGAGACATGAAGATTAGAATATGCAAAACTATAATTTTGCCTGTAGTTTTGTATTGGTGTGAACCTTGGTCTCTTACATTAAGGGAGGAACATAGACTGAGGGTGTTTGAGAACAGGGTGTTGAGGAGAATATTTGGACCAAAGAGAGATGAGGTGACGGGAGGTTGGAGAGAACTGCATAATGAGCAGCTTCATAACTTGTACCCTTCTCCAAGTATAATTAGAATGAGCAAGTCAAGGAGGATGGGGTGGACAGGGCATGTAGCACGAATGGGGAGAAGAGGAATGCATATAGTATATTGGTGGGAGAGCTAGAAGGAAAGGGACCAAGGTGTAGGTGGATGGACAATATTAAAAAGGAATCATAGAGACATAGGATTGGAAGGTATGGATTGGATTGATCTGGCTCACGATACGGACCAGTGGAGGGCTTTTGTGAACACGGTAATGAATCTTGAGTAGATGAACAATTGGCGGCTTCTCAAGAAGGGCTCAGCTCCACGAGTGAGTGAGTGAGAGAAAAAGAGACGTTTCGGAATAACAGTTTGTAACCTACAGTCTTCTGGGTTATGATGCCGCATAGTTCTGGAGCAACGCGTTCCTTCCCTCTTCAGGTTCCAAGAGTAAGGAAAGTATGGAACAGGCAGAAGCTACTCGATCCTGAAGATAGAGGCCACATGTTCCTCCGAAACCATGGCCAGATGTTATAGTGTTTACCGCTTTATAGAGGGGCGAAGGGATCACAAACGGGTGGACTCCCACTCTGCATACTTTCGGGCCCATTTGGTGTGACGGATCTGTAAGGCTACCTCTCGTTGTGCTTGCCCACTACAGCGTCGCGACGCTACTCTTCAGTTTCCGGTAACCCTGCCTGACATCCATCTTCCCAAGCACGGACCTGCTGTCTGTTGCCCTCCACTGTTCCCCGCGGTGAAACTGTTCCGTTACGTCCCTTCAGGTATGTGAAATAAAAATAGAAATCAAATTCATAGTTTATTGATTGGGAGCACTGAGCTGGAAGCCGGAATATCGCGGGGTCGATTGCCGATGAGATCATTGGATTGACCTAATCCTTGCAGCCGCAGTATAGCACTGGAGTTGAGTCAGCCTGCAACGAGAATGATTACCAAAAATCTTCCTGGGGGTAAAGGGCAGCCGGTGCCTAATGCTGACAACCTCACCGCCATTTGTGAGCCGATTGTCTAGAAAATGTGGGAACCTCGACGTCTCTCAACCTTATGGGCCTCCACGGTCTGTTACAGGGATAGCTTTACCTTTTTTACTTTACTAGTTGGTTGGTTGCCGGTCACTGTAGCTGAGCGGTCTAAGGCATGCACTGTCTTCGCTCTCTCGGAAGCCGGGATCATGGGTTCGAATCCCACCCAGGGCATGGATGTTTAGTGTTTGTGTGTCTACGCGCGTTTTTATGTGTTTGTGTACATGTAGAGGCCTTGCGACGAGCTGAACACGTTCCCAAGGAGTCCTACCGAATGTCTAAGATCTAATAAACCGAAGTGAAACGGAGAGTTTCATGGAGGTAGGCCAAGGCCCAAACTGGGGCTGTAGAGCCAAAGGGAAAACTAAAATTGGTTTGTTAGTTCGTAAGTACGACATTTATAAACAACGGGAATTAAATTTACCGAACAGTACCCTCAGTATGCAGTAGAAAACTAATTTGAAAAAAAAAAAATTGTGGCAAGGTTTGTTCCAAATATATCTGGCTACAATTATTATATATTGCTCGTGTTAATTGAAATCAATTTGGGGATTAACTTTTACGATGGATTTCAGTTCAGTTTCAGCCACAGGTTAAAGCGAATTCAGCAGAACCTCTGAAGCATCACATCCCACTCCCTCTGCCTTCTTCGCGTTTTTTCTCTCTCTCGACAAGTGACGGGCTGCAGCTTGCGAATTTCATGCCTTCCGGTTCTCGCATCACTCATTGCGGGCAATTTGCACCACCTGCGGACTTCCATTCACACGTCACAGCACAGCAACAAGATGGACGTCTATTGCACTGTCTTCCCCTCCCCCTCCAATTGTAAGGAACTTGTCATTCATGAGAAGGAGAGAGAAAAAAAATATGATACGAAGGAGCGAAGGATGTCTTGAATCCTGATCCTGCAAGTACAGCCTGTTTGTGCGCTCGGTACACCAAATGTATTGTGACGTGTCGCCTGAAAGCCGGAACAGCAAAGCCAGACGTCCGTTGATAAGCAACGACTAAGTAAACATTTTCCGTTATAACTGCGAATTGAAACACGTTTCCATGGCAACGAATACGCTGGGATAAATCAACGCGTTGCCCATAGATTGACAACGGCGAATAACGGAGGAATGAACTGTTGTACTTGGTGTTATCTCTCCGGTCCGCGTAAAGTTAGCCCAGGCTGTGATACAGAATTAGAATAACTACAGACTCTTTAAGATTCATCGTGTTATGAAATAGTCGAGAAGCCGTGAGTCGATGACACGAAGCCGTCATGCAAAGGTGTTGTGAGGATTCAGCTGTAAAGTGTTAACAGACATTGAAGACTTCTTGTGTTATAGTTAGTAATCTTGAGTGTTATAATTAATTGTAGTTACGACTTGTGAGTATCGAATTAATCGATTAACCAATCCAAACCCCGTCTACAAATCACTAATACACGTGACAGTATGAAACAAGCGCTGAACAAGGATGTATCTTGTCTCAGTTCCTCTGCCTGCCTCGCCTGTCACATCGAAAGTATTCGACAGATATCTATGAAATTTGGCATTGGGGCCCACATTGAACGTTCTCGAGAGAATTTCATTCTGGTTAGTACCGATCAAGTTAAACTGCGGTATACAAGTAAAGCGAATTCTTCACATCATGCAGACTCTCTCCGTGGAGATGAGCCGTCCTTGTGAAGCTACTCGCTGCTTAGCCCAGCACGTTATTGGACTCGAAGGGTCGTTGCTGTCTTCACAGTGGTTGCTGTCTAAGCCAGACGAATCCAGTCCACGCTCTCACAACCTGTTTCGACATCAATTCTTCACATAAAAAAGTGGAGACTTGATTAATATTTTGTCATGTAGACCCGTTGACAGGCAACGACCGCGGAATAAGCATCTACACAACAGTTGTTTCTAGTAACGACTCCGCAAAACAATCATGTTTCCACAGCAACAATTAAAGAGCACCAGAACAACGGTGTTTTCTATGAGGTCAGTGTCGAGATATAAGCAGTACATATTGATGATGAGTTGTTTGGTGAGTTAGTAATTTAGTTGGAGAACCGCTGCGATTCAGTGATCTGCTGCTCTTAGAAACTGGTAGCTGAGGCACGGGGACAGTTCGAAAAGCCAGAGGAAGGGGAACGTGTTCTAAACCGCTACCAAGCAACGGCATTGTATACGTCACCGTGGACACTAGTGTGTGTGTATAATAGTGAAATGTAAAGTGTAGTCACGCGTTGTATATCGAAGACTCCCATAAATCCGGTCATCAGTCCAGAACCCCGTCTATAGTCGCACCTATCAGGTGGCAGCTGGTGTCAGAAGTGGGATTGGAGTGGCCAGATGGAACTTGCACTTGCGACATTTCTGACTTTGGTGTGTTTTTAACGAAGTACAAGCAACAGGAGTTTCTGACTAGGCGTTGGGGTAGAAGATCCATTTTTTTGTTGTTAGTGGGGTGGGACTAAGTCCCTTGTACTGCGGCCACTTCTGGCCTATTGTACCAGCCCCAGATGATAGGTGAGGGTGATTGTGGAGCAATGGCTGGAATGAAGATTGGCAGGGGAAACCGATGTACTCGGAGAAAACCTGCCCCAGCGCCGCTTTGTCCACCACAAATCCCACTTCACCAGACACTGGATCGAACCCGGGCCGCCGTGGTGGGAAGCCGGCGACTAACCACTTGAGCTATGGCGCGGCAGAAGATCCATTTTCCGGACGTCTCCTAAATCCGAACACACGCAAAGTTTCCGTAGTTTATAATAAAACGTAGAGTTCGGTAAGTGTCATAACGTGATCGCTTTTCTCGAAGGGAGTCTGACCCTTCATAGAGTTGGCTCACGTATGGCCACTTGCTCCAGGAGTCTGCTGCATCAGCCAGCAAGACAGAGAGGTCAGGAATGGCAGCGTCTACTGGGTCGCCAACAGAGAGACGCTTATATGTCCCCCAAAATAAAATTGATCACTCTAGGCACCTCGTTCGAATCTCTGCCAGATACTTCCTTACGGATCTTGATGAGCTCGTTACATTATATGCTATTGTGGCGTAGAGATCCGTTGCTAAGTAGCGAATCTGCAAACATCGGCCGTTGCTAGGTAACGCCCGCAACATACACTCAAGCAACAATAGAATACGGTGTTTTCTATGCGATCGGCGCCGCAGCCGTTGCTATGCAACGACGACGTAAACAGGCGTCTTCAATAGAGGGACTGTGTTTTCTTCGTGGTCCGTGCAAAACCTATATAGGAAGCAGCGGAACTGTTCGACAGGATTTTCGTCAGGAAGACGTCGTTGAAGGCAGTTCAATAGTTGAAGTCTGTATGTGTTATCATTGTTCGTAGTTACGAAGTATTATAGTTACAGTAAGATTGTGTTACCATTAATTATAGTTACAACCTGTGAGCTGTTACTAAACCAATTAGCAATCCGAACCACGTCTCTAGTCACTAGTTCACGTGACACTATATAATATCTGTAGTTGAAACATCATCATCAGTAATCTATCAAGACGACAGGTCCACAGTCTCTTCCAAAACAGTTCCTCCACTTAATGCGATCTAGAGCCTTCACCTTCAAATGAGAATATCCTCTTCTGTCCCCAAGATAATCCAGCATCTTCTTACGTCTTCTTTTTCGTCTTCTGGTCACTTCTATCCGCCCCTCTGTCTTTCCTTCAATAACTTCTTTTAGATGGCACTTATCGCGTAGGATATGACCAATCCAATTAGCCTTCCGTTTTCTTATTTCGTGTAGGATATTCCTATGCTCACTGACTCTAAATAACACTTCTTCATTTCTCACATAATCGGTCCACTTGATCTTCTCCATCCTTCTCCAACACCACATTTCAAAGCTTTCCAGATGTTTCTGATCTACTGCCCTAAGTGTCCATGTTTCAGCCCCATACAAAGCCATGCTCCAAATGTAGCATTTCACTATTTTTTTCTCAAATTTAAATCCAATTTGCTGGTAAAAAGATTATTCTTCTTGCTAAATGCAGCTTTTGCCATGGCAATCCTAGATTTAATTTCACACGTACTCGTACATCTTCCATCATCTGTTAACACAGTTGAAACATCGATGTTAAATAATCTAAAAAATGATCTGTACATCTGCATTTGAAGATCGCCATACGCGTTTCGAAGTTCAAGCAAAATGTTTATATGAAGCATTGAAACCTCGATGCTAAAGTTCACGTTCATCCGAACGAAATTCGAGTTGTTTTAAAGCGCCCCTCAGCCGGGTCCCTTTCCATTGCACCGTCCAAGCTCGCCTCTGGGGTCCACGTAACCTGTCCAATGAGTACCGTGAGCTCATTACCCTGAAAATACGGTACCAAGATCGTTAATGCCTGGAGATTTGCTTGTACTCCCCCCATACATCTTCATGACTTTGTGCTTTATCGCAAAGACTCCTTTTTCAGACGGCCGTTGCGGGACTTGAACCCAGAGACATGTCCAAATTACCTCCCGTGGAGTTTGCTTGCACGCTTCAATAAGAGTACTTGGCGTGGAACCGCTGACAGAACCGATGGTTCGCATCGGGTACCCCTTAGAATGGTGTAGCGGACTGCGGCTTGGGTAAGATCGGTAACCGGAACCGCTGACAGAACCTACGGTTTGCATCGGGTACCCCTGAGAATGGTGTAGCGGACTGCGGCTTGGGTAAGATCGGTACGCGGAACCGCTGACAGAACCGACGGTTTGCATCGGGTACCCCTGAGAATGGTGTAGCGGACTGCGGCTTGGGTAAGATCGGTACGCGGAACCGCTGACAGAACCGACGGTTTGCATCGGGTACCCCTGAGAATGGTGTAGCGGACTGCGGCTTGGGTAAGATCGGTACGCGGAACCGCTGACAGAACCGACGGTTTGCATCGGGTACCCCTGAGAATGGTGTAGCGGACTGCGGCTTGGGTAAGATCGGTACGCGGAACCGCTGACAGAACCGACGGTTTGCATCGGGTACCCCTGAGAATGGTGTAGCGGACTGCGGCTTGGGTAAGATCGGTACGCGGAACCGCTGACAGAACCGACGGTTTGCATCGGGTACCCCTGAGAATGGTGTAGCGGACTGCGGCTTGGGTAAGATCGGTACGCGGAACCGCTGACAGAACCGACGGTTTGCATCGGGTACCCCTGAGAATGGTGTAGCGGACTGCGGCTTGGGTAAGATCGGTACGCGGAACCGCTGACAGAACCGACGGTTTGCATCGGGTACCCCTGAGAATGGTGTAGCGGACTGCGGCTTGGGTAAGATCGGTACGCGGAACCGCTGACAGAACCGACGGTTTGCATCGGGTACCCCTGAGAATGGTGTAGCGGACTGCGGCTTGGGTAAGATCGGTACGCGGAACCGCTGACAGAACCGACGGTTTGCATCGGGTACCCCTGAGAATGGTGTAGCGGACTGCGGCTTGGGTAAGATCGGTACGCGGAACCGCCGGCAGCTCGGGCTCGCCGTCACGTCCAAACTGACAGCTAGTGCAAGTCGCCCCTTTGAACTGACGTACTTGAAAATGGCTTTCTTCCTTCTCCGAGATGAGTTGAGCTCTGAAGGCCCCGTGAACGTTCAGTTGTCCCCGTGGGCTGGCTCCGGACACTCTTCAGTATCCAAACCGCGTAGGTATATAGACAAATTGTTGGATGATTAATGAATAATGAATTGGACAACATTCGGAATGAATCAGTTGTGGGCTAATCAAGATATTGTCCCGACAGCCGCCTGTAAGGACTGAAGAAACCCGCGAAGATTTTCAATCTCCTTTCACAGATCCGAGTCTTAGAAATACGAACCTAAATCGATTCCGCTAGACTAGCCGTTCAAGTTCAGGAATGAACCGGCCTCACGCCCTGTAGGGCTCCGTGCGGTGTCCACAGCAAGTGACAGCTGCCTGCGGCCGTCAAGGAATGTGGTACAGTCGGGACGATACAGGCAGAGTCAGAGGGGTTATATATACGATATTTTCACACGGATTTTAAGCTTCCTTATGTGTACGATTATACAGGATGATTATTGCCCGTCTGTAGACCACGGAAACTCCGACAATAATTTAGAATCATCCTGTATAACAAAGTTGTGCAGGCAACAAGCAGAAGTCATACAAAACATGAGAATGAAGATATTCGCTGTATAGGACAAGGTGAAGCCAGACATACAGAATATAAGAGGCTTAAACTTGGCGGTGGTCAAGCTTACGACCATTCAAGTGACTAAGCTGCCGTTGTAGCATAAGATACGTAAGATAGGCATGAGCTGCTTTGCAAAGCCTGGACTGACAGACTTGTGTGTAGTGCAAAAGGAAGAATTTTCAATAATATGCTGTATGTGGGATACGTACACTTGACGAAATGCCAAGCATATTCATAAGAGACAAACCTAACATATCGTCAGACAGGATGTTACATGAGCACTATGGCCGAAAGGGCTCAGTCGCAAAAAAGAATCTCTGGTCGTGACTCTCAGGAGGCTTGGCACCAAGATGAACTGATTGGCTCTAAACCGCCAGTCGTAAAGTAACTCCAACTCTGGCCAACAGTCGAGTTAGTTAGTAGTGAGCTGTTGCTGGTAGCTGAGGGGAGGGGGGGGAGGATATTTCGGGATCCCAGAGGAAGGTGAACGTCCGCCGTTGGGAGCCGGTACCAAGCACCGACTACTGAAGACGTGACTGTTGACACTAAAGTGTGCATGTAATAGTGAACTGTACAGTATAGTCGCGAGATGTATCGAAGAGTCCGGTAAATTCGATCAATCTAAAACTCCGTCTATAGTCACTCCATCACGTGACAATATCGTTTTCTCCCACACTTTCTAAACTACTTCCCCTTGTTCATCCAGAGAAATATTGCAAACGTTACGTGGCAAGGCGAGTCTATGTGTGTGACGTCACAAAACTGTCCCTGTGGGCGCAGGTCCAGTCACTCTTAAGTCACACAGATGTTGCAAGTAATTTCCGCTGAGTAAATCAGTCAGTGATCGGGACATTAATTGGTTGCATTTGATGAACTCTGTTGCAGCGCGTGATTAAATTCCGACATGTCCCCCCCTCCCATCTCGGATGAAACCCGTTTGTTCGCGAAGTAATTTAATTTACATCGGGCAATTAATTAATACACCTTGAAGTAAAGCGGTTGGTCACGTGGTGTCAGAAGCCTTGTGAGCACGTTACAATAACAACATAATCAATCATGTTAGTGTGAGCGTAAGGACTCAAGGTCACCAAATTCTTCGTGCGGAGTTTAAAAATATAGGTAAGATTTATTGTTGATCATAATCTCGTATCAGGATGCCATTAATGTGTAATATTGTCACGTGATAAAGTGAGACTATAGACGGGGTATTTGATTGATGATCGGATTTATTGCACTCTGATGCAGCGCGTGATACATTTTACTGTACACTGTTACACACACACTATTGCTGTCCACATCCGTTACTAGCCGTTGCTTAATAGCGGCTTCCAACAGCGGACGTTCCCCTTCCTCTGGGGGAACTATCCCCATGCCTCAGCTACCAGCTGGTAACAGCAACAGCTCACAACCACTGAACTGCAGCAGTCCTCTAACTCTGTGTTCCACAACCGATGTGCCGCGGCACACTGGTGTGCCGTCACGAGGTGAAAGGTGTGACGCGAACTTTTACTTATTGTAAGAAATGAATTGTTGAATTTTATTCGTTTTGTTTTATCCCAGTTACCGTGTTTCATATGCTTGTATTTTATTCTCATCCACTCTACTGATTAAATAAGATGATGCTTGTTTATTCTTTATTACATGCTGTGATTTTTTATGTACAGTAATGTTGTATTCTAAGAAATTAAACGTAAATTATTTACTCACAGTTGTTGTTATATCATAGTTTTCATTATTGAATTATTTTTATTTTTCTCGCATCTGTGCGGCTTCTTTGTTATACTTGCCGCATGTTCTGTGTACGTGCTTTTCCCTAAAACTGCAGGGATTAGCAAGGGTTTCCCTGTCTTTTATAGCGCTGTTTCGGTATTTGCCCATTTGTTAGTAGTTAGAGCTTCTTCAGCTTTATGACTTTCTTCCTGTAACGATGCACCCACTGATTGCTGACTTCATTAAAAGTATAAATATTTCAAAAATAAGTCTGTATAGTGTCACTTCTTCCGTTTGAAGAGTAGAGATCCCGCGTCTTACAATTGTTTCAGTTCTATCACAGCTGTGCTCTGAAGTAGTTCGAAAATTTTGGTTGCTAGTTAGTCTTGCTATTTTCTATTACTATTAGACTACTTTATTTTTTTCAAGATGGATAAAGTCCTTATACGGAGTGTTGAGATGTCCCCGACCGTATGGACACTTGCTGATGGCAATAAAGTGATGATGGACACAATTAAAGAACATTTAGAAATACTGCAGCAGAAATTCAATAAGTATTTTGGAGAGAGTGTACAAGATTTCGACTGGGTTCGCGATCCATTTGTTGTGAATTCAGAACATCTTCCGGTTAATATACAAGAGGAACTCGCAGATTTCAAAGCAGACAGAACATTGAAACTAAAACTTCTCGACGTGCCTTTGGATACGTTTTGGTTGGCAATAAGGAGTGGATACCCGGCTATCTCCGAGATGGCAGTTAATGTGTTATTGCCATTTTCAACTACATATTTGTGTGAACTGGGCTTCTCGACGTTAACTGAAATTAAGACATCAAAGAGGGAGCGGCTCAAATCCATCGATGAAGAAATGAGACTTGCGTTGCCAACGATTCCACCACGTATCTGTCGCCTGTGTGCAGCTACGCAGGCGCAAGTATCATATTGAAGTTATGAGTAGAATTACTGTATTTAGTTTAAAAGTAATAGAAGTGTATTTTCTACACTCTGCAGTGAATTAAAGTTCATTAATTGTTAATAAATGCACGAGTCGATTTCTGTTTAATGATAATAAAATAACAATATAATAATATTATAGTAATAAGTTGATCGCCTTACGTATTTATATTAATTGTCTGATATCATGCGTTTTGAGGGGAGTAACATTTTGGTGTGCCGTGTTGAGTCATGGTGTGCCCCGAGTAGAAAAAGGTTGCGGAACACTGCTCTAACTCACTGACTCACCAACTATTCACTAACTGCCTCCACTGACTCATTAGCTAACCGCACAGAAATCACCATTCCATTAATGTTGTGTCATTGTTCCCGTGGAAGTATGCTTGCTTTGCAAAGCCGTTACATAGGAACGGCTATTGTATCTGTTTCTTTCGGTGTTGTTGCTTAGCAACGTGTCACAATATGTTTATATTTAATTTGTACTCATGATAGCCCTGTTTCCCCTCCCCAGCACTCTTTTATGCGACCCTGCTTTCACGCTGGTATCTTGCTCGGCTTATTCGATCCTGAAGATGGAGGCGATAATATTCCTCCGAAACGTCGATTGATTTTCAGCGGATTACACAATGCTGTATCACCAGAAGATAGTAATACTATTGTAACCTGAGATCCTGGTTATTCACATACGTTCTGATCGCCGTATGCCGCCTCCATTGACTCGCCCGAGGTGAACCTCTGCAGTTCACTTCGCTTTCAATAAAGCATTTTTTTATTGCTAGTGGGGTGGGACTAAGTCCCCTGTACTGCGGCCACTTCTGGCCTATTGTACCAGCCCCAGATGATAGGTGAGGGTGTTTGTGGAGCAATTGGTGGAATGAAGATTTCAGGGGAAACGGAAGTACTCGGAGAAAACCTGCCCCAGCGCCACTTTGTCCACTACAAATCCCGCTTGACCAGACCCGGGATCGAACCCGGGCCACCGCGGTGGGAAGCCAGCGACTAACCGCTTGAGCTATGGCGCGGCCCCAAGCATACTTCAGTCAGAGAATAACAGTACTGTTCATTTTCTGCTTTTTAAGCTGCCGATAAGCGCTATATTTGGTTTGGGCGTTTAGTCTAAAAGTATCGCAGTCCGTTTGTCCATTGCATGCTGTGCTGATCGGTTCGGTGCAGCGCAGCGCTACACTGTTTTTGTTTGCAAAATTTGATAGGAGTAAAGGTGCAGTTGGCCGGTCACGGTAACCGAGAGGTCTAAGGCATGCACTGTCTTCGCTCGCTCGGAAGCCGGGATCGTGGATTCGAAACCCACTCAGGGCATGGATGTTTGTGTGCGTTTTTCTGTGTTTGTGTACAGGTAGAGGCCTTGCGACGAGCTGATCACTCGCCCAACGAGTCCTACCGTATGTGTAAGATCTAGAAAAACCGATGTGAACGGAGTTCATGGAGGTAGGCCTGGGCCCACTGGGGCTGTAGTGCCAAGGGGGGGGGGAAAGTGAAGTTGTCCCTGTGTATTCGTATTCGTATTGAGAGGGGGTGGGTTTCCCCATGCACTTAGACCAATTATTGGTCCATTGTGCGTCCCACTTTAATTTCTACTGTCGCCATACCCTACCGGTAACGGTGCGTGCCATCAGCCCCCGTAGAGCCAACGAGGTCGGCCCCCGGTACCTTGATGCTTCCCCCATCCACCAGAGGCATTGGAGACTACTTGGGCGGGAAAGGGCCTGTAATTTAGCTCAGAGGTCTCCTAGAGACATGAGGTTCTTTTACGTGCCGTAAAGCTACGACACAGTACACGCGGCTTAAAGTCCCTTCCGTAGGACTTGTTCCCTGAATTTTTCCGCCCTTAAAAATTCCTTGACCTCCGCCGGGTTTGAACCCGCGTATCTTGAGTCATGAGGTGGGGACGTTACCCCTAGACTACGGAGGCCGCTTGTCCCTGTGTATAGTTAATTAAACATTATACCATTAAGATGTATGAGGGAGTTGAGGTTTAAATCCGCTTATTCTTGACGTCAGCACCAGATGTAGATGAGTGATCAGCTTCCCGCCCCGGTCGCTTTACCCCCTGGTAAAGAACACGAGTCTGGGTGGGCCCCAGAACCGGTTTCCAACTCTGTGAAAAAGAGACAAAATCTTGTATCTACCGGCAATCGAGCACGTAACCTGTCGCTATACCGACTGAGCCATCCCGTAGAATTTATTTCACGTGCCTTCTTTCTCAGCCAGCATTTCCTGTGCACTTGCAGGCTCTTCAATTCGAACGTGGTTCATCGAACAAGCCTTCGTGCAACAAGGATTCATGTCAGCCACACAGCCTTTTTTTTTTTTTTTTGTCAATTCACATGAAATATTTTAACTCGAGACGACGTCGCCGTTACACTTCTATTGACGTGGAATTTATGTGGCGTTACACACAGATACCACGCGGATTCCGCTGAACATCCGGGCGTGATACCTTTCCATTTTTTGTTATTTATATCAGATAATATTTTACCGGCAGCAACAAAAAGACATACCAGTCGCAAGAAACATTTTTCACGATAATATTTAAAATGTTAATTATTTTATCGCCTTGACGGTTTAACTTATACTAAGATTGGTGGCATATCTAAAGCAACTTCCTTCCATGTTGAGCCTCTGAAGATGGCCCCGAAGAGCCGAAACACGCCAAGGCCATGTAATAATTGAATTATTTACACTTGATGGCTTGTTATTGCAAGATGGCGTGAAACATTTGAATATAATGAAGAGTCTCATAAGAAATGGGCGGACCGGCTCCTGTCCAATAACTCGCTATACTTCCGTGGTGGTAGGAAACGGTTCGATGATGTCAGCCAATTAGAATAGAGCTTACAGGACTTGTCGGTTTTGTAGTTGCTTGTTACATCCGGAATATCCAGGAACATCTCATCCATAACGCTAAGGACTTGGTGCTTCCCAGTAGACGTCCCTGCGTCAAGTGCCTCTGCTATCTCTAGATGAGGCTGGCCTGGTCCGCCTCGCAGCCTCTCCGTGTCCCTCCATAATATTGTCACGTGATTTAGTGACTATAGAGGGCCGCGCCGTACCTCAAGCGGTTAGTCGCTGGCTTCCCATCGAGGCGGCCCGGGTTCGATCCCGGGTCTGGTCATGTGGGATTTGTGGTAGACAAAGTGGCGCGGGGACAGGCTTTCTCCGAGTACTTCGGTTTCCCCTGCCAATCTTCATTCCACCAATTGCTCCACAATCAACCTCACCTATCATCTGGGGCTGTTACAATAGGCCAGAAGTGGCCGCAGGACAAGGGACTTAGTCCCACCCCACTAGCAATGAAAAAATGGTGACTATAAACGGGGTTTGGATTGGTGAATATATTTATTGACCATTTACATGTCACACCATTTACACAGCTCAATCGCACCGCCAATTGCACTGAAAAATAAGGAAAACAGTTAAGAAAACAAAATGAAAAACAACGAAAAATAAACTATACTCACGAAATGAACGCTATGGTAAACGACACAGCCCAATTCCAACGCAGTGTCACACGAAATAATTAAATCAAAATGAAAATAAATCGAAACTGTTTATATTCGGCTGTAGCTATCCCAAGACTGACTCCTTCGGCGGTTACTTCTAGACTCTCTTCTGTATCCCTCGGCATCTGCCCCGAGACTGACTGCTTCTTGTCCAAGCTGGACTATTTATACCTCGGCGGATGCTATACAATGAGCCTTCTGTTGTCTGTCACCGGGGAAACGCTGCCAGAGTCCAATCCAAAACTCTGAGTGCAAACTCAGGATCGCTGCTGTGATTTCACTCGGAATCTCTTGTGATACTTGTGACCTCGTGATAATCGAGACACTCGTGATACTGAACAGTCGCCGGAGCTACACTCTCTTATACATATAGCCAGCGTTCGGACGGGATAGGGAATACCTTATCGAAGAGTTAGTTTCATCTGTTGCTTAGGAAATGCTAGCACAGAACACCTTGTAGAAGTGTTTGGTTTCATCCGTTGTTACGCAACGGAACCTCTTATTCTCTCATCTCCGGGGAAACGTGTTTGTTGTCTCGGCAATCCCTATGCAACGGCCCACTGTTACTGCGTTTCCATGGAAGTATTATTTCCGGTTTCAACCCGTTGTTACGCAACAGTACCTCTTATCCTTAATCTCCGGGGAAACGCGTTTGTTGTTTCGGCAATTCCTATGCAAATGTTATTGCTTTTCCATGGAAGTATACTTTCCGGATTCACGCGTGGCCGGGTACAGCAAGTAGGTATATAAAAACACGCGCGCATTCGAACAAAACGTTGTGTCAAAATTTCGAAGCAATCGGTGAAGAACTTTCGGAGATTTTCGAGGGCTAACAAACGAACATTTACATTTTTATTTATACAGATATACAGGGTGTCCCAGGAGAAAAGTGCCAAATTTCGGGAGGGTGTTCCTTATGTTAAAATATGCCGATATAACCCAAAACACCTATGTCCAAAGTTGAACGGTTACGGAGATAATGGCCCGAGAAAAGTGTGGTCTTCTGGCGGGTCCACGCACTATACCTGTCAGCTGAGACGTCTTATCTGTTTGTCCTTGAGTGTGCTGATTCACACTAACCGTAAGCTCATGCGCTACCTACAGAGTACGTTGCGGCGGGGTCGTGAATGGTTGGTAAATTAGTCGTGTGATGAGTTGCTGAAATGCCTCTTGTGTTTTCACGCGTGGAATATTGTGATATGGATTTTGCGGTGGCAATGCACGTGCTGCTCTTGAAGAGTACCAAAGGCGTTTTCCCGATCGAAGGATTCCATCTCGAAGTGTATTTACGCGAATTCACCAGACATTGCGTGATACTGGTTCTCTTCCGAGTGTTTCTGTGCAGTCTGAAAGGGATGATGTACGAATGATAAACACACGAGAGAACATTCTTGAGATGGTTCAGAGAAGTCCGCGTCTGTCCACTCGTAGAAATGCCTCTCGCATCGTCGTATCACGTATGCAGGTGTAGCGAACTTTACTTGATGAAGAGTTGTATCCTTACCATGATCAAAGGGTACAACATCTGGAACCAGGCGACCATGCACAGCGTATGGATTTGTGCCACTGGATAAAAGCTCGTCCCGAACTGTTAAGCGTCATTTTATTCAGTGATGGGGCGTCTTTTACCCTGGACGGTGTAAATAATTTACGAAATGTGCATACGTGGTCCCATAATAATCCACATGAGATAATGGAAACGAAATTCCAAAAGAGATTTTCCGTGAATGTACGTTTAATACAGTTATGTGGTCGGCTTATAGCGCAGTCAGCCATGTTACGTCAGGGCTTGCCAGTCATGTGTCATGTATAGTGCTTGGAAACCCTAAGGACAATTATGACATGGCGAGCGAGTATTTTGTACTTCAATTTTATGGCCTCATGTCACTCACAAGTTAGTTTGATGTTACGTACATTATTAACATTACAGAATCCACATATTCCTGCCAGTTTTAATATGTATTTTGTAATCAACAAGTGTTTAACAGCGGTCAAAGTTTCACACTTCTCTGGCCATTATCTCCGTAACCGTTCAACTTTGGACATAGGTGTTTTGGGTTATATCGGCATACTTTAACATAAGGAACACCCTCCCGAAGTTTGGCACATTCCTCCTGGGACCCCCTGTATATGAAGTTATAAGTATATAAATTGTATTATACTCGTATATTGTGACGTGTATACCCATTGCTAGGCTACGACTCGGTAAACATATTCCCTCTGGAACCAACACGCGAAACAATAGGACGTCCATTGTTAGACAACGGATTAGTAAACATGCCTTAACAATAGAGGTGTCTTCTGTGTGGTCCGTGCAAAGTGATTATAAAGAAGAGTATATTGTCAGAATCTAGGAGAATTCACTTGAAGAAGAGCTCGAGTTAGTTCTTGTCGAGAAATGGATCAAGTTCTGGAGATTACAGTCCAAGATGATTGAGACGAAATAGCAAAGACTGTGACAAGAAGGCTTTACATGTTATTTGAAATTACAGTGAGATTATTGATAAATCCGTTGCCAGGTCACGACTAGTGAAGACTGAGAACCCTAGTGCATGTGGAACGGTGAGCTGTAAAGTGTGTAGATCAGCGCTAGCGTTGTATTGCCTGTAGTCCCGAGTTGTGTGTATAAGGTGTCAGTAAATCCAGTCATCCAATCTGAACCCCATCTTAGAAGTCACGCACACCCACTCCCTAAAACGTGACGATGTAAATAATTCCAGAACCCCGGGAAATATTCTAGGAGCTCCTATACCATGAAGACGTACAGATACTTCTGAGTTATTGCATGCCTTGAAATTCTTAGCTTCCCACGTGCGAGTGCAGATGATTGGAACAAATTCTAAATTGGTGAGCAGTCGCTATTAAGAGACTATGAGACTATCGTTTTTAATGCTTCTAGCGGGTTTCTTTTCTTCGGGAATTTTATTGCCTGAGATCCTAGTTCTTTTTTTAGGAGAATATCTGTGTTTGATCATAAACCCAGGCGGGCGCAGTGTTAGGGATCCCATACATGTACAAGTCTGGCTCGAGAGTCCGACTCGGCTCGGGTTCCAATGATCCACATTCGTCCGTGTGTGGTTCGCCACGCTCATACGTGTGTGGTGAAATTAGTCAGAGTCTGGCTCCTCGCCGAGCCAGACTCGTACGTATATGGGCCGCCTTAGATGCGCTATTTGGATATAAGTGCAAGTAAGAGTTCAGGATAGAGACAGCGGCTTATGTAAATGGCCATTAAACTATTGTACTAGAAGACAGACACCCGATGGAGTGACTATGGACGGGGTTTGGATAGGTAATTGGATTTATTGATCCGTTACAGAGCGTAACTACAAGTAACTACAGCACTATCGCTAATTCACACACTTTACAGTTCACTACAGCACGCACTAAGTCTTTTCATTCTGCTATGTCTTCACCAGTCGTTGCCTGGTAACGGCTTTCAACGGCGAACGTTCCCCTTCCTCTGGGTTGCCGAACTGTCTCCGTGCCTCATTTACCAGCTTCTTACAGTAACGGTTCACGACGACTGACCCCTAGCGTTTATCTCTAAGTCTCTAACTCCTTACTAACTTGCCCTGCTTATAACACCTCGCCACGAACTGCACCGAAAACACCTTTTTTCTGTTGCTGTGCCATTGTTGCATTCGTCTCTATTTGGTGATCGCTCCTCAGTCATTGCCTAGCAACGGCCGTTGTTTGCAGAACCATTATTTAGCAGTGGCTGTTGTATAGTTGCTTATTTAGCGGTCGTTGCCTAGCAGCGGGTCCACATTCCACAGTATCGACGTGACGAAGAAATTCCTTTTTACTACGGAAAGAGGGAAGTAATTTCTGTCCACTCCCTTATTACTTCTTGTGTGAACCTCCAAACCGTGTGTCTATAATGAGGCTGCTTGTTCAGACACTTAGCAACAAATTCTTCGATCGTTACAATGATTCATCAGATATAAATCATCCTAATATTGTGAACATTCCCTACCTTTCAGTAATTACTCTGCCACGCATTCTTAACCTTGGCACTAGATGCAAGTATCTGACACTCCTTCAAGATGCCGTTCCTATTGCATAGGATGACAGGTGGGCCGCCTCAGAGCCGGTTTGGACGTGAGAATGAACCCAGATCCTGCAATCATAGCCCTTTCTCTATACTGACAGATCTGTCTCTTCAATGGATACGTATGTTCTATAGTTGTGTGTGACAGTTTTCGTGTCGCATGCTTTTTTGAAGCGTAAACTCCGTGGCTTATAGTCCGCAAGCGAACTATACCGACCGAGCGACCGCCGCCTGTCGGCGAAGTTAGTGCCAACATTTGCGGATAGAGGGTGTCGCGTGGTCAGCGCAACGAATCCCCACTGTCGTTAATCTCTGTTTTCTAGACCGGAGCCGTTATTTCCTTGAAATAGCTCCTCGATTATCCTCACGACGCTGATTGGGCCACGTTCTAGTCCAACTATTTCTCATAAAATCTGGTAGCGCCAGGAATCGAACCCGGACCTCTGGATCTGTGGGCAGGAACTCTGACCACTAGACCACAAAGGCGGTCGACGATCTGCCCACAAAGTTAATATTCTGATAATGTCGCTTTAAGTGTTTACTTGTGTGAGAGCAGGGATCCTATGTCTGGGTTCATGTTCCCGGAAGTAAGTGCTTTTAGTTGTACTTCAGCCGATCACGTTATGTTGCTTGTGTTTTGGCAGTCACAATTTCCCATTCGTGTCTTATGCAGGAAATGACAAAAATACTTCTCGAATTTGCTAGCGTTTCCTGCATTTTATACGATTAATTAATCGCCATTCTCACGAAACGAAGGGCATATGTACTTGGTATCTAACATAAATTACATTCGTTAACCTTCCCCTAACACCATGACAGGAAACTAACAAACTCATTCAAGAGCAGAGGTCTCTTGAGAAGCTGGTAGTCGCTCAGCTAATCGACAAATTCGCCGCTTTTAACGAATCTTAGGATGATAATCGTCGTTTTTACATGATTCCTCTACTGTGCCATTTGAATCCAGTCCACACCATCATACCCATTATTCACCTTGAACTTCATTTTAATATTGTCATGTCTACCTCTAAGTCTTCCAAGTGGACTGCTCCCTTCAGGTGGTCTGACCGGAACTGCATATGCATTTCCCCTCTCTGCCATGCGTGTTACAATTTCCGCCCATCCCGTCGTTCTTGGTTTGGTCATCCTAATTGTATCTTATACGAAATATCCCGTTCTACACTTTTCTCTATGCCCTAGGGCCTAGACGCTTCCAGCCTCTGAAATTGAGTTATTTTGGAATTTAGTGCCGACTATACAGTGCCCTGTTCTATGAAGAATGTCAATAAAGGTGAATATATGTTCCGGCTCTGCTTACTTGAGGTAATCAGGGGTTTCTAAAGTGACAATACAAACTACCGGCAGCCGGTAAACATCGAGACTACTGTATGGGAGTGGCGCTTACCAGATACATACATTCCTCACTGACGAGGCCAGTTTCAAGCATCGCATTGAATTCCTTAAACTTTGTCTCATGGACTGTTTTGCTAAGAAACTTTACGTAAGGTGGCATGCGGACCCATTGCTAAGCAACAGCTGTTCTAAAAAGGCGACAGTACAAGAACTCTTGCTAGGGGACGCGTTGTTTCCCCGGCAACGAGAGAACACGCAATAGTGGAAGTGATATTTTCTGAGCAGTTCGTACCGAAACTATATAACGAGGTGCAGCTGGCATAACGAGTCAGTCGAGAGGGAGTCAGCTAGCAGCCAGTTGTGAGAAGTGTGAAGCTGGTAGCTGAGGCCTGGCAGAGTTCAGGAGCCCAGAGGAAGGGGAACGTCCTCTGTTGGAAACCGCTACAAATCAACGTCTAGTGAAGACTAAGAAGACTTTATGTGTGTTGTGGTTACAGTGATCTTTGGAGTGCGTAACTCAGTGAGACTGCCGTAATTATTTGTAGTTACGTTCTTTGAAGGTCAAGTAAATCCGATTACATTTCCAAATTCCGTCTGGCCTCACTTATTGCGCCTTTTCATGAATAGTACGAAACAGACTACACAATTTATTAAATGGATCTGCCACTTTTCGTAATTCTGTGACTATCGAAAGGGTTCTTTTTCTTTTAAGATTTGCTAAGGGAATGTTCCATTTTCTCGAAAAAATTTTGAAAACGTTTGAAATCCGCTTGATGGCACCTTTTATGAGAGCGTTCAAGTCGAAATGTTTCTTACTGATATGGAACAATAAATATCTTATTTTCTGCATTGCCCATCGCCTTGAGATCTTCGAGAGAAAGTGGTTGGGAAACTGACGTGTTTCAGCCGTCGAGGCTCACTTGAGTAGCAAACGCTCCTGTTTTTCATCCGATGACGGAAGTGAGAGCCAGCTTCAGAAACGTTTTGTCTGAAAGATCTCAAGGAAATGGGCAGTATTTGGAAGAGGAGACAGACTTATTATCCAGCCTGTACTTAGGTTATATAGTGCAGCCTGTTACTGTGAGCGTGTGTCGCTGGCTTCCCACTGCGGCGGCCCGGGTTCCATCCCGGGTTTCGTCAAGTGAGATTTGTAGTGGACAAAGTGACGCTGGGGCGGATTATCTCCGAGTACTTCGGTTTCTCCTGCCAATCTTCATTCCACCAAATTCTCAATCATCATAATCACCCGGGGCAGGCTATAATAGGCCAATCAGTGGCCGCCGTACCGAGTGGACCCAGTTGGACTGTGAGCGTCCGAGAACAAACGTTTGTTTAAATCTTTGTGTCTTGCTTTCTATCAATTTTTATATGGAACACTATGATTCAAGCCGAAAGGTATCGGGTTCGATTCCCGATGAAGTCGTTGGATTTTTTTTTCAATTTATCTAATCCTTCCAGCCGCACTATGGCCCTAGGGTCGACTCAGCCTCTGACAGAAATGAGTACCAAAAATCTTCCTGAGGGTAAAGGGCGGCATGCTCATTAGACTGACAATCTCACCGCCATCTGTAAGCCGATTTTCTGTAAAATGTCGCAGCCTCGACGTCTCACAGCTCTGTGGGCCTTCACGACCTGCTACAGGGATAGTTTTTACCTTTTTACCTCGTTTTAATTGACTTGCTGAATTTTCCATTCTTCTGATTATCTGTGTGTTGCGCGTTGCAGCAGCGGCAGGTGCTGGCTGTAATTCTGTTGTACGCAATTGAGGCACATAGAACAAGTCGCCTGTTGAAATCAGCTGCCTTACGTGAGTTCACAGATGGAGACCGTAGCCGAAGTGCAATTATCTTTGCACTTTTTGCTCAGAAACGAAGCAATCTTATTTATGCTCCTACTTTATGCTATCCGCGTTGAATTCCAAACACTGAATACAAAATTGAATTCGACGTTCTCACGGCGATGTTTATGACAAGTACTATCTTCTGGGATGTGACTTATGGTCGACGTTTCGGAGGAACGTACCGCCCCAAGAGTAAAAAACAAGCAAATCAGCCTGAAAGCAGTTAGCATCTCTACTTTCTTCGTGGTGGTTGCTTTCTTTGCCTACTCTTCGACTCTGAAGATGGAAGCAGATCGTTCCTCCGAAATTTCAGTAACATTTTACCAAACTATACGGCGTCTAGTCCCAGAAGATGGTACTTTTCACGGATTATTAAAGTGAGTTTTTTCACGTGATTGAGTGTGATTATAAACGGGGTTTGAATTGGTAATCGGATTTATTGAACACTTGAACACAACTCGTGTCTACACTTTGCGAATCACTATCACACAAATAGTAGTGTTCCCAGTCACGTTGCTTGGTAACGGCTTCAGCAGTGGACGTTCCTCTGTCCCCGGCCTCACGCCCTCGAAGGCTGGCGGCCATCTCACAACAACCTCCTACTCTTCTAACTGCCGTCTCAAGACTCTATCATACAGTGAGGGTCAGAATTTCTCTACCACTGGCGGTTTGCCGCTAATCAGTTCGACTTGGCGGCAAGCCACTTGAGACTCACGATCAGTAATTCCATTTTCGCTGAACACTTTCGGATATATTCCTTATGAAACATTTTCTCTGACTAGAGGATGGGTCTGTCGTTTAGAATTGCTTTTGGTCTTCGCCAGCGCAGTCATTCTCAGGTCCGAGTCCAGCGGGACTTACGACTAACTTTTACTGTCCCAGATTCGAGACTCCTCCAACCTGGAGGGCCAGGTCCCCGTATTTATATTCCCCAGGAAGTGGGTGACCTGGTTATACCCCCAGGCACTGGGTTCCCTTTTTGTCGCCTCCTGCGACTTGCAGGGCCACGGTGGAGGTATTCGACCCCGCCTCCATAGGGGAATCGACTCACTCACTCTAATATAATGGCAGCTGGCCCTCCTTATACGGCCTCGGCACGGACCCCACTGAAATCATCGTTTTCATCAGCTGTTCTATTACGTACATGTCTGTTACGGCAATTGCCTAGCAACGGCCGTGTTTGCAGGGCCATTCCCTAGCAACTGATATCTCTGCTGGCTCAAATTTCTTACTTTCAGCAGTCATGCCACACTATTTAGTTATCATTCTGAAAGGCAAGTCGTTGCTTTGTAAGATAGCGGGAAGTTCATTCCAACGTGAGAAGAATTTTGGTCTCAGCATTACGTGACAGTGACAGCGAGACACCAAGAATAGAGTAGGACCACCTCGCACCGTGACACTGCAATTTATAGGCACACTAGTGGGGACATGTAACCTGCCAGGCGGAGAGAGCCGATCACAAGATAGTGACGAGGCATGCGCACTGGGCACATCCAATCTGGCTCACGTCGCTATGAGTCGACAAGGGTCACCGTGTATCCATAATACAGAGTGACCCAGAAGGGAAGGCCAATATTCTGAATCGGTCATTCTAAGCAAAAAAAGTGTATATGTACATGTGTTCTATTCCCAAAGGTTTCCGAGATACAGCTGTTTCACTGTACAGTACACTGTACATTATACAGACGAGCAACACGCCATGTCCTCACACGAGCTGCAAAGTGCACTGATGTTGACGATGGAATTTTCGAAAATGTATTACACTAGGTAAACTGTACCAACTATGTCACTTGTACAATAAATACCGGTATTAGAAACAGTACGTAATGTCTCTTTCTTACCAACAATCCTGGAACCTTACAATGAAATAGCTGTATCTCGGAAACCGTTCGGAATAGGACTCATGTAGATACACTTTTCTTTTTGCTTAGAATGACCGATACTGTGACCTCCTAGAATATTGACAATTCCTCCTGGGACACCCTGTATATCGCCCTATCTTTGCAGATGACTGCTTCTGCGCTAGTTATCCGTTTGCTTGATCTGCATTGCGAACGAAACTGGCATTGGTTCGTTGGGTTTACAGTTTAGTGAACTGCACTGCTAGACTGTAAGCACTGAAGCAGTAACTTGTCAAAACCCGGTATAACAAAGCCGCCATTGGGCACGACCCTGAAGCTTCTTAATATTATCCTTGAACCCCGTTCCCCAAGTCGTCATTACCCACGGGATTTCGAAACCAAAAATGCTGTTGCCCCCATCTCAGCTACACGACCAACCCATCGTTCCATCGTTCACTGTCCTAATGATAGAGTACAATCCGTGATGTATTATATTAAATTGATCGCTCTGTTCATTTTGATGAGTGTTTTCTTTTAAAAATCGCAATTCTTGTTCTCATTCCGATGTTAAGCGAAATTGTAATTTAACAAAGAATTCCGGAAACATTAGACTTCATTGAAATCCTTCCTCCTGTTTGTAATTGCAGACGGATAATTCTCCAGTTTGTGCGATATATTGAACTTTTTTTTTTCAGTTTCTTCGGGTGGGGTGAGACTGAGTCCACTTGGTACATCGACCACTGTGACCTATTGTACCAGTCTCGGATATTAGATGAGTATGGAGAAGTTTGTGGAATGAGAGTTGGTAGGGGAAAGTAAAGTATTCAGAGAAAACCTGGCCCTGCGTCACTTTATCCACCACAAATCCCACATGAGCAGTCCTGTCACTGAACCCGGGCCACCGCGGTGGGAAGCCGGCGATTAGTTAAGCGATGTGAAATATCTGCTAGTCACGATGTTGTTCTCCAGTGTACAAACAGTAACCTTAGCAAAGCAGCTTGAAATCTTGGTCTGTATGCCTCTACGAAAGTTATACGTTGCCGCAGGAACTGCCTGGAGTGTCGGCGTAGTGCCAGTGTTATTAGCACGGCCGTCCTAGTCTTATCAGGGACGGTATCAATGGGCAAGTTTGGCAAGTGTTTACTCCGTAATTGCCATCGGGTTTTTTAAGTTTAATATTGACTTATTTAAACAATTGAAATACTGAAACAGAAATTAGTGAAAGTTCCCCAAAATCTGCGAAGGGTTTTATGGGATACACGAGAAACTTTGTAAATAGTCTTACGTAAACCAGGCTTTATTGTGGATCAGTATGGCTGACAGTCGGCCGATAATGATGTAAAGCATGAACTATCTTCGACTTATCGAACACTGGGGTCTTGGGCTCGAATCCCACATGAAGCATGGATGTTTTTGTGCGTTTATCCGGTGTTTGTGCTCTCCTGTGTGTAGGTAGCAGCTCTTGCGACTGGCTGATCCCCTGTCTCGGGAATCCTACCAATTGTGCATAATATTACGAAACAAAAAATCGGCCAGGGCCGAACAAAGCGGCTGCAGAGCCATTGAAGACTGAATGGCTGACGATCGGAATTTATTAACATCATTTATTGAAAGTCTCCAGTATCGAATTTTGTTAATACCTCTCAACAGTTTATGCGCGGATGCTAGAGAAGACCCCCGTAAAAGTCATTTTGTGACTAACGCCTAGATGCACAAAGATAGGCTGCCTGTGATGAGCTGATATTCACGAAAAGTTTCGTTATCATTCGCCATACATTTCCAGAAACGGGACTGACGATGGAGGGGTCGGAGTTCAAGTCCCGGTAGGGGTAAAAATTTTCTGTTCTCCACGTCGTCCAGACCGGCTCTGTGATCCACCCAATGGGTACCGGGGGCTCTTTCCTCGGAGGTAAAGCGGCAGGGGCGTGAAGCTGAACACTAATCTCCAGCTAATGCCGAGGTCAAGAAAATGTGGATCTATACATCCACTTCCCCATACGTCTTCACGGCGTAGTATGTAATTAGTTAAGCACAGACACAACTTTTACTTGACAATTATCATAACCTCATGAAGTAGCTTAGAAGCTGAACCTGATATGATCTGTGTATTTTACTAACCGTTTAACTCCGTGGTCTGTAGTCCGCAAGCGAACTATACCGACCGTGCGACCGCCAATTGCCCGCGAAGTTAGTGTCAACTTCAACAGATAGAGGGTGTCGCGTGGTCAGCGCAACGGATCCACACGGCCGTCAATCTCGGTTTTCTAGCGCTATTTCCTTGAAATAGTTTCTCAGAAAATCTTGCAGCGCTGGAAATCGAACTCGGGACCTCTGGATCTGTAGGCGGGAACTCTGACCACTAGACCACAGAGGCGGTCGTCCCAAATGAAAGCAATCAAGTTTTCCAATATAACAGCTGGTATTCATTGCAGAAACTGCCGTTCTAAATCCTTTCCTGTTCGTGTATCTTCGTATTATTCGACGCTGTGTACTCAAGCTGTTGACAGCGTCGTTATATAACACCCATCCCAAAAATCTGAGCCCTCCTTTATTCTGAATGCGTTATTGTGTTATACAGGGTGATTCTGAATTACGTGTATTTCCATGGTTCCCATGGCCTATAAACGGAAACTACAGCAATAATGTGACGTGACGCCTGAAAGCCGGAATGTTTCAGTGCTAGGTAACGGCTCGCTAGGCACGTTTCGACAGCAGCGGATAAGCGTGTGGAAACCAGGACCGTTGCTACGAAATTAACACGCCTTTCCACAGCAGCGGATAAACACAGAATAGTAGAGGAACTGCTGCGGGTGGTGACTTTCATTCGGCCCTCCACGAACTTATAAAGGAGGGACAGGTAATTGATTCGGTGGCCAATCCAGTGCCTGGGGATATAACCAGACCTCCCTGTTCCTGGGTGATATAAATACGGGGACCTGGCTCTCCAAGTTGGGGGAGTTTCGAATCAGAGGCAGTAAAATGTGGTCATGAGTCCCGCGGACTCGGACCCGAGAAAGACTGCGCTGGCGAGGACCAGCAGCAATTGTAAACGAAAGACCCATCCTCTCACAGATATATTGGGTTTTCTGACTTTATCCACCGTCCTGGTTTTAAGTTAACTAAGAAAAACACGACGTTTCGGAAACTGGATCTGTTTCCGTCCTCAGGTGAAGGTCCAGTGATTGAGGCTAGCTCTTTCTAAGGGACCCAACAGAATAGGTGTTTTCCCTCACCTGAGGACGGAAACAGATCCAGTTTCCGAAACGTCGTGTTTTTCTTAGTTAACTTAAAAACAGGACGATGGATACACCATCGTCAGAATCCTGTAGTAACGACCCATCCTCTCGTCACAAAAGATGTTATATAAGGAATCAGCTGACAACGGATGCTGAAGAAACGACCGACTCGTAAATCAGAACCAAGTCAGTCACGCTGAAGAGAAGACACGCGTAGTCCAGTCAGGAACGGAGGCAGTCATTGATTGTGAACTGATTGTAATTAAGAGTGACTGTGGAAAGAAGTATCAGTAAATCCAATCACCCAATCCAGAACCCGTTGATACTGGTCACGGAACCCCGAACACGTGACAATAATTTAGAATCACTCTGTGTATTGTGAAGCTGCAGAATGAGGGAGGCCAATGGTTTACAGCCCATGTATGGTGCCCATGCGTCCATAAACACTGCCTCACGGGGCCAGCTGATTGCCTTGTCAGATCTGCACGATTGCAAACAGTTTCCGGGACATCGGTTAGCCTATCTTTGCCTTTTCTATCGCCCGGCGATGTAAATGCGTTTGCCAGCGCTGAGCGGGAAGTAATTGCCCTCATTAAAGTCTGGTTGGCAACACTGTATGGCCAGCGTACAAAGTTTGTGAGACAGCCAGGAAGTAGAGTCCGTTCGGCGTAGATGAATCCATTGGCGTTAGGTTCTGATAGTGGAACTTTCGCCAGAACAAATGCACAGTCTAAACAATTTTTTTTTTATTTCTTGCAAATTTACAATCTACTCCATAGTAACAATATGGGTAATTAGTAAATGGTTTAAAATTCGAAGGCTTGTGACGGGTACCATTCAGGAAGTGGAGTAACGTAGTTTCGTGTCAGGCAACGTCACTTGTTGTGTTCTGCGATGCGCCTTTGAACGTGTCCCTATTGTCACGTAGTAGTATGGAGTGACTGTAGACGCGGTTTTGGATTGGTCATTGAATTTATTGACCACTTACACACACCATTCGGAACTACAAGTAATTACAACACCATCGATAATGTTCACGTTTTACAAATCACCACAGCACCCGTTAAACCTTTTCCAGCATGCTGTCTTCACCAGCCGTTCCCTGGTAACGGCTTCTAACAGTGAAGATTTTTTCAGCTTCATGCGCTCTCGTATCTTCATATGCTCCCCTACAGAACTAACTTGGTACTCAGAGTTAAAGTCATTCACAGTCAGTCAGTTAGTAAGTCTTGGTCTCGAACCCTATCTGGGGCTCATGACCAGATATCTATTACTGTTTAACAGTTACGATCTTGTTATTGTGAGGCCCCTTCTTTGACGAGAGGACGGGTCTGTCTTTTGTATATGCTGCTGGTCCTTGCCAGCGCAGTCTTTCTCTGTTCTGAGTCCCTTGGGACACGCAACCATATTTTACTGTCTCAGATTTTGGACGTCCTTTTTCGTTGCCTTCTACGACTCGCAGGGTCACGGTGGAGGCCCCACACGGGCCCCAGTTTTCTTCCTTATGTCCTTTGCACGGACCGAGTATACAACATCGTTTGCAACAGTACCTCTATTGTTGCATGCTTATCCGTTGTTGTGGGAACGTGTTTACCGAACTGTTGCCTAGAAACGAATGTGGTTTCAGAGGCGTTCGCTAGCAACGGCTGTTTTTCTGGATCCACAGTATCAAGGACAGGATTACGCCGTTTGACTCACGGTTCAGAGCTGCCGCCATGAGGATGTGACTATGCTCATGCATGAACCCCGTTTGTAGTTACGCCTTACAAGTACCTTATCTTTGGTTCTGTATGAGAGGCTGATACTAGCTCACTTAGTCAAGGAATTATCCGCGCAATTGAGCCTCACCACTAGAGCCCGCCACCAGACGGTCTGCTGAGTCAGGTTGATGCAGGCCAGTTGATCACACTTTGTTTTATTTTAAGATTAATTTTAATATTTTCCCATCTACGTCTGGCTCACCCGGGTCCTGTCTTCAAAGCCTCAGTCAGAAATTTTGTGCACAGTTCTTAAGTTTGGCGTACGGTACGAATTATGAATCCCCTCATTGCCCAATTTACATAGGCCCCCAAAATAGGATCGTTTGAAGTCACAAACAACTGGGATAGCGACTGGCTATGGGCTGGACGGCTGAGGGTTCGGAGTTCGAGTCATGATAAGGGCAAGGTTTTTCTCCTCTCGACGTCATCGAGACGGGCTCTGCGGCCCACCCAGTCTCCCATCCAGTGGGCACCGGGTGTAAAGCAGCCGGGACGTGAAACTGACCACTAATTTCCAACTAGTGCTGAAGTCAAGAAAACGAGGGTCTATATTTCCACAGCCCCATACGCCCTTGTGGCTTAGTGCTTAATTAGTGAAGAACAGGGACAATCTTACCGAGACGTTTCACATTTACGGAGCTCGTTGAGATAAATACACGCATTATAAACGCGTATGACCTGTTACGATTTCCCGAAGGTGGTCCTGATTGGGCCATGCTTACATGTCGGTACTGCTTGTGTGTGGGGGAGGAGGGATTGTGTACGAAAAACTTAAATTCAGGTGCCCGTAATCTTTATTTAGTGACGCGGGCAGCGATGCCAGGCTGACAAATTTGTGTGCTCTATTAAGTTTACTGCATGCGGACTTCTGCAGACCGTCACTGTCATAAGACATGGCTTCAGACCGCTGTAAAGCAGAAGTGTTAACTAACTCCGCGGGCTTTAGTCCGCAAGCGAACCATACCGACCGAGCGACCGCCGTTTGTCGGCGAAGTTAGTGCCAACTTGGCGGATAGAGGGTGTCACGTGGCGTTAATCTCGGTTTTCTAGACCGGAGTCGCTATTTTCTTGAAATGGCTAAGTAGAGGCTAAGTAGACACCGTTCCAGACCCACTATTTCTCAAAAAATCTGGTAGCGCCGGGTATCGAGCCCGGGACCTCTGGATATGTAGCCAGGAACTCTGACCACTAGACCACAGAAGCGGTGTAAAACAGATTTGTTGCGGCAGAATATTATCTGGATTAGAGGAAGGGACAGGTATGCCTGATGGGCTGAAATATGTCTGGTTCTCACCAGAGAAGCATTTAGGTTGAATAAAGCGAGGAACATGTCTGGAACGCGCGGGGATGTCCCGTCGCTACAATGGCCGAGAGTGAAGTGCATGACGAAGTAGCAAGCTCTGGGCATGTAGTGTGTTACTGTGTAGTGCGTTACGAGGGATATCACTGACCTGGACGGAGCAGTAGTGCGGGGGGTGTATGACCTCGCAGGTTTGTATGCACCTCACTAGCCCCCCCCCCCNCTATGTTGTGCTCATAGTGCTTGCTCTTCGTTAGCCTTCACGTCGAGCGTCGCGAATTTATCTGTTCAGTAACTAATTCCGTCAAGTAGTATCCTTCTTGAGAAACTGATGATAGTCGCTTAGCTGGTGAATCATTTCTCTGCTGGTGGAACACGTTATGTTACTCAAGAGACCGCCACTCCTCTCTAAATCCGAGCCAGATGAATCCAATCTCCCAATGAGTTTTCCGATACAAATTGTCATCTCTCCCAGCCGTGCTGCATTCTCAGTCAATCTTACTGTCTTTGATATTACAGAAACTATCGCTAATCCGGTTGCAATTAATCCGGATAGAAAAATGAAAAATTCTGTTCACAGCTGAGTACATGCTTTAAAGAAACTTGGCATTTAGGAAGGCAGATGAGTCACTTGTCTGTCCAGACAAAACTTGAGACAGTTTCTTCAAACCTGCGTCATTACGTTCAGAAACAAGTACATCTTCTGAGTCTTCTAGCCATGAATAAAGGTATTGTCTTTTTATAGTTTATAAATAAAGGCTCTACAGTGATATTATTTATTTATTTTCATGAGCACTATTTATATCATTAAGTTTTCCATTTGTTTTGTGTTATATTTTGTTTTTTATAGCTATCTTTTGTTTCACTGATCCAGATTACCTCTCCCCCACTTCCATTACTGCGGATTAGCGAGGGTTTGCTGTATTACCGTAATGACATCTGGTGAGGAGATCAAATTACGGATTTATTTCTACATGAAGCTCTTTAGTGTGTCAATTTCTGACTTTTTTACACCATCTCCTGCTTTGCCATGTTCCTTTCATCTTGTCCTTCTACTTTTCTATATTTCATAAATTTGACTACTTGCCGCAGCATGTTTCTGTGAAATATCTAATTTTCATTTTATTCTTTCTGACCGTACCTGAATCTTCTCTTGCGTCTTTGTTCTGTTGTCTTCTGTCAACAAGCTCTTTGAATTTTCTATTTTGATCTACGGTGACTATTATTCACGTCTTCAGCTGAGTCTTCCTGTAGCGCGATGAATTGCTGCCCCTGTGTTCTCTGCATCTCGCCTTGCAGCCCGTGACGAACAATCATTCTATTTTCATTTCCACACATTTACCTCCATGGCCACGTAATTCAATAACGTCTCCCTAACCGCAATTAAAAGTGCTCAGAACCTCTATGATTAGCCGCCAGTTTGCTGTGTCATAAGGAACAAACAGCAGTAAGACACACGCAACTGAAGTGAACAACACACTAAATAGGAACACTGAAACTGCCGCTAGAAACATACGATGAAAATTCATTCATTCATCTGTAATCTGTCAAGACGACAGGTCCACAGTCTCTTCCGAAACAGTACCTCCACTTGATGCGATCTAGAGCTTTCTCCTTCAAATGACAGTATCCTCTTCTGTCCCCAAGGTCCTCCAGCATCTTCTTACGTCTTCTTCCTCGTCTTCTTGTCACTTCTATCCGCCCTTCTATCTTTCCTTCGATAACTTCTTTTAGAAGGCAGTTTCTGCGTAAAACATGACCAATCCAATTAGCCTTCCGTTTTCTTATTTCGTGTAGGATATTCCTCTGCTCACTGACTCTAATTAACACTTCTTCATTTCTCACATAATCGGTCCAACTGATCTTCTCCATCCTTCTCCAACACCACATTTGGAAGCTTTCCAGGTGTTTCTGATCTACTGCCCTAAGTGTCCANGTTGGTTGTCTCGAAATTTTCATTGCTTTTGTTTTTTTCCACACGATGAAAATATCGTACGACAAATTAACAACCACAACAACGATGTGTTAGTGATGTTAAGGACAAAGTGTACAGTTCAGTGGTCTCCCCAAATAATAAGTATTGCTTAATGATGACCCATATGTGGTCAAAACATGTAGCAACAAGTACAACTAATGTACGTATATAGTTAACGAACTTCTAAAATATTTAACACTTTTTAGAATGCCGTCTTCTGGGATGTGGCGCCGTATAGATATTTTGTTAAATGACGTTTCGGAGGTACGTATCGTCTCCATATTCAGGGTTTAAAAAATCCGCGAGCGATGAACCAGCGTGAGCAGATGTCTGTTGATACATTATTCCGAAACGTCGGCTAACAAAATATCTACACGGCGCCAAGTCCCAGAAGACGGCATTCTTCATAGTCACAGCCGTGAAAACCTCAAGTCTTAAACACTTTTAGTGAATTAAATATATTTAATGTCTTTTAAGACAGGATTGGCTTTGTTGCATTACAGACTGAATGCTTTACAATTTAAAATGTTGCTATGCCATAAATTTTGTCCGAGAACTGTCCATGCCTCACTGGCACTTGTGAAAGTTTTCTACAAATCATCGGTCCTATTATCACGGCTGGGTATTGAAGTCCCGCCCTCAACACACCGTCTCCTTCCGTGGGCCACGCCTGTCCGAATATGCTACTGAAATGTAAATAAAAATTTTATATGCATTATCTTCATACATATCTAATTTTTATTTTTGTCTGAGATAAAAGTTTTAGCATACAAGGAAACACGCGTAATTAGCCGCATATGCGGTTTTCTGCAACGGAAGGCTTTATAACATGAAGCACCAGAACTTGCGAAAATTAATTTATTCCTTCCCACATCTGGAATTAAACGAAGTAGTTCCTGTGGCGAATTGTAACAGGGGTGACCAGTGTTCGTACCTATTATGATATGAGATTTAAAATAACAGAACCAGTTACAGAGCCAATTACGGGTGTCAGTGAACGACAGATATGCGTGGTTGTATATGTTACACTCAGATCGGAGACACTAGACTGACGCCGTACAGATATATGTGTGCCTATATATGTATATGTTAAACCCTTGCTAATCCGGCTGTCGGATGGTCCGGATCGAAATATTAAAAATGCTGTTCACGATTGAGTACGTTCTTTAAAAGACACATGACACTTATAAAGGCAGATGAGTCACTTGTCTGTTCAGACAGAACTTGAGACAGTTTCTTCAAACCTGCATTATTACGTTCAGAAACAAGTACATCTTCTGAGTCTTCTAGCCATGAATACATATATAGTCTTTTTACAGTTTTTTAAATAAGGCCTCTATAGTGATTTTTTATTTATTTATTTTCACCACATACCATATCATTAAATTTTCCATTTATTTGTGTTCTAAGTTTCTTTTTATCTTTCAGGGCTACTTTTACTTCACTAATCACGATTATCACATAATCCGGATAACCTCTCCTCCCCACACAATTAATCCGGATTAGCGAGAGTTTGCTGTATATATGCACACTCATGACGTGGCGCCATACGTCTCGTTGCATGCACTGGCAATGATAGATTTCAAATGTGAGACTTTGGTTGTTAGAAGAATATTCTGGACTGTAAAGACGAATACGATTGCTCGCACACACAACACACACACACGTAGATGAATGGCAAGATTAACACAAATGCCACTTCGTTGTTATTGGGCTAGAATAAACTTAGGTCAGAAGATAATATTAAAATGCATCTGAGAGAAGTGTGATGTCTCAGGATTGGGTCTCTACGGAAAACAGTCATCGAGTTGGGCGAAAGGCTGAGAATTTCTAGGCCCGCTGAGCAACTGTTGGCTTCTCAAGAGAAGATCTGTTCCATTAGTCGCTACTATAAAATACTTATGCTTGTGCTTAGACATGAACCAAGGCGACCCAGGCTGGATAGCCTTGTTTCACTGCATTGGAGCGGATATTGGCTCAGTTGACGCCGACGTCTCTGCTGCTGGAGTGGTGCTGGATGCGTCCAGTGGGCAATACGAGATACCTCATTAGCCCGCCCTACACCCCGCTACCGGATGTCAACTTATTCGTATTTGTGAAACGCTACGATTTTGTAGTGGCGGTAACGAGCTTTCGAGTTCCAACGTAAACCTAATGGATAGTTTCTATAAAGCGGAATTACTGAAAACTCAGAAAATATTGTGTTTCCAAATATGATGACCTTTGATATTTACACGGAATTTAACGACGATGTTCCACTGCATTCGTTAAATGATAAATTACATTTGCCAGGCCTGAATCAGCGTTTTACTGAGTAAATATGTTTTGGACATTGAAATATGCCACGTGAGTTCACATCCAACTTTTCTCTTTTCGCCCCTCGAGGAAAGAATTATGGCGTCGCCGGCCCATCCCTTCCTCAAATATTCAAGACAGAAGCGTAAAGAGTTGACAGCAGAGAGGGCTGTACATTGAACGTCGAATTTTCCCTACTGGCCCCACTGTGACATGACAGTACTTCTCATTCTATTAAACATTAAAATGTTACGCATAATGTTAGAGGCACGCAGTAGCATAGTTGGTTGAGGCACTATGCTACAAGCTGGAAGGTCTCGGTTCGATTCCCGATGAGGTAATTTAATTTTTCAACTGATTTAATCCTTCCAGCCGCACTGTGGCCCTAGGGTTGACTCAGAAATTAGTCTCGAACAGAAATGAGTACCAGAAATCTTCAGGCGCATAAGACTGACAACCTCACCTCCATCTGTGAGCCGATTGTCTGAAAAATGTGGAAACCTCGACGTCTCACAACCCTATGGGCCTGCACAGCCTGTTACAGAGACAGCTTTACGTTTTTTACGCATGATAATAACATGTTATATGAGTTGATTAAAATAAGATGGCGCAGAAGCTATCTCTGCACAGTTACGAATCAAGGATAGATGTCATGAAATTAGAGTTAAAATTATTATAATTTTATAGTAAGATGTCTGTGATATTTCCTGTCGAGCCCTCTAAATAATTTCACCACTAAAATTTTGTATAATAAACAAAAAATTAAACTCCGTTATTTTAGTCCGCAAGTGAACTATACCGTCCGAGCAATCGCCGCTTGTCGGCTAAGTTAGTGCCAACTTTTGCGGATAGAGGGTGTCACGTGCTCAGCTCCTCGGATCCCCACGGCCGTTAATCTCAGTTTTCTAGACCGGAGCCGCTGTTTCCTTGAAATTGCTTCTCAATTATCATCAGAGGCTGCATGGACCCCGTTGTAGACCCACTACTTTTCAGAAAATCTGGTAGCTCCGGGAATCGAACCCGGGACCACTGGATCTGTAGCCAGGAACGCTGACCACTAGACCACAGAGGCGGTCTCAATTTTGTATAATACGCTTTTAAATTAAACGGATAGAACGAACTCTTTAAAGTACAATTTAGGCTGGGGCCACAAGAGAGCTCGAAGTACGTCCGTATGTACTTTATGACGGACGTTGCTGAGGACACTACACAGTTGCAGAATGCGGTGCGCAGTTTTTTGTCTGCAATGGAGCCAGAAGAAAGCGTAGCATTCGCCTCTCTTGTTTATTTCTACAACGGACGCATTTTGTGCCCTCGTGTGGCCCCAGCCTCATGCTCACTACGCGTTCATTACGTAGCTTAACTATGTCACGTGCCTGAGGACATGACATGGCCATCTTCACTGCTTACGTTACATAAATCTCTGGATGTGCACCTCCGCATGCGTACTGACTCGAATGACAGGTGTGCCATTTCTATCGAAACACCGTTTGTACAGCCCTAGAAAACAATATGAATCCAATTAGCAGTATAAATGAAGTTGCGACCTCCGTGACGATAATGAGCGCCCAGATGGGTTCCTAGCAGAGAATGCTGTGTGTGGTTTCCTGCCATAAACAGTTCAAACTGAGTGGTGAGTGGACATCCTAAGCTGATTTCTGCTCGAGCAGTAACCTCATATCACTGGCACACTCACTGTCCTTGAGAAAAGTTGTTCGGAAACAAGCGCCTGTCTGGATTCATCCTGGATCGCTCAAGGAAAGAAGCATGGACTATGTCTTAAGTCCCGCTTCATGTACGTAAGATTCGTTATCCTGGCAAAGTAAGTAGTTCGAAGTGCGATCACGAGATGGTGCTTGATGTCTCTGTGTCGACAGTTTAACCACGTGAAACAAGATTACGTTAAACACTTGTTGTTCTATTAGGCATAAGATTACGTTAAACACTTGTTGTTCTATTAGGCATATTGGATTGTATTAAATCATGCTGAAAGTTCTACGCTTAGCGTCTTATGCATAGTAACTGCGCTCGTGGGAACGAAACCGTATAATAAGTAAAAAATATATTATTTTTTAGGGTAAATAGCTAAAAGCTATCCCTGTAATAGGCCGTGCAGGCCCATAGAGTTGTGAGACGTCGAGGCTCCCACATTTTCTAGACACTCAGCTCACGGATAGCGGTGATGTCAGCCTTACGCGCCGCACGCCCTTTACCCCCCAGGAAGATTCCTGGTACTCATTTCTGTTGCAGGCTGAGTCGACCCCAGGACCGTAGTGCGTCTGGAAGGATTAGATCAGTTGAAAAAATTTTAAAACGCTTTTTATATGTTCACGCTTCGCGCGTATGGCGTAGTATTTATCGAGCCGTTGCCTAGCAATGCTTTGAGCAAATCCTTTACAGTATGGATATAACCCATTGTTGTCCGTTGAAAACCAACCAGCGTTTCGGAGGAAAACGTCGCGTGCATATTCAGTGTCGAAGAACAAGACAAGCAAGAAGCACGCAGCAAGCAGACGCTGAAGATGAAGAAACGTTAGTTAACTTTAAGCGGACTCCACGACGTTGTATCCGTAAGGTATGACTCTTGATAGGCTAGTAGTTTTACGGTGGTGTATCAACGGCAGGCGTCATTTAACGCCGATTGGTACTTAAAGATGTCGCTGATGTAATTTGAATTCTAAGTGATACTGTCATGTCGTAATTGAAAGCGCGTCATGATAACGTGTTGCAACGTGATAGGACCGTTGCTAGGTAATGGTCGTGAAACAACGCCCATTGCTGGGGCAGCAGGTTTTTAATAAAGGGGGTACGCAACCCGTTGCTGGGTGACGCGAACACATCCCCGTCGAAACGGTGTTTCCTAAGCGAGCCATGCCGAGGAGTTATAAGGAAGACAACTGAAGGAAATAAGTTAGTTCTATACGAGAACCTGTGAAGAAAGGGAGCCGCCATTCAGAGAGGACTTGAGCGTTGAAGCTGAAGAATCTCCACTGTTAAGAGCCGTCACCAGGAAACGGCTTTTGAAGACACAGCATGGTAGAAAAGTCCTAGCAGGTGCTGTGGTGATTTGTAAAGTGTGGAGATCGGCGATGGCGCTGTAATTACTTGTATTTCCGATTCGTGTGCGTAAGTGATCACTAAAGTCAATGGTCAATCCAAACCCCATACTAAGCGTCCGGTTTCTCGCCCGGGACTCTAATTTCTCACCTCCTGCAGTTGAAATGTTCAGTTCTCCCCTGCTGTCAGGGCTGCCGCCGCAATGTCTGCATTATGTAGCCACTGGCCCTGCTGGCTTCTGCGGAGCTTACCTGAGATGGCAATAACAACTCCGTACCTAAAGGGGGAGAATCCCGGTACCCTGACTGAGGTTTGAAAATAAGCCACGACCCTTTCCACATTCATCACCATTCGGCCCACAGATTCTCATTAACAGAGAATCTGTCGCTACATGAACATAATCATCACCTCTTCTCATTCGATTCTAAATAAACTTCTCAGTAGAAGTAGCATCGTTAAATACCATACGAAACAATCCGTATCCCTGCTTTTTCCCCTCATGTAGACCCTTGATGTACACGTAGCATTCCAAATGACGTTAGGCAAGTCGATACAGTGGTCCAGTTTCGAGTTCCTGACCTTCGGTATCGTGAATCAGCATGAAGTTCCTCGTAAGCTCCCCCAGTGCAGCTGTCAGCATCACAGGGGGAGAGTTCAATGGCTCTGTGAGTTGTCAGCGTGTACCAGTTTTTGTTGAGATGGCCGTATAAACAGCAGGCACGTCTCTGCTTCCAGTGTCCGCGTCTGCGCGGATATTTCTTTTTCCAACACAAGATTTGTTCGTTTTGTTTCTAAGAGATACATCTTGAGGTGCGTCGCGAACGCTGGAAACCGATGGCTTCGTACCTACTGCGGGAGAACCCGTTCGTTGACTCTGTCCAAGGTCAGTTCAATAACAGATTGCGTCATCATAGTACGTGGACCGAGTTGAATCTTTTTGAGAGAAAACCGATTTCGCTCCTCCGTGCCCATTGTTTTTCACGGTCCATGTCACACGCTGGGTCAGTAGCTTAATGAAAGCGCACATCATTTCTGATATTCATGCAACGTATCATAAATAAAATAAGAAAGAGCTTCACGCACGACGCCATGCTACGATTTTTTGTTTAATTCCTCGCAGATTATTTTAAAAAGTCAAAGTTCGCTTTGAAATTTATTCGCATTCCCGTTATTACGTTCCAACAAATTACAGGTGTTCCCCCCCTCCCAAATATTTTGAATTTAAGTTCTTCCATCGGCGCAACAAACACCTCCTGCTCTTTTGGTTTTCTGGTTTCCTTCTTGGTATTTTTCTTTTTATTATTATCGCGAAGAGCGATAACTCAGGAAGTACATTGTGGCATGTCTGCTGAAACCAACACAGACAACAGTTGCTAGGGAATGGCCCTGTATACACTCCCGTTGCTAGGCAATGACTGAAAGAGACACGCACGCAACAATAAAAGAGCTGTTAGAAGATCAGGTTCCATTACCAGTGAAACCCGTGTGGAGGTGGGGTCATATACCTCCACCGTGACCCTGCGAGTCATAGGAGACGATGAAAAGGGAAGTCTCAAATCTGAAACAGTAAAGTATGGTTTGACCCGAAAAAGACTGCCCTGGCAAGGACCATCAGCATATACAAAAGACAGACCCGTCCTCTCGTCAGAGAGGGCGCCTCACAAAAAACAAGACTGTCAAACAGTAATAAATATCTGGTCATGACTGACCGTCAGTCGCAGTGTGACTTTGAATTTTACTTTTACCAGTGAGTCGAGAGAGAGAGAGAGAGAGAGTGTCTTCAAGCAGTTGAGATTTGTCGTAGCTGAGGCCGAGGAGAGTTCGGGAACCCAGAGGAAGAAGAACATCCGCCATTGGAAGCCGCTACCAAGCAACAGCTAATGAGAACACTAATCTATGTGTGATAGTGATTTATAAAGTGTAATAACGAGTTGTATGTTTAAGTGCCAAGTAAATCCGATTACCAATCCAAACCCCGTCAATAATCACTCTATCACGTGGTGTTATTGACTGAATTAAGGGCAGAGAGACCACCCTTCGATTCCTTGTTGAGGCGGGTATTTTTCTCTTGGCGCGTCTTCGGCCCACCCGGCCTTACCAAGTCGAACTGTTCCAACGTTCTTTTTAGATGCATTCGGAACCCTGCGGAGCGCCTAATCAATTCGTTCCCTCCGTCCGTCTTTCAGTCTGTATGTCTGTCCGCGTGTTACAGCTCTTAGAAAGTCGGGGAGGAGACTTTCGCGTCTGGAGCTGTGCCGAAATTTGGCGGCGACACATTTCAAATTTTGTTTAAGTGAGATGGAATCAGCGGACATTTTACATGGAGTCATAGGCCCTTTGTTTTCCTATCTCGAACACAAGTCCCTGTATTTTTATCGGATCGAAAAATATTTCTAACGAAACGTGGAAAACAAAAGGCAACTTAGTTTATTAGTGAGTCTTGCAGTTTCTGACACGAACCAAAATGGGGCTCTGTTCGGACAATTTCGTGCTCTACAATTGGTAATAGTCTCTGGAACAAAGTTTAATTTCAAGCTGCTTACTGAACTATGTTGCCAGTGTCGATACTAGGATGGTTTTTAAATATGAAGTAGTATTGGAGTGAGAATTGTCAGGGGAAACCGGGGTTCTCGACTGAAACCTGCGCCAGTCCGTTATTGTCCACCACAAATACCACATGACCTAACCTGGGATCGAACCCTGGCCGCCGCAGTGGGAAGTCGGCGACTAACGGCCTAAGCTTATGGGTCTCTCAAAACCAATTAATAACGAACTCTCTTATTCTCGTTAATAGCTAAGCGAAGATTTATCCCGTCTGAATTTGCAGGTCTACATATAGATTTCAGTTGCATCTGAGCCCTTCTCTGGATAGCAGGTGTATTATAGGCAATATAGATAATATAATGGTGAAAGATGAAGCTATCCCTGTAATAGGCCATGGAGGCCCATAGGGTTGTGAGACGTCGAGGTTCCCATATTTTCTAGACAGTCGGCTCACAAATGGCCGAGAGGTAAAGTAAAGCTATCCCTGTCACAGGCCGTGGAGGCCCATAGGGTTGAGAGACGTCGAGACTCCCACATTTTCTAGACAGTCGGCTCACAGATGGCGGTGAGGTCAGCCTTACGCACCGGCCGACCTTTACCCACAGGAAAATTCCTGGTACTCATTTCTGTTATATGCTGAGTAGACCCCAGGGATATGCTGTGGCTAGAAGGTTTATGTCAATTGAAAAATGCAATGACCTCAACGAGTACTGATTGTTTGTTATGTGTTTGTGAGCCACTCAAATTAGTTTATCCTTGCATTTGAGCCCTTCCCTTGCTCAAATCACTGACCCAGCTCCTTATTACCATCGCTACAACGATTCTGCATGTTTGTACGGCGTCCCTGGCTGCACAGGTGAACCTCCTGCACTGCACGCAACGTAAATGGTAGACCTGAGTAGTTGAAAGCATTGGTAGATAAATCGAGAATAAATAAATAAATTGGCAAGCGCAGGGATTTCGTCACTATGAAATGAGTCTAGTACTTTTTCCCAGCCGCTCTGGCAGAAACACCTTGTATAGAGCAGCATTTGCGTAGGAGGCAGTTCAACTCGGCTTCGTAGGAAGCAGGCAGCGATCCCGCATAACGAGTTTAGTTTTTGGCCTCCTTGGCTATGTAGGTTTTTTTTCCCCCCTTGGCACTACAGCACCAGTGGGCCTAGGCCTACCTCCATGAACTCCGTTCACTTCGGTTTTTCTAGATCTTACACAGATGGTAGGACTCCTTGGGCGGGTGATCAGCTCGTCGCAAGGTCTCTACCTGTAGACCAAGAGTCTCCAAAACTTTTCGAACAGGGGTCCACATTAAGTAATTCGGCACTTTCAGCGGGCCGGATAAAATGAGAAATTAATAACTCTGGGTATATGAGTTTTATTGAAAGCACAGAATTTCATAAACTAAATACAAAGTACGTAAGAATAAATTATCGTATATTAATGACAACAGACAGTAGCAGCAAAAGCTCATATTTTCATCGCAAATTATAATAAAACAATTAATGTGAATGATGGAACTGTTTTTGCATTTTTAAAATCTGATTTAATTGAGGTTCAAATTTTGAAACGCTAATCACAAGTATCGACTTTAAATGTTCATCGGATAAATTTGCCCTGTATTTCGACTTGATGTATTTCATCTGGGAAGAAGTTTGTTCACACAGATATGTCGTCCCAAAAATGGAGATAAATTTACAAGCAAATATCTTTAAATTTGGAAATTGCTCAGAGTTAAGAAATTTATAAAATTCGATCAAATTTCCTTCCTTGTATTTGTCTTTAATATGATAATTTTCCTGAAGTTCAATAATTTCCATTTGAATTTGACTTGGGACATCTGCAGCATCACAGTCAAACGGATTTTGAAACAATCTAATTTCCTGAGCACTGGAATCCAAATCAGCAAATCACTTCCGAAATTTTTCTTTTAAACCTGAAATGACTAAATTTGCAAACGAGGAAGGAAATCCTGCTTCACCCTTTTTATGCAACTCTGCACAGTATAGCACACGAACAAAGTTACAATTTTTCACTTGCCTTTCCAGAAGTATCAACTTTGCTCTGAATGCCTTGATAGGTGCAAATAAATCACCGACTAAGTTATTTTCACCCTGCAACTTTAAATTCAAATGGTTCTTATGGTTCACCAGATCAGCAAAAAATGATAATTTCCAAAGCCACTCGGTATCTGATAAAAGTGGTTCGTGATGGTTTTTCTCGGTAAGAAATATATCAATTTCATTCCTGAGCTGAAAGAAGCGCGAAAGAACCTTTCCACAGCTAAGCCATCGAACTGCAGTATAATGTGTCAGGTCAATAAGCTCGGATCACATTTACCAGTACTCACTGGGAAATTAGTTCAATTGGCGCATTTCTGCAGAATTCTTTCGCGGGCCGGATGTGGCCCGCGGCCGTAGTTTGGATCCCCTTGCTGTAGACAAACACAGAAAAACGCACACAAACATCCATGCCCTGAGTGAGATTCGAACCCACGATCCCTGCTTCCGAGCGAGCGAAGACAGTGCATGCCTTAGACCGCTCGGCTACCATGACCGGCCCTATGTAGGGTTACTTACTTGTTAACGTGAGGACTTGTCCAGGTTTTGTATCTGGCAATGAAACCAGAGTTTCAACGCCGTTAATGGAAGGCAGCGCGACTTGTCTCTTTTCGTTTCAGGAACCGGTGAAACAGCTCAGGATTTTCTTGGGGACTGGCAATTTATTCTGTATGCCTCACAGTTGAGAGCAAAATGTTAGTTTCCGGTTTTAATTGTTGCTGACGTATCTGAACATCTTGTTGAGGACATCGAAGAAAATCGTCATGTGTAGGGGGTTGCGCGTGACTTGTAGACGGGGTTTTGAATTTGGATGATTGGATTTATTGACACCTTATTCACACAAGCGGGGCTACAAGAAATACAGCGCTGTCGCTAATCTACACACTCTACAGATCACCGTTACACATGCACTACGATGCTCAGTCTTCATTAGTCCTATTCTAGCAACGGATTTATAACAGTCTCACTGTAACTTCAAATCACATATGAAATCATCTCTTCACAGCCTAATTCCTTTATTTCCATTATTCTGCAACTGCCAACTCAGTTCAGTTCCTCTGCTCCCAAGTTCATATCCCGGCACGCTGGCGTCCCGAAACTCAACTAACTCTTCTCAACTGAACTCTTCTTTATATCCACTTTGCACGGACCACACAGAAAAGACAGCCTCTCTATTGTTGGGAAGATGTGTTTACAGCGCCGTTGCGCAGCAACGGATGTTAATAGATTTTTGCTTGCATGTTCGTTGCCACGGGGATATGTTTACCGAATCGTTGCCTTACAATGAATTTCTATTCTGATTTCACTATTCCGGCTTTCGGGCGTCATGTCACAATATGATTTTAAAATCAAAGAGAGCATGGCTATCCATACTGCTCGTTCGAGGTTACATCTGAATGTTTTCGTCGCTAAAACGAAACTAAGATAAAAATAGAAGAATAGATTATAGCTTTAATGTATTGGACAGGTGTGCTAAGTGTTCGCATTCCCCAGCAATAGGACTTGATGGTCAGTCGTTTCCATCCCCACAAACTATTTTTCTATATTTAATCCTAATACATACGAAGGGGGACCGAAAAATAAACGGAACCGACCTGTTGCGCGCGCATGCTTTGTAGTTACGAGTTGTGCTGCTAGGTGGTGTTAGCTGGGGGTCTCCCGCGACTGTTAGTGAGCTGGCGTCAGTCTGAGTTAAGTGGTTTGTCTGTGGTGCTCTGTTGTGTGCGTTCCTGTTTCAACCCTTTGGCGATTAGTGAGATGGCCGACCAGAAGGAACAAAGAGTGTGCGTGAAATT